>NC_138141.1:17237290-17668671 GCF_964188305.1 Podarcis bocagei | reverse complement strand
GAAGGAAGGAAGGAAGGAAGGAAGGAAGGAAGGAAGGAAGGAAGGAAGGAAGGAAGGAAGGAAGGAAGGAAGGAAGGAAGGAAGGAAGGAAGGAAGGAAGGAAGGAAGAAGGAAGGAAGGAGGAAGAAGGAAGGAAGGAAGGAAGGAAGGAAGGAAGGAAGGAAGGAAGGAAGGAGGAAGGAAGGAAGGAAGGAAGGAAGGAAGGAAGGAAGGAAGGAAGGAAGGAACAGCAGAGTATAAAGATGCTGCTCAGTATGTTAGTTTATTTTTATTTTATATTTTATTTTATATCAGCTTGTGGACCACCCAGAGATCTTGTTTTGATGGATGGAATATAAATATAATAAATAATAATAAATAAATCAACATACTCTCTGAGCCTGGAATTCAACAGGTATCAGAATGCAAAGTCTGTGTCTTCCTGTTGGATTCCTGCAATGTGTCTGGGAGTTTGCGGAGGCTTCTCAGGGCAAAGCTCTGTCTTACTGCATTTATACTTGACCCGGTTGCTAGGAACCTCAAGGCAGGCCCTGCAGTCATGGCTTTTAATCGAAATTGTGCCTCTGCTCCTCATTTTCTCTCTCCCTCTGATATGTCCCCTCATTTGCTAATTTTAGTCATGGAAAAGGTACAGGCTGTTTGGAGGCTGGGTATTAAAATCTATGCAGTGGGAAGAAAGCCGATTGGTGTTCATGAATATTCTGTAGGAAGAAACGGATTAGTGTCGTCGACGTATCAGAGGGGATTTGCAAGGGAATTATTTACGGTGGCAACACGTAAAGCGCTCGTTTAGCTGATATTCGACATTATCCAAACAAGGCGCCGGGATCTTGCACGTTAAAGCAGTAATGCTGCTCTAAATTAAATTCATCAGCGCCTTAATTAAGATCTATATTTAGCACTTAATTAAAAGCAGGAAGGAATGATGCTGCAAGAGGCATGATATCAGAGGGAGATAAATGTGGAAGGAAGGAGATGGCATCAAGAGGGTTCTGAAGCTGCCTCCCCAGACACCGCCCTGCAAAATAACCCCCCTTGCCCCTGTTTGTCTGCTCCAGCAAAGAGAGGTGAAGTAGCAGAGATCCCTCTCGGTGGCCTGCTTTTCCCAGAGAGAACAGCATTTCTGATTAGCATGATGTGAGGAAGAAAACAGGAATCTACAAGCTGCCTTATACTGCCCATCTACCTCAATATTGCCTATGGAGACTGACAGTCGCTCCCCAGGGTTTGAACCTGAGACCTTATACATGCAAAACAGGTGCTTTGCCACTGAGCTATGGCCCTGGGGCCTTCAAGAAGAAGCCTGAATTCTCCTTGTTAGCCTAGGAGGCATTTTCTGATCGAAGCCACAGTCTTCTGGAGGACCTTGGGGGGGGAATAATGATGGTGGTGGTGGTGATGGTGATATCAGAGAATTGTACAGTTGGAAGCGACACCAAGCAACATCAAGTCCAATCACCTGCAATGCAAGAATCACAGCTAAAGATTCCTTGGCAGATGGCCATCCAACCTGTTTAAAAGGCTCCATTGAAGGAGAGTCCACCACCTTCCAAGGTAGTCCATTCCACTGTTGGACAGCTCCTACCATCAGAAAGTTCTTCCTAATGTTCGGTCAGAATCTCCTTCCTTGTCATTTGAATCCACTGGTTTAGGATCTACCTTCTGGAGCAGCAGAAAACAAGCATGCTCCATCTTCCATGTGACAGTCCTCCAGCTATTCATAGATGGCTATCATATCACCAAAAAGATAACTCGGTCCGTAGAGCATGAGACTCAGGGGTCGTGAGTTCATGCCCCACGTTGGGCAAAAGTATTCCTGTGTTTCAGGGGGTTGGACTAGATGACCCTTGTGGTCCCTTCCATCTCTACAGTTGTATGAGTCTATGATTCTCTCAGCCTCCTCTTCTCCAGGCTAAACATACCCGACTCCGTTTCCAGACCCTTTATCATCTTGGTCATCCTCTGCACACATTTCAGCTCGGCAATAGATCCTTAAACAGTTGGGTCCAGAAATGGACCCAGCACTCTAAACGCTGTCAAATATTTGGTAATTCCTGTTTAAGTTGTTGTTTCCCCAAATTCAAAAAGTTCCCACATCAAACTAGCAGTGGAAGCCACGCTGTCTTTCAAACCCAGACACACACACACCTTTTGTGCTTTGAAAGATAATTTCCAGTGAAGCCAGGGAGCGATGTGCAAAGGCAGCGAATTCCCAGCCCCTCCAAGACAGATGCTTCATTTTAACCCCCTCCTGGGCTGCGAGATGATTTAAGCATACAAAAAGCGCCAAAGCAGGGAACAAGCCGCATTAAAGGAAGAAAGCATGTCACACGCTCTCCTGCTGTAATTCTTCTGGGCTCCCTTCTGGGCCGACTCAGAGAGAGATTCCGTTCCAGTTATTGAGATATTGGCAGCCTGAAAGAGGCAGCCTCTGTCATCTCCCTCCTGGGACGGGACGAGGACGGGATAATTGGAATCTTCGCCACATCGCATTTGCTCACGTTTCCGTGCAAGTTGTTTTATAGGGAGAGGAAAGGCTGTTTGCTGAACACTTGCCAGTCTCCTGTCATTCCCCACCCCCCACCTCTGCTTATCCACCCTCATTATTAAGTTGCCGGTGTGCATTTTTGCAACCACCACATCCGTAGATTTTTGACAGAGCTGGAAGCGAGGCTGAGAGGAGCTTCACCTCCCATGGTGCAAACACAGAGGATTTCCTTCCTCGCCCCCCCCCCCTCCACAAACCACCACCTCTGAACAAATAGGTTTGGCAGGTTTTGAAATGACACAAAATACCTCTAGATTCAGGTAGGTAGCTGTGTTGGTCTGACGCAGTCGAAATAAATTTTAAAAATTGTCCAGTAGCACCTTAGAGACCAACTAAGTTGCTGAATTACAACTTATTACTAAACTGAAAACTATGGAGAGACCCAGTCTGAATAGAGTTATTGGATTCTTGTCCCATTACATATGCTAAAGCTATTTTTGATCATCTGAGAGATAAAAGGGACATTCTGGGGCAACATTTTTCAGGTAAATTCAGATTTAGGGCTAAGATTCTGGGGGGGATGAGTTTCAGAGAACACCAGCTCCCCACATGCCAGACAAGTTGATCAAATCCTCCCCATCTGCAAAGCCAAGAGGGGGAGCAGGCAGGAAGGGATGGCAAAGGGAAGAGTTTGCAGGGTGCAACGATTGGGATATCAAAGCTGCGCAGCTGTTGCAAAAGCCTCATCGGAGGCATCCGTCCCTCCTCGCTTCCCTTGCACCCAATTAATCAGTGGCTACAGCAGGAGGCTTTGATCCCAGAAATCAAGTCCCCCATCTGATGGGTGACTTGATGTTATGCTAATCCGGGCTGATTGAGCTGAGATAATTACACTTCGCGCGGGTTCCCTGGGAGTTTCGGATAAATATTGATGCACATCTGTCTCCCTTACTCAGGTGTCGCTGGGGGAGAAACAATGCCAGTGATGCTTCCCCTTTGGGCCTCTGAGAGGGCTGGTGGCCTCCTTGCTAGGCACAGCTTGACCTCTGCTCCAGGGACCCTGGCGCTGCCGCCCAAAGGGAAGCCGGCTTCCGAAGGCATGCTGGCCGTCGTCACGGGAGTCAGGAATGGAGGGCAAGGAAGCCAGCATGGGGATCCGCTGAAGAGCAGGCAAAATGTCTGTGCTTAAATACTTTGCAGTTGAGGGAGGCTTAACAGAGGCAGCAGAGAAAACAGGGGGGCACCTGAGTGTGTGCATATATTTTCTTATGTGCTTCCCTCACTTAGACCTTGAGGTAAAGTTATCTCATCTTCCTGAAATCGAGTACACCATGGCTTCTTGCACTCTGTGGCAGCCTCAGGAAGACGGTGGATAAGGAAGGGAGCCACTATTCCATGGGTAGGCAAACTAAGGCCCGGGGGGCCAGATCTGGCCCAATCCAGTGGCGTAGCGTGGGTTGTCAGCACCCGGGGCAGGGCAAGTAATTTGCGCCCCCTAACCCGTGGATTTGCACCCCCTAACCCGTGGATTTGCGCCCCCTAACCCTAACCCCCAGGTGTTGCGCCCGGTGCGGCCGGCCCCCCCTGCACCCCCCACGCTACGCCACTGGCCCAATCACCTTCTAAATCCAACCAGCGGACAGTCCGGGAATCAGAGTGTTTTTACATAAGTGGAATGTGTCCTTTTATTTAAAATGCATCTCTGGGTTATTTGTGGGGCCTGCCTGGTGCTTTTACATGAGTAGAATGTGTGCTTTTGTTTAAAAATGCATCTCTGGCTTATTTGTGGGGCATAGGAATTCATTCATTTCCCTCCAAAAAATATAGTCTGGCCCCCCACAAGGTCTGGGGACAGTGGACCAGCTCCTGCTGAAAAAGTTTGCTGAACCCTGCACTATTCCATCACTCTGCCTTCCAAGCCAGAAGCTCCTCATGCTGCTTCTCAGACACCATGTGCATGCAGGTGCATGCACATCCAAAACTGACAGCTCCAGAAGAATTATTTATGAATGTTTTCACACCAATAAAGCTGGGTGGGGGGGTGTTTTCTTCTTGGAAGACAGTGTACAAGAGGAAGCCCCTGGCAAGCCCCCCTGCGACATTCTGTTTGTTTGGCCAGGCCTTCTCCATCATGCCAAGGCAGGAGCCCATCAAAGGCCAGGAGGTGGGGCATAGAAAGCTCCAGAGAAGGAAAAATAAGATGAGGAACAGCAATTCCTATACTGAAAAAGATGCAGCCGAGCACCTGATTCTCCAAGCAAGCTCACCTGCTCTTGGTTTTCCCTGATTTGAGAGAAATTTCTGGGAAAGGAAGCAGAATTTATTTTGTGTTTTCAAAATATAAATACATACTTCACCCTGTTTATTAGAAACACTCATGGACAGCTTGCAAAAATAGAAAAAGATCAACGTTTAACACAAATTAAAGCATCACAAAATGTCAAAGAAATAAACAACAACAAACAGCTGTTGGAATAATAAGAGAGAGGGGGGAGGGAGAGAGAGAGAGAGAGAGATAAAATCTCAGGGAACAGTGACACACACAGAGAGAGACACCCAAAAAATCTTCATAATTCAAAACCTGGGCAAATAAAAGGGTATTAGCCTGGTGTCTGGGATGCAGGTGGCACTGTGGTGTAAACCACAGAGCCTAGGGCTTGCCGATTAGAAGGTTGGAGGTTTGAAAGGGTGAGCTCCCGTTGCTCGGTCCCTGCTCCTGCCAACCTAGCAGTTCAAAAGCACATCGAAGTGCAAGTAGATAAATAGGCACCACTCTGGCGGGAAGGTAAATGGCATTTCCGTGCGCTGCTCTGGTTCGCCAGAAGCGGTTTAGTCATGCTGGCCACATGACCCAGAAGCTGTATGCCGGCTCCCTCGGCCAATAAAGCGAGATGAGCGCTGCAACCCCAGAGTTGTCCACGACTGGACCTAATGGTCAGGGGTCCCTTTACCTTTACCTTTTGACTTGGTGTCTAAAAATTCCCTGTGAAGGGAGACTGATTTTAAAACCATTCTGAGAATTGTAGTGCTGTGAGGAGAATAAGGGCCGCCTAACAACTCTCAACACCCTTAACAGATTACAACTCCCAGAATTCTTGGGGGGAAGCCATGATTGTTTGATGCGGTATCCCAGTATAGCTCAGTGTATAGCACAAGTGTGGCCATTGCCTGTACAAACCAATGCTACAATGCAGTGTAGGGACGCGGGTGGCACTGTGGTCTAAACCACTGAGCCTCTTGGGCTTGCTGATCGGAAGGTTGGCATTTCAAATTCCCATGACAGGATGAGCTCCCATTGCTCTGTCCCAGCTTCTGCCCACTAGCAGTTTGAAAGCACACCAGTGCAAGTAGATAAATAAGTACTGCTGTGGCGGGAAGGTAAACGGTGTTTCGATGCACTCTGGCTTACATCACGGTGTTCCGTTGCGCCAGAAGTGGTTTAGTCATTCTGGCCACATGACCCGGAAAGCTGTGGACAAACGCCGGCTCCCTCAGCCTTGAAAGCGAGATGAGAACTGCACCCCAGTCACCTTCAACTGGACTTAGCCATCTGGGGTCCTTTACCTTTACCTTATCTGCAATGCATTGTGGGGGGCCTGCCCGAGTGAGTGGCTGGGCTCTCTACCTCTCTGCCCACTCTCTTTCCCAATGCACTGGGACTTGGTGAGACAGACAGCCCACCTAAGTGACAGCAACATTGCCATCACTGGCTCAGGATAACAGGGACAGCCACCTCTGCCTACCTGTCCTGCCCCACCCCACCTGCCTCACTTTTGATGACTTGCAGGCATGTGGAGGAGGGCCTCTGATGGTGTCCCCCTTAACATAGGTAACGGTAAAGGTAAAGGGACCCCTGACCATTAGTGACCGACTCTGGGGTTGCGGCGCTCATCTCGCTTTATTGGCTGAAGGAGCCAGCGCAGCGTACAGCTTCTGGGTCATGTGGCCAGCATGACTAAGCCGCTTCTGGTGAACCAGAGCAGCACATGGAAACTCCGTTTACCTTCCCACCGGAGCAGTACCTATTCATCTACTTGAACTTTGATGTGCTTTCGAACTGCTAGGTTGGCAGGAGCAGGGACCGAGCAACGGGAGCTCACCCCATCGCGGGGATTCAAACCGCCGACCTTCTGATCGGCAAGTCCTAGGCTCTGTGGTTTAACCCACAGCACCACCTGCATCCCTTAACATGCTCTGAAACATAGGTTCCTGAGAGAAGCAACACACCGGATGGATGAATTTTAAATATTTGTCCCTGGTCTTCCGACCTTTCCTCCCCATGCACTGCCCTAACTAAGAAACCCACAGCCATCTCCATCAGGGACTAAAGGATGAATCTTTCTGGATCAAAACAAAAAGACAAAACTGGCTCAGCCCAACTTTGGTAGCATCCCTTTTTATTATTGAAATCATCCTGACAAGGAGCTCAGAGTAGCAAGTATTGAATTATCCCACTTTTCCGTCACCACCACAACCCTGTGAGGCAGCCTAAGCTGAGAGATATGGTTTGTACACAAGGTCAAGGGCTGTGCAGAGATTTAAGCCTGGCCTTAGTTGCCACTCATCTCCCCACCCGATGCCTCTGCAGCTCCTCCCGTCCCCAGCGCCTCCTGAGCAGCCACCTCAGCAAACGGCTCCTTTTTGTCTCAGGAACCCAAATGGGTTTGCATATGTGTGCCCCCACAGCCAGGATGGCTGGCACAGCGAGCAAATTCTGATGCAAATGAGGCAGATCCATCAATGTGACATGCTCCCTTCAGGTGGGATGGGGAGGCAGGAAGGTGCTATAAATCACTGCCTCTTCCATCTTTGGCTGGGGGTGGGAGGAGGGAGGAGAGCAAATGGAACGTTCCAGGCCAGCCTCACTTGCTAGCCGTAGCTCAGCCATGAAGGAGATGGATGGCCGAGCAAAACCTCCAGACCTTCCAAATGCCCCTATTTTCCAGGGAGTCCCAGATTTACAGAAGCCAGCCTGCTTTCTCATTTGATCCTGGAATATCCTGCTCTTCCCCTGGTGTGTCCTCTTTCAATCGGAGAACTGTTGGAGGGTGTGGTAGGATGTCTCTATTTTCAGCGGAGAAATGTTGGGGGGTATGGAGTTATCCGGGGACGTGGGTGGCGCTGTGGGTTAAACCACAGAGCCTAGGGCTTGCCAATCAGAAGGTCGGCGGTTCGAATCCCCGCAACGGGGTGAGCTCCGGTTTTCGGTCCCTGCTCCTGCCAACCTAGCAACCTAGCAGTTTGAAAGCACGTCAAAGTACAAGTAGATAAATAGGTACCTCTCCGGCGGTAAGGTAAACAGCGTTTCCGTGTGCTGCTCTGATTCACCAGAAGCAACTTAGTCATGCTGGCCACATGACCTGGAAGCTGTACGCCGGCTCCCTTGGCCAATAAAGCGAGATGAGCGCCACAACCCCAGAGTTGGTCATGACTGGACCTAATGATTAGGGGTCCCTTTACCTATGGAGTTATCCAACCCCCAAGCATAGGCGCCGACTCCATGGGGCTTGAGGGGGCTCGAGCCCCCTCAAAAAAATTTTTGGGGGGGCTCAGCCCCCCCAATAATCTCGGGCGGGTGCCCTTCCAGCAGAGCGCCGCCGCCGTCCCCCGCCTCCTCCCCACCTGCTCCTTCACCAGCCAGCCAGCCGCGCGCCCTAATCGGAGAGCCCCGGCCGGAAATCCCGCGAGAACAGGGGAATCCCGACTGGCCACACCTCCCAGCCAGCCAATCGGCTGGCTGGGGGGGCGTGGCTTGCCCTATTTAGGGCCGGAGCCACTTTATTTGCATATTCATGAGCTTATTTATTATTCATGAGCTTTCCCGGGCCCCCCCAATATTTTTTCTAAGTCCGCGTCCCTGCCCCCAAGCCAAGGAGATACAACCTTTAGAAGACATCTGAAGGCAGCCCTGTATAGGGACTTTATATTTAATGTTCTATTATGTTTTTATATATGTTGGAAGCTGCCCAGAGTGGCTGCAGAAACCCAGTCAGTTGGGTGGGATGTTATTATTATTTCTACTGAATAGGATGTCCCTATTTTCATCAGTGAAATGTTGGAGGGTATGAAACTCTCTGGAGGCCTCCTTCCTCCAGAGCGCACTAGGGCTGAGCTCCATCACACACAATGCTGATGGAGAGAGTGCTCTTGAGCATGTGCAGAATGGTTTCCTTTCATCACTGAGTGACACCACGACCAAGCTCCATGCTTGGGAAATGGGCAGTGCACTCTCAGCAAGGATTTCCACGGAGGTGTGAATCTTCCAGCACCTCTTGTTTAAGCAGGTGGAAAGAATGGGAATGGGAATCATCTGGAAGGTCAATCAGGGAAGCTAAGCAGGTTCAGTACCTCTGCTTGGAAACTCATTCTGTGCTGTTTGCAACAAAAGCAAAAAAAAAAAAAAAAAAGAATATATATGAATGGTTCACAGCGACAAGAAATGACTAGCTAGTATCCTTGAACCAACTGTCCCTTGGGTGAAGATGCCCAGACAAGGCACAGAACAGGGAGATTTAATTAAAGGTCAACCAAGGTCCAAAGCAGGACTTGAACCCAAGCCTTCTGAAAATGCTTTTATTTTCCCACTGACCCAGCTGGTCTCCTTTCAGGGCAAGTGAGGCCCAAGCACCGCTGAAGGATGCCCTGTGTTCAAAGGCCACTTGGGCTAATCCAGAGAATTAAAGAGGCCCCGGGGGGAGGGAGGGGGAAGAGGCTAATCAAATTAAACTTCAGCAAGGACTCTTTGGAAGCCAAGTGTGTTTTCTTCAATCTTAATTAGAAATCTGAGCAGCTCCCGGCAGTTCTGCATAAACCCATCGCTGGAGGTTTGGCTGACACAACGCACAAGCGCAGCCCTCCTCCTGCAGCCTCAAGGAGGAATCGGGAGGCTCCATCTTCTGGCAGAACTGGGGGGCAGGGGGGAGCAGGCAAGGAAGCTGCCTAAAGCAGCAGCCTAGGGCTCAGTGAGCGATTCTTCTACACTGCAGCTAGACATCTTTCACTGGCAAGTTCTTATACCCTACCTGCCCGCAGACTATCTCGCCAGAGTGGTGCATGCTCTAGTTATCTCCCGCTTGGACTACTGCAATGCGCTCTACATGGGGCTACCTTTGAAGGTAACCCAGAAACTGCAATTAATCCAGAATGCGGCAGCTAGACGGGTGCCTGTGAGCGGCCACCGGGACCACATAACACCGGTCCTGAGAGATCTGCATTGGCTCCCAGTACGTTTCCGAGCACAATTCAAAGTGCTGGTGCTGACCTTTAAAGCCCTTGGTCCTGTATACCTGAAGGAGCGTCTCCACCCCCATCGTTCAGCCCGGACACTGGGATCCAGCACCGAGGGCCTTCTGACAGTTCCCTCACTGCGAGAAGTGAGGTTACAAGGAACCAGACAGAGGGCCTTCTCAGTAGTGGTGCCCGCCCTGTGGAATGCCATCCCTTCAGATGTGAAGGAAATAAGCAGCTATCTTATCTTTAAAAGACATCTGAAGGCAGCCCTGTTTAGGGAAGCTTTTAATATTTAATGTTGTATTGTTTTTAACACTTGATTGGGAGCCGTCCAGAGTGGTTGGGGAAACTCAGCCAGATGGGCGGGTTACAGTGGCGTAGCGTGGGGGGTGCAGGGGGGGCCGGCCGCACTGGGCGCAACATCTGGGGGTTAGGGTTAGGGGCGCAAATCCACGGGTTAGGGGGCACAAATTACTTTCCTTGCCCCGGGTGCTGACAACCCACGCTACGCCACTGGCGGGGTATAAAGAATAAATTATTATTATTATATTACATTTGCTTTGCCCCACCCCAATCTTTCTTCTTTCACTCCAGCACAAACCTAACCTGCACACTTTCTTTGCACTTTGTGTTGGGGGTGGGAAGGGGAGGAGGCAGTGGGGAAACCACCACCCCCCTTCCTTAGCATCGGGGTCCCAATACCAATCAGGGGTCAAACAGCTAGTTTAAAAAAAGAAAAGAATCTCCCATGTCTTCTCTAGCTTTCCTCTCCCCGCCACACAACCCAACTCATCTTTTGTTATGGCTCAGGGACCTCAGTCCTGGGGGGGGGGGCTGGAAT
The DNA here is from genome assembly GCF_964188305.1 of Podarcis bocagei. NCBI lineage: Eukaryota > Metazoa > Chordata > Lepidosauria > Squamata > Lacertidae > Podarcis > Podarcis bocagei. The sequence goes on along the minus strand of NC_138141.1, from coordinate 17,658,112 downwards.
TCATACCCTCCAAGTGTCCCGATTCTACACATGCCACTAAGTGAGGTGCTAGAATCCAAAGGGAAGCTGCACCACTTCAGTCTGCAGGTCACAGCTTTGAATCCTTGCACTAAAACAAAAAACAAAAAAACACTGCAAGTAGAAATCTAGCAAGTACAAGGAGCAGGTGGCACTAAATGTTTTGAGTGGTAATTCTTCACTTGCAAGGAGCATTTGCTTAGGTGTTGTTTTTACACAGAGAAGCATAAAAAAATAGGAAATCTACCACCTGTCACTTGAAGTGATAACAGCTCATTAGGAACATAGGAACTGTCTTGTACCAAGTGAGGCCGCTAAGCTCAGGGTTCTCCCTCCCTCTTTCTTTCTTTCTTTCTTTCTTTCTTTCTTTCTCTTTCTCTCTCCACTGATTGAGGGCTCATCCACACTTCCTCACTATCCCATGCTTAGAAAGCGTGGATCCAAGTGGTTTTCCCCTTGCACTGCTCCTTTCCCAGGGAAAACCCATTTTAAATCAGAGCCAATTTCAATCCAGGGAAAAAGCCTTAATTGTCCTTTGCTCCAATTAATCGCTAAAGAGCAGTTTTCCAGCTGCAGAGACGGAAGTGTGAATTTAGGCAGCCTTTTCTAGGAACAAACCTGGGATCTTTTGCAAGCAAAGCAGATGCTCAACTGCAAATTTATGTCCCTTTTCCTAAAAATAAAGTAAGATCCCAGTCCTTATGATATTGAACAAAGGGCTGATTAAATAGGAACTGAGGAAGCTGCCTTGTACCACATTGCACCATTGGTCCACCTAACTCAGTACTGTCTGCACTGCGGTTCTCCAGGGGTTCAGGGACATTCTGAGCCCTATCAGGGACTGAACCCAGGACCTTTTGCATGCACAGCAGATGCTCTAACCACTGAGCCACAGCACTTGCCTGCCACTGCCCTTTCTGCCCCCCTTATTCTATGCTGCATGTATAGACCAGATCTGATGGGAACTTTTAAGAAGGGAAGGCACTACCTCCTGGCTTCCGATCCCATAAAGCATGGAGAATCTCAATGACTGTTTGGTATTGCACCATCAGGCAGCTGGGAAGAATCTCAGAGCGTAAAAGAGGCTGGCCCCCGTGCCCAGAGGAAGGGGGGAGGTCAGAGGACCTCCTCACCACAATCTGCGCAGTCACAAATGGAAGAAGCGAATCATTGGAAAGGGCATTGTTTTAGCTCTGTGCTCTGTGGTTTTTTAGGACCAGGCATCTCAGCGGAAGGAGGAAATGAATTAGTTTGACATATTCCAGGGAAATGGGCAAGGGTACAGACGAGAGGTCAGCCCTGCCATGCTGATGGTGGCTGGAAGTGTGGCTGGGTCCACCTCCCTCAGCTGAGTTCAGAGATGGGCTGCAGTCTAGTTTCAGTGGAGGAGGAGCAAGACCAAGGATTCAGAGATGGGTGCTGTGGTCAAAAGGCAGACTGGTGGTCAGATTCTGGATCAAGGAACATGAGGCTACTCAGTCAGACACCAGGTTTCTCAAACTGAGGGGCTGGCTTCATATGGCTTGGTGGGTTCCAACTGGATTGCACTGCATCCTAGAGGCTACTGTTGGTCCAAAGAGCCTAAACTATGGTTACCAAATGTCCCCGTTTCCTGGGGATAGTCCCCGGATTTACAAAACTGTACCCGGACAAAATCCGTGCCTGGAATGTCCCCGGATTTTGTTTAATGTCCCCGGATTTATATTTTAAATGTTGTAGATTTATTAGTAGGGAATGAATGTTGACACATCATATGGGGACTTCCGGTGAGGCAAAATGGTGGGCGCCACAAATGAGCAGCTCCTGAAGCCAGCCAGAGCCAACTGCGCTACCAGGCTGGCTCCCGGCTGCTGAGACTGCCGCTGCTGCCGCCACTGCCAAAGGGAAACCAGGGATGCCCGGTGCGTCAACTGGGGGAACCACTGACACACACACCCTATGACCCAAATCAAGCTGGGAGCGAGACTGCCCAGCCACCCAGTCAACTGCCCAGCGGCACTCCGGGGCCAGGAAAACCCCAGAGCCAATGCAGGGAGAAGGAGGAGAGGAGAAGAAGAAGGAAGAGAGAGGAAGAGGAAGAAGAAAAAAGAGGGGAGCCCTGACCTTGCCACGCTGCTGCCGCTGCTAAGGAAGAGAGGTAGGAGAGCACTGGGAGGGCAAGGACACGTGGCCGAGCCCAGGCCCGACCCGAGCGTACTCTACGGTGGCTAGCACTCCAAGAGAGCAGGCAGAGACACGGGCTGCACGACAGAGGAGACCACAGAAGAGAAGATATTACTTCTTTTAAAAAAATTAATACCTTTCTTAAAAAATAACTTTTTTTCTCTCTTTTTTTTTTAAAAAAAGTGTCCCCGGATTCTTTGAAGAAATCTGGTAACCTTAGCCTAAACTGCCGAGTCTGCAGCAATTGTGGGGAAGCAAATGTGGCCCCCATGCTTCTCTATCCAGCCCTTAGGATCCTCCCCAGGCCACACATCCTCCCAGTGGCATAGCTACATGAGCTGTTCCCCGGGCACGAAATTGTTAGAGGCACGAAATTTCAGCAGCCAGTGCTGCCTCAATACAGCTGTGTATTCCATCACTAGGCTCCGTTGAAAACGGCCTCTCCATGTGAACCAGGAAATGACCTCTCCAGACAACAGAACAACACTTCTTTTGTTATCGCTGTGGCTGCAATCTCCTGGGCAACATGGATGCCGTTAGGCAGTTGAATGCACATGCATACTCCATCCGTTTCCTTGCCTCGCACTATCCCCTCTGCACGGCCCCAGGCACTGGCAACCTACGCTACGCCACTGCACCCTCCTGAGCCACCAGCCCCACTTTGCACCCTTCTTGAATCTTTTTCCTTGGCTGTGTCCTTGAACTTGCATAATGCTTCTTCCTTTCCTGGATGGAGGGATGTGTGTGTGTGTGTGTGTGTGTGTGTGTGTGTGTGTGCGCGCACGCGTGTGTGTGCAGAAACTACATTACACTACAAAGGTAAAAAATTGCTCAGCCCATTTCTACCCCTCATTCCACCCACCACTGTCATGTGTCCCCCAGAGCTTGCCCAGAATGTGGCCAGTGAAATGAAAAGCCAATGCCGTTTCTTGCTACCAAAAGCGGGCACAAATTTCTGCTTCTTCCATTCACTTAATCACCCTCTAAGGGCCAAGACAGAGCTGAGAGCAACACAGGGGGGAAATCCAGGACTTCTTGGGAAACAGATCACCCTCCAGGAACCGCCTCAGTAAGGACAACACGCTGTATACAGTCCTTATGCAAACACCATCATCTCCTGAGTTATTAATGGGTGGCGTTCGCTGGCTCTTCATTAGCGTGGAATATAAACAGAAAATCATTTGCTTACCACTGATTCCAGCTTGAGCTGAGCAAATTTGGACAGAGGTAGTCAAACACAGAGTTTGTTGTTTGGCTAATTACAGCCATCGTGTAAAGTTTAGATGAAGCGAGCACTGCAGCAGCTGGAAGGGAGAGGGGGGAACAAAGCAAAAGGCACCCACAGGATCTCATGAAAATCACTTGCTGCTTCTGAATGCAAAGCCAACAGTAAGGCAGGCAGGCCCAGGAGAGCTCCTGCGCTGTGGGTTGTCCAAGAGATGGCATGAAGCCATGGGTCCCATGCAGGCATGCCCATAAACTGTGCCTGACAGAAGTCACTGGCCTTACCATGCCTGAGTGTTAGTTTACAAGCAAAGAAGTTTGGGGCAGGGGCTGCACGCACGTTAAAAAGTGGCTGGTGAGTTTTGTTTCTCAAGTCTATTTTTGATAAGCTATCCTTAAAAAAACAAAAACTAAAAAAAACCAACCCTAGGATGTTGTTGATACACTTCAAAGTGACAACATTCTGAGTCCCAAAACTGGGATGTGTGTCTTCTGTCTGTGTTCTGGTGTGAGTCATGTGACCCACATGAAATCACAGAGCCCAAAATCTCACATTTTTTAATCAAAATTTTTTATTGCTTTTCCACATTTATAACAAATCTCACATGTAAAAAACATGAAACAATACATCTTACAATACTAAAAGAAAGGGGGGGGGGGAGAATAAAAGTAAAAACAGTCATTAGTTTCCGAAATCCAAGTTAACTTTCATTGTAGTCTGACTTTCTCGATTCCACTCTAACTGAATTTCATTGTTTCTCCTTTGTAGCAGTTCTCCAAAATCCTCTTTCTAATACAATTAACTCCTTCCACTAACTATCTTCATCTCTTTTCTTTTTTAACTTAAATCCATATTCAAAATCTTGCATTTTGGGGCACTGGGCAAGATTGCGGTCCTGAAAAAAGCCCTTTTTTTGAAGGGTGTGATCTCAGCGCAAGATCACGGTGGCCAAAAGGGTCATCATGCTCTCACAGGAAAAAATGGTATGTCCCGTTTTTCCCAGGACACTTGTGGGATATGTCACTGTCCTGGCTCATATCTCTTCTTTCATCGCCCCCCCCCCCACTTCCTTGCTCTTTCCCCCCATAGTTTTTGTTCCCCTACTATCTGCTCTTGTCTGATTCTACTTTTATGCACAAAACACATGGTACAGTGGCCTCCCTGACATGCAAGCAATGCCATACACATTACAGATCTTTGTTCTGTTTTGCACCTTCCAGCTTTTGTGGGATGGGCTTAAGAAAAGGGAGGGGGGAGAATCTTTCCATTAACGGAAGCCACAAAATTGCATACAGCTATCCGGTGAAGACTTATTAGATCCCGCCAGCAGCAACCAACACTAACCTTTTAAATGTGAATTTACTTCACAGGCTGCTTGCCCCTCCCTGCTGAGAATGTTATATTTCTCACAAGCAGCCGGGCCTGTATTACACGTGCTGTGAAACTGGCACACTTTGTTAGGAATGTCAATAAACAGACCTCCGCAGCATTTCTCCTTCGACATTAGGTGGGTAGGGTATGTTAGCTGTTTGCACTGCTAGCAAGTTAAAGTCCGCCAGCCATAATGTCACTGCATGAAAGGGTCAGTTTGCCTGCAGGTAGACATCGCATTTTAAACAGGCCTTTGAAATGCGGGGGTTGACTTCCTAAGAGAAAACCAACATGCCCTTCAATCATCCTGGGCAAATCACTCTCTCCCTTTTTTTGTGTGTCCCCCTTTTTTGTGACATCTCCAGGTCTCCAAAAGTTGCACCTTGACTCTCCTGTGCATACATTTAGGCACCTGTGCATGTCACTGCACTGGTTCACTACAGTGGTACCTCAGGTTACAGACGCTTCAGGTTACATACGCTTCAGGTTACAGACTCCACTAACCCAGAAATAGTGCTTCAAGTTAAGAACTTTGCTTCAGGATGAGAACAGAAATCGTGCTCCGGCGGAGCAGCAGCAGCAGGAGGCCGCATCAGCTAAAGTGGTGCTTCAGGTTAAGAACAGTTTCAGGTTAAGTACGGACCTCCAGAACAAATTAAGTACTTAACCTGAGGTACCACTGTATAAGACTCCCAACAACTGCCCACCCAGGCAGACCCATTCCCTGCCTCCGAACACAGTGAAGGACATACTGTTATACAGCAAGCATGCAGCAGAGCCTTTAACAACAGACAGTTAAATGCATATTTATTTATTAATATATATATATTTATTAGTTTTTTTAACACATCATTTTCAATTAAACATACTTTTACATCTTATTCAAATTTTTGACTTCCATCAATCCTGTCTGAAAATTTTCCAATCTAATCTCTCAGTACGCATGTCTTATCTTCCCTATTACATTTCAAACTCATAACCAATATCTCTGTCTTTTTCTACTTTGTAACACTTTGTATATTTCTCCTTATGAAACTTCTTGTAGTCCTACTGGCGTAATTTGTTGATTACAGTTGCTCATCAAATAATTTATATACAGTGGTGCCTCGCAAGACGAAAATAATCCGTTCCGCGAGTCTCTTCGTCTAGCGGTTTTTTCGTCTTGCGAAGCAACCCTATTAGCGGCTTAGCGGCTTAGCGCTATTAGCGGTTTAGCGGCTATTAAAGGCTTAGCGGCTATTAAAGGATTAGCGGATTAGCGGCTAAAAGGCTATTAGCGGCTTAGTGGCTTAGAAAAAGGGGGGAAGCGGGGAAAAATCAGAACACTCGCAAGACGTTTTCGTCTTGCAAAGCAAGCCCATAGGGAAAATCGTCTTGCGAAGCAGCTCAAAAACGGAAAACCCTTTCGTCTAGCGGGTTTTCCGTCTTACGAGGCATTCGTCTTGCGGGGCACCACTGTACTTCTTCTGTAAATCTCTGGTCCCGCAGGTTTCAAATCCTTCCTGTCATTTTGTCCAATTCTGCATAGTCCATTAATTTCGTCTGCCATTCTTCTTTTGTTGGAATTTCTTCTTGTTTCCATTTCTGGGCTAACAATACTCTTGCCGCAGTTGTTGCATATAAAAACAATTTAACATCTTGCCTATTAATGTCCTGACCTATAATACCAAGTAAAAATGCTTCTGGTGACAGTTAAATGCATATTGCCAAGGGCAGGGGAGGGAGGAGAGGGAGAGAGAAAGAGACAGAGCTGAAGTACAAAGGGCCAGTGTTGCAGCATTGGGGGTGGCACAGGGATGGTTGCCCCAGGTGCAAAATTGTTAGGGGCGCAAAATTTCAACACCCAGTGCTGCTTCAGTATAGCTGTGTGCTTCCATTGCTCAGCTCCATTGTGAACCAGGAAGTGACCTCTCCAGATAATGGAACAACTCTTCTTTCCTTATCTCTGCAGCTGCAATCTCCTGGGTGATGAGTTAGGAAGTTGAGTAGGCACATGCATATTCTGTCCATTTCCACCCTGGATGTGGCCCTGGGCTCCGGCAACCCACATTACACTGCTGCAAAGAGCAGCATGCAGTGGCAGATCTTGGGGTCTCAAATTTCAGTGACATCCTCCCTGCGTGATACCAAAATTCAGTGCCGCTCTGCCTCTTGCTCTGCATTGTAAATCATAGTTGCTGTGTCCCCAGCGGCTCCCTACCCAGTGCAACTGAATCAGAGGTGCTCCCCTAAAACTGTCTCTGCAACAAGGACTCTTTTTAGAACATAAGGAGACCCATCCCATTTAGCACCCTCTTCTCACATTGGCCAATCAGATGCCCCAAGGGAAGCCCATAAGCAGAACTTGAGTGCAATCGCAGTGCTCTCCTGAGTAGACCCATGAAATTTTCCAAATCTTTAAACCAGCATGCAGCCAACTGAGGCAGACAGGGTCTAGGGATGCCAGAAACTGGGGGGGGGGGGTATTAGAGATGTGATGCTAAATTTGTCTTATTGTGCATAAAGTATAGGTAATGGGACGCCTGACTATTAGGTCCAGTCGTGGCCGACTCTGGGCTTGCAGCGCTCATCTCGCTTTATTGGCTGAGGGGGCCGGCGCCCAGCTTCCGGGTCACGTGGCCAACATGACTAAGCCACTTCTGGCGAACCAGAGCAGCGCATGGAAATGCCATTTACCTTCCTGCCAGAGCGGTACCTATTTATCTACTTGCACTTTGACGTGCTTTCGAACTGCTAGGTTGGCAGGAACAGGGACCGAGCAACAGGAGCTCACCCCATTGCGGGGATTCGAACTGCCAACCTTCTGATCGGCAAGTCCTAGGCTCTGTGATTTAGCCCACAGTGCCACCTGTGTCCCCTTATTGTGCATACTTCTTTTAAAATGCAAATAATAGTCACAGGGGAGGTCAGAGCATTATTGGGACTGCAGCAGGCAGCAGGGAAGGTTAACCCTTTCCTCCCCTCACCTAGTTAAGAGCCCTGACAGGAAGTCCCATGCCTGAAACATTGGTATTGCCCATAATCACAAGAGCACTCCTTAGCAGCACTTTAAGGCTAGAGCTCATCGCCTGTGGAAGGAAACTTAGAACCCTTGTAGATTCCCCAACCCCGGCAGTCCTATAGACCTTCTTTTTGTCTTTGTTTTAGGGAAACCCATCCCACAGGTTTCCAAAATCCATTAGGGTTTTCTACGTTAAAGAGTCTAAACTCTCATAAACTGATTAATTGCCACCTCAGATTGTTTCCTCCTTGCTTCCCACCTGCATTCCCATCCTTGTTGTTTTAGATGAGCTGGGGGTCCCAGGAGAGGTATATCTTCCTTCATCATAACAGGGGTTCCATGCAAAAAAGGGGGGGCCTGAAAGGATCTAACAAGAGCGCAGCCACCCTTGGCCTGTCCTCACTTCCATCCTCTCTGGCTGTGAGCTGACAACAAGAGGCAGCTGTCTACCTGAGAGCTAGAACGTCTAGCCTCCTCCCTAAAAAAATAAGGCCAGGCATCACCTAAGTAATCCCTAAAGCCCAAGTGTCAGGAATGGCTTCCTAATTCACTACAGCCCCCTGAAAAAGAGTTTCTCCCCACAATAGAAGAGGCTAATATTTGTACTTAGACCTCCTCCTTGCTTTTTCTCTCTTTGGCTTTCGAGAATCTGCAGCAAAGCATCTTTGCATTCTCATTTCCCTCTTCTCAACTCTAAGGCATCTTTCAGTGCACCCTCACTTCACCAAATTTGGCATTAGATATTTTTCTGCTCCTCTGCTTCAGCTGAGGGGCTGCCAGTCCATCTTGAAACTTGCTGCTTAATCAGTTTTCTTTTATTTCCATAACCACCTGCATATTAATGACTCTTGTGTAATAAATTACACATTCTTTGGTGCCAAGCTCTGCTCTCTTGTCTGGATGTGAATTCCTCCTGACAGAAGTGTGTGACTCTGAGCTGAACAGATGAAAACACATGTTCCCCCTGTACCTGTGAAAACTGGACATGCAATAACACCATGACAATCTCAACATGCTTGTTTCTACACAACGTGAGCAGGCCAAGGTGGGTGGGTGGCACATGGTTATTTTCCTGGTCAACAAGCCGACCAAGCTTATTCTGGCCTCTTCGACTTCCTATTTGTGTTCCTCTCATTTCTAGGGCTGCATTGTGGGACCTGGAAATCTAAACCAATGGAAAATGTTGCCCTACAGAATCCCATTCTTGAAGTGCAGAGCCTTGCAACTACCCAGCCTCATTGCGAAAAGAGGAGCTCAAAGGTGGATTCCCTCTGGCTCCACAACCAAATTATCCGCTCTCTCTACCACGTGAGCGGCAGGCCCTTGACTGGCTCCTGGATTTTAAATTTTCCTTTAAAGCCGAGAAGTAAACAAAGCCGTGGTAATGAACATGAGCACCACTGGGCCCAGCTGTACCGATGCAATTTGCAGTTGTTTAATAACCTCTTCATGGCTTTGAGCTCTGCAGCCAACAAGCTTTTCCTCTCTGGGTCTTGCGTCCTGTATCCGGCTGCAATGCATAATTGCTAATAAGCAACCAAAACAGGGGTTTAGCAATAATTAAAGGAACCTACGGAAGACTCCCCACGTTCCCAGGCCTCATGGTTTTTTTAGCAGCTTGTAGAAGTGCAGGAAAAATTGGGTGGGTTGGAAGGGAGATGCCTGCAGCCCTTGGTGCAGATGCAACTGCAGTGGGCAGGTGGAAGAGACTGAATATAAAATAGGTCACTGCCCATGTGCACATGTTAATTCATTTAGATTTGGAATTGTGCCAAGGCTAACATTGCCCTCATCACCTAAGCCTCAGCACATGTAACTGAACTGAACCCTGATTACCCTGTGACCTTCATTTTCCTCCTTCCCAGTCCAGTTTTAGATAGTAGGCTCCTCAAGGCAAGGGCCTGCCTTCTCCTTAGTTCTCTGTCAACAACATGCATATTGTAATTTGAATTTGTAATCCCTGAAACCTAGTCCTAGAAGAACGTGCAAAAAGGAGATTGTGGGCATGTGAGGGGAGCCTTACCATTAAAACACAGTCTCCAAATAATGGGTGCTAGAAACAAGGGCTGCCAGAGAAGGATTAAGCCAGGCATCCCCAAACTCGGCCCTCCAGCTGTTTTGGGACTACAACTCCCATCATCCCTAGCTAACAGGACCAGTGGTCAGGGGTGATGGGAACTGTAGTCCCAAAACAGCTGGAGGGCCGAGTTTAGGAATGCCTGGATTAAGCCCTATTTGGGACTAAGCTTTAATGGACACAGCTGGGAGATGAATGGCAGCCCTCTGATGACTTTAGCAGCCAATTGGTGACAAGGCAGCCTGCCCATAAATGCCTGGATTGATCTTCTTCTTCTCTCCATGCTGTAGTACAGACAGAGAAGCAACTTGGAAGGCCTTGTGATGGGTCCTAGTAATATCCCAGTTATATTCAGGTGAATAAAATGGCCTGTTAGCCAGCCCTTCCTTACTGAGTTTATGCTTCTGCCAGTCAAAATATGAGGCGGTGTCCCTTTATTTTCCTGTACATGCCTGTCTTGTACATACCTGGAGTCCTGCTCCACATCTGCCTGCTAACTGAAGGGCAGCAGGGAGGCACATGAGGTACGGGGCCTTATTGTGGTGGTGCCAGAGTCCTAGAACAGCCCACGCCAACCCCCAGAGATGGACCTGCCAGGCTAAGGGTTGCCTCTTGCAAGAGGCCTTTTCTTTTGAGGAAAGCTGAACCAATAATCTGTTCTGTTATCTGCTGGTTATAATATTTCATCATGCAGTTGGATGAAGTCCTAATCATTTGTCCTTCTGTGCTGTTCGCTGCTTTGAGTTCTGCTTGTGGAAGAGTCTTTTTTAAAAAAAAACAACACACACACAGAAAATAAACTGTGTGAGTGTGATCAGGAATCTTCTCTTTCTACAAAGCCACTTCCGACCTCAGGAGGAGGTGGTGTTGCAGGCTTCACGCCCCCAACACACGCGCGGAGGCTGGCTTCCAGCCCTGCGCGATCAGGGGAATCCTCGGGCCGCGTCATCCCCTGAGCCAGCCAATCGGCTGGCTCGGGGGGGTGGCTTGCCTCATTTGAGGCAAGCTCGGCTCCAGGATCGCCCTCTTTGGACCACTCAGCTGCTGAGGTTTTCCACCCACCCGCCCTTTAAGGTTCTCCGTCTGACCTTGCTATGGACCTCGGTTGGTCGCCATTAAGGGGCCTGGTAGGAATTTTTTCCACTTGGCAAATTGGCACCGGCCATTTGGTTTTTCGCCTACCTCGTAGCAAATTGTCACAACTCCTTTGGTTTTGGCGGTTAGGCATTGGTAGGGGTATTGTTATGTAGATGTGTTGGGGGGGAGCGCCATCACCTCCCCCAAATATTGAAGGGTAGTCCGGTAAAGGATTCCGGGGGGCGTGGCCTCATCCGAAGCCTATGGAGGTCAGGGCCTAAAGCGTGCCCCCGAGCGGTGACCCCGGGGAAGTCCCTAGTTGATTTGCATCAGCAGGGCTCCCCCTGCTGGTGTTAACTCTTCCCGGTCTTCAAGCAAACAGGCTGAAGCCGGTTAGTCGGATAGGACCAATGCCTAAGCCAATACCGCTCTTTATCTGTAACCAATAAAGTTGTGGCCAATGTTAGCCCATTAACCTAAAATAATGGCATCATTATTTTAAAATAATGGCACCCCGTGACGGGGTGAGCTCCCATTGCTCAGTCCCTGCTCCTGCCAACCTAGCAGTCCGAAAGCACGAAGTGCAAGTAGATAAATAGGTACCACTCCGGCGGGAAGGTAAACAGCATTTCCGTGCGCTGCTCTGGTTCGCCAGAAGCGGCTTAGTCATGCTGGCCACATGACCCAGAAGCTGTACGCCGGCTCCCTCGGCCAATAAAGCAAGTTGAGAGCCGCAACCCCAGAGTCGGTCACGACTGGACCTAATGGTCAGGGGTCCCTTTACCTTTACTAATGGCATCATGTGTCTTTATTTCTACTGGTGGGAGGCGGGAACTTGCCACGCAACTGGAGAGCACAGTTGGCAAGGCAAGAGACTCTTATTCTCAGGGTCGTGGGTTTGAGCCCCACATTGGGCAAAATATTCCAGCATTGCAAGGGGTTGGACTAGATGACCCTCGCGGTCCCTTCCAACTGTACAATTCTATGATTCTATGATATCTGAAGGGGGTTCCATCCCAGGAGCATGGGAAAGCCCGTCCGCCCCAAAGCACACAGCCTGCAGAGAAGGGAGGGAAGTGAACAGCGCCCTTTCCTCTTGTGCAAACTGAGGGGAGGAGGGAGAGTCAAAACAAACCCCTGTGAACATGAGTAATGGGCTGGGAATGAGCAGCCTGAGATAAAACTGAATAATAACACGTCAAAAACTACATGTTGTGGATTTTTATTCCCCAGCGGAGTCTCCCTCGCGTTAATCCATCACTGTAGAAGATGCAAGATTACAGCTTTCAGGGGGGGAAACTCCAGGAGATAAATGGGAGTAAATGAGGGTTTATTATATTAGTTGGGATGATATAATTTCAGGCCTCCCCTTATTGAATCGCTTACAATCGCTGCTGCAAGGCTGCTCTGTGGGGGTCAGCCTCATCACCGCTGGAGTCCTCCCCCCACTCCCCTCAGGAGAAAGGCCTGTGGTGGGTTGTGGAGCAGGGAGACAGAAAGTTGCTCAGGTATGTGGTACGTTGGGCATCCTTTCAATGGAGGGGGGTGCAAAGGGACCAGGAGGTCTCCTGTTGGCAGAGTTTAGGCCTACAAGCTATGCTGAATTAAGCTTTCTAAGGACTTTGATACTTAAAACAAAAACTCCTAATTGAGGGGCAGCTTGCCCTTATTTATTTAAACTATTTATATACCACCTCTCATTAAAAGAATACCAAGATGGCGTACAATAAGGCAGTTCAATACAAAGTAACAGTTCAAAATCAGGACAATATACAATTTTTAAAATTCCAGTAAAATCAACATGTAACTACAGTAGCCAGGATCGTTCCACTAGTAGCAGAGGGTAGGGAAAGCCTGAGTAAGTGGATATGTTTTTAATGGTCAGCAAAAGCTCAGCATAGTAGGTACCTGCCATTGCTGGGTGAGTAGCTCATTCCACAGGCTGGGGCCAACTTGGAGAAGGCCCTCCAAGTTGCCCTAAGATGAACCTCTGCAGGCTATGACATAACTAAAAGGGTTCCTCCAAAGGTACAGGGTCACATCCACACCAGAATTCTTCCCCCAAAGAATTCTGGGAACAGTAGTTTGTTAAGAGGGCTGGGAACTTTTGCGCTCTGGGGGCTTAACTACAGTTCCCAGGATCTTTTGGGGGAAGCCATGAGCTTTAAATGTATGGTGTGGATGTGAGCATTGTAAGCAAACTATATTGCAGTGGGCATACCCATTGATGCTGATGGGAGACAAAAACAGGATGCCTGCCTTCAGCACCCTGATGCCCTCCAGATGTTTTGGACTACAACTCCCATCCGCCTTAGACGCCACAGTCCCATCAGCCCAGCATCACAAGGCAGTGCTAGCTGGGCCTGATGGGAGATGTAGTCCAAAATATCCGGAAGAACATAAGAGCAGCCTTGCTGGATGAGGACATCTAGTTCAGCACCGTGTTCTCACAGTGGCCAGTCAGATGCCTCCTTTGGGCAGCTCACAAGCATGCACAGATTGCTTTGTGAAAATCCACACACAAACAGCTCAGAATGTGCTGTCTACTTCCTTATTACAAGGAATATGATACATGCAATGGGCCAGAGATAGAGCAGCTGTGCCCTGTGGGTGTTTCTGTCTGGGAATATAACCGGGAGTTGCTTCCAAGATCATGACTCTCTAGATCCGGGATAATCCTTATAGTGCCATTCAGCTATCTATGCTAATCTAGTTCAGTCTGTGGGGCTAACTGAGAAAGGCGCCAGCCCTCAAATTTTCCAGTTGGGTTTTGGCCATAGACCATGGGTTCATCCACACTTACCTTTGCTTCATGCTTTCTGGGCAAGGCTAGTGCTTTAAAGCTCTGTGACCAAAAGCTTTCTTCCCTTTTTGTTTTACTTTCTTTGTTTGCCCCAGAGCTTTCTCCGCCAACACTCACTCTTTACTGATGAATCGGAGCAAACGGCAATCTGGAAAACCCAAATTGCCCTTTGCTGCGCTTCAGCTTCTAAAAAGTGGATTTTCACGGGGGAAACTCTGGGGCAAGAAAAAGAGTATTTGGACATGAGCTTTAAAGCGCAGGCCTGTGCCTGGAAAATACAGGACTGTGTGTGGATATTAACAAAGGCACAGCAATTATTCTGGTCTATTAATGTGATACGCATTGCATTTTTATCACCTGCTCAGAAGCCACAATCTGTTTGTTTCTAGCTTCCTCTGTGCATCTCCCACCCACCCCCAAATGGGTGTTAATTGCAAAGGGGCTGCCCTGCCCCCCCCTTCTGCCTCTCCCCACCATCTGCCAGTACTGCCATCTCCAGCAGCGCCCCTGGCAAATGGGGCGTGAGGATTCGAGAGGACAAATCTATGTCGGGCCAAATGTCACGCGGGGTTCCCCTCACCCTTCCTCCTACTTTGATAAATTCCTTTCTTGAGCTGACAGCCGTTCAATTAGATTGATTAGAGTGAAGTGTCTTCCCGGAAAGAAAAGGGCCCTTGAGCTGTGGGTGGTTGTAAAAGAGCCTGGCTGGAGTCGAGAGTGGGGAGGGCTGGGTGGGTCAGACCAGGATGTGAAATGGGGCAGTGAAGGGGGGGGTAGTCCAGCCAGCACTGGCCTAAAGTGTTTTAGTGAGGCAAAAAAATCCCAAACAAAGTCATGAGGACCTCCATCTTGGAGAGCCTCACTCCAGCTTCCCCACCACATTTTGCCTGCTGGTGTGCTTTCCCCACTGGCTAGTCCTGAAGGCTTGCCTTGGCCTCCTCCCTCCAGAGCCATTAGCTGCAAGGAGCCCCTAAGCCGAGCTGACAGGGAAGGAGGATCGCTCATTCCTTGCCCGGACGGGAAGATGGAATGATGGTGTGTTTACCATGCAACCTGAGGCATGGGCGTGCAACATTAATCTTTTCCACCTCCAACCCCTCCTCCCCCTCTCAATTCTGCTTTTTAATGAACTGCTGCATGCCACACTCAATAAAATCAGCACTTTTGCAGGGATCACATCGGCAAGGAGGGAAAGCAAAGAGGCTAGCCGGGGACACGTTTTCTGTGGTGTGCCGGGATTCCGACGACTTCAGACTAGCTGCAAATAAACACTTCTGACTTCCCTTGCAAAAGACCATTCCGATCATCTGAACTCCAGTCTGCAGCTTTGCACCGGAGTTTTCCCACTCTTACCACGGGTGCATCGGAAATAATATGTAATGTTACCATTTCTCTCTCCCTCTCCCTCTTTCTCTCTCCCTCCCCCAGCCTTCCACCCTCCCAACTCTACAGTGAACTCCGGGGATTCCTGTTCCTTTCCATGACACCTTCTCCACTTGATGCAAGCCTCTACTAAACAGTGGGGAGCTTCCATGGCAGGAAACTCCAATCTCTCAGGTCTCCATCACTTGCCACACCAAAGATACATAATGAACGCTTAACAGAAAGTGCGGAAAGAAGACCTAGGGTGGAGAGGGAAGTCAAAGACAGAAGGGGAGAAGGCTTTGAAACTCTAGGCACTGTAATTTCTCCTCTTTGTCACCCTGTAGACTGCAGAGGGTGCTGTGTTCAAGTTCTGAACAGGCCTCACCACAGCTGCTCTTTATTTATGGGCCCTGTTATGAGAACAAAGACTTGCCTTGCTGGGTCAGGCTGAGGGTCCATTATCCTGTTTCCATCAGCAGCCAGCCAGGTTCCTCAGCAGGGCGTGACCTTCATGCCGCAGTGCCAAAGAGCCTTGGTTCGCCTTGGATGGCCAGGCCAGCCAGCCTGGTGCCGAGAGCTGTCCATCTCAGGAGTGGAGCGTTGCTGGAAGGGGACCACCCCTCACCATAGCATGGTGCATGTTCATGGGGAACCTGGTGCTAATTTATCCATACAATTCAGAGATTCCTGCAGCACGCAGCCAGGTGCCTCAGCAGCATGCAACCTTGATGGCCTTCCTCCATTTGACCCCTGCATGCATTCCCAGGTATACTGCCTCTGAACATAGGGATTCCATGCTCACAGGTACAAGGAAAGAAAGGTGCTTCCACCCCATGTGAGTGATGGAGCCATATCATGGCATACAGCTGGGGCATGAATGCACCAACTGTCTGGCTCAGTATAAAGGCAGCTTCCTGTGTTCGTTTGTAGGACGGGTGGAGAAAGTGCAGAGCAGATGCAGCCCAGCAAGCAAAGGAATATTTCAGGGAGCCTAACCCAGTCCCTCCGTCATTTGTGATGGAAAGCTTTGCCCTGAGCGTCAGAGCAGAAAGAAGGAGCACCTTTTTGTCTGCTGTTTGAATGGAGGGCAATTGCCAGCAAAGGAGCAAATGGAGGCAGCGGCGGCAGCAGCCTGACTAGATGACTGTCAGCTGATGAGAGGCTGGCTGGACAAGGGCTGCAGTAGCAATTTGAGCGGAGGGAGAGAGGAGGCAGATTTGATCTCAGAGATGCTGCACAGAAAAAACAGGCCCAGAGAGCTGCGCTGTTGGACATTCTAGTGGGAAGACTTACGTGCAAATTGAGGAATTTGTCTGCTGGAGAATGAGGAGCCTGCTGGTGGCAGGCTCAGAGAGCTGCTGAACACATGCACAGGTATTATCTAGGCTGCTGCATCTGGGCTGAAAGGCAAGGAGGTGGTAGGGCTCTCCTTTTCCACCTTTATTCTGTGATTCTCAAAGGAGCCTTTGAGAAGAGGAGCTGCCCTAAGCATAGGAAAGGGATGTCAGATTTCACATTGGTTAGAAAGCGGCAAAGTGTGACAGATGGGAGGGGGGTTGCAAGAAAAGATCTTTAAAAATGGGACATGCTTCATATCCCAGAGCCAGCAGGGCCTTCTGGTACCAAACCAGAAGTCTGGATCATTGTCAGCAACTAACTGCCCAGGGCTTATTTCGGTGAGGCCCCGCTTGCCTGGCTGGGGAGAGGTCTGTTCCTTCCCTTCTGTGGATTTATGTGGTGCCACCTTCATAAGCACGGAGTGTGGCTGTTGTGGTTGTCACAGTAGCCATTGAACATATCAATGCTGGCTTGGATCAGATGCATTTGGTGTGGGTGTCCTCTCCTGCGTGGGCCCTCATCTGTCCTCCTCATTGCCCTTGCTGCTGGGTGAATGGGTGGATGCTCACTTGCCAGGGCCAGAGCTGGTGAATAAGCAGGTGTTACAGCTCCTGTAGGATGTAACCCATTGGAGCAGTCAAATACAACACTCCTTGTTTCCCTAGAGTGGGCAGAGGCAGGGGGATGTTACTCCAGTCAGTATAACTTCCTGTTCCACTGGTCTGGAGTGTCCCCTCCCTGTATGTGACCAGGGAGATAGGTGTGACCCTGGCTGACTCCATAAAAGAGCCGAGTCATGCAACCATCTCTCTCTCTTGATGCCATGCTGCTCTCCTGCAGCCATTTTGTTCTCTTGATGCTGTTCTCTTAATGTATTTTGCTGTCTGCTGGCTCTCAGCCAGCAGCACATGGGCTCAGTCCCCATAAGGGATGAACTCACACTATGTTCTGAAACTACAAGCTAAAGTCTGTCTTCAGAGATCGTACTGTGAACTGAATGTGAGTAAACTTCTTGTTACTTTTAAGGAAAGACTCTTGTGTCTTGATTCTTTTAAGAGGGATCAAAGGGGATACCAGGAATAATCTTAACTAAAGAGATTCAAACGAGTCTGCAAACTAGCTTCTTGCTGTATTGAGGGGAATCTGCTCAGCTACATGACTCACTAGCGTGAGTGAAGGAAGGGTAATATTTAATCAATATATCCTCTCCTACTATCCTTAACAGAGATGTGGGTGGTGTTGTGGGTTAAACCACAGAGCCTAGGACTTGCCGATCAGAAGGTTGGCGGTTCGAATCCCCGTGACAGGGTGAGCTCCCGTTGCTCGGTCCCTGCTCCTGCCAACCTAGCAGTTCGAAAGCACATCAAAGTGCAAGTAGATAAATAGGTACCGCTCTGGCAGGAAGGTAAACGGTGTTTCTGTGCACTGCTCTGGTTCGCCAGAAGTGGCTTAGTCATGCTGGCCACATGACCCAGAAACTGTATGCCAGCTCCCTCGGCCAATAAAGTGAGATGAGCGCCGCAACCCTTTACTAATGACCCTTTACCTTTACTATCCTTAACATTCCCACAGCTCCTTCTGCCGCTGCCTCCTCACCTTTGCTGGTTCTGTTGCCCTCCTGCTCCTCAACTCTCTGTCCCACACAGTGTGAATGGGCACCTTGACAGGCATCAGCCAGGCACAAAAAGGAGCAGCAGCAGAGGTGGTCTCTTGGTTGCTGGCAGGCCCCCTGCTGAGGTGCGATTCCCCTCTGAGTGTCCTGACACCTTTCTCTTGCCCAGCCAATGCAACTCATGTCCACGACCAGGCCAGGGTTAATGCAAACCCTGAGCAGAATGCAAAATGTTAAACACGGCAAGGACTGTAAAGGAAAGCATCTGTCAACTCTTCAATCTTCTGTCTTCCAGACTTTTTATTTTTATTTTTTAAAGCTATGCCCACCAGCAGCACACAACTTCATTATAAAGAGCAGATACTGTATATGAGACCAGAGACTCACCCGGCACATCCAAATGAAATCCTGTACCTTCCTGGCTTTGATTTGCATTTCTGCATCTCAGTTTCCTTCCCCCATTTTAGCCTCAGCAAGAGGAAATCTGATGAGGTCTGTGCGGTGCCAGCTGTTGAAACGTGCATGTTGGGGAAGATAAGGAGGTCTTTCACAGCCGGCTTGATGCTCTGCTCAGCCTCTGATGAGGAGTTGCTTGTGGTGGGGAGGGAGGGGATCATCTGCATGAATTGTGCGAGTGCATATTGTAGGGGTGGATCCTGAGAGCAGAGAGGAAACTTAATACCAAAATATATACAAGCTGGTTATTTAACTATCAATCCCTATATGTCATCGTGTTTATTTTGTCATGGTCTGTTTATCTGGATTTTGAACCTGGCCCCTGCTAAAGACTTTATTTGTTTTCAATTAGCCCTGAAATAAACTCCCTGCTTACCCCTGTCACAAAGCAGTTCTCAGAACAATATGGTCTGCCTTTGCTTTTTGCTCAAGTTTTCCTAAACCCCATGAGAAGACAGCTCCAAATCTGGGGAGCAGGCTCCACGATCACCACCTTCTGTACCCTCACCATCCAAACCTGCCACATGGCAGAAGTAAGGTGTAGAATAGCCTCCCCACAGAAGTACATCTATGTACAGCTTTCAGTAAATGCTGAGGACTCACCTTTTCACCCTGGCCTTTGACGTCTGAGATGTATTTTTGGGACCCACCCTATTCCTGTGACTGTAATGTGTTTTAACAGTTTTTAATTCTGAATTTTAAGGGACATGGGTGGCGCTGTGGCCTAAACCACAGAGCCTAGGACTTGCCGATCAGAAGGTCGGCTGTTCGAATCCCCACAACAGGGTGAGCTCCCATTGCTCGGTCCCTGCTCCTGCCCACCTAGCAGTTCGAAACCACGTCAAAGTGCAAGTAGATAAATAGGTACCGCTCTGGCAGGAAGGTAAACGGTGTTTCTGTGCACTGCTCTGGTTCGCCAGAAGCAGCTTAGTCATGCTGGCCACATGACCTGGAAGCTGTACGCCGGCTCCCTCGGCCAATAAAGCGAGATGAGCGCCGCAACCCCAGAGTCGGTCATGACTGGACCTAATGGTCAGGGGTCCCTTTACCTTTACCTAATACTGAATTTTACATTGTTGTAACTCACACCTTGTGGTGAAGAAGAAGAAGGAGGAGGAGGAGGAGGAGGAGGAGGAGGAGGAGGAGGAGGACGACGGCGGCGGCGACGACGACGACAACAACAACAACAACAACAACACAAATCCCTCTTTGGACTCAGCTATACAGTTGCAAACATAACATTTTAAGTGTGTTTAAAGTGTATTATATAAATCTGACATTAGGTGGCCATAGTGAGCTTATGGCAAATTCAATATATTTTTCAAAACGCTTTTTTAAAAAAGCATTTTCATAGCGTGCTGGGTTTTTTGTAGGCTGGAGAGAGTGCAGTGGGACCCAGGCTGCATTTAAGGGAGCAGGAAATGGCAGTATATAAATGGCAGTTTTTTTAAAAAAATGAAACAAACAAGTGAAGTTATTATTCACATAGGGCATGGTCTCTGGTGCAGAGCAGCTGCATGTAGCACTGTCCAATCACACCAAAAGTACAGCAGCACAGAGCTTCCCAGACATCAGAGGACAAGAAATGGGGGGGGGGAGGAACCTCTCACATGATCAGCCTAGGAGTCAGTGGCTCCTCTTGGAGTGAGTCGTCTAAGAAATTTGCAATAGATGAGAGCAATTCCTTTTTTCTGTCCCCTGATGACAGTCTTAATTGCTCAAAAACATGTTGGGATTTATATTACTTGCATTAATAAGTTTGTCTCTGGCACCTGTTAGAATTCTGTTCATTACAGCCTGTCGTTTGGCAGCCAGATTTAGATGCCCATCATATTCTGTCACACAAAGTGGAGAAACGTAGACAGGGACAAAGGGAGCAGATGCAAGAGGTTGAAATGAGAAGCCACCCATGCGACGATTGTGAGAGATCAGAGCTGAAATATTTCATATGACTGGGCATGGCTAGGAGACTCTGGGGGAGAAAAGGCTTGGACTGAGCTGCTGCAGGGGGGCTGGAGGGGGAGGTTGTGGGGCTGAACTGCTGTTTCAGATGATCAATAACCTATCAAACTGTGCAGCTGTCAACAGAGAGATTCTGAGTAGCACCAGATCCACAATAAACACCTGCCTGGAAGTACTCTTTGACCAAGGCAGGCGGGGTCTCCAACCCTCTTTCCCACACTAACCTGGGGGGGGGATTTTTCCCCTCTACATGGATCAAGCATCCGTTGCCAGTATAGTGTCCAAAAGATTAATTCATCCAAATGTTTTGCCGTTTTAAAGTCCTCCGTGATCCAGCTGCCTGGTGGAAGTATGGATTCAATGACTATCCCCATATAAGCGCTGGAGTCATTTAGCATTAATTAAAGGGGGGGATATTCTTTTACTCTGATTGTGTGGTGTTTATTACTTTCCACAATTAGCAGATTGAATCTCTTTTATCGCTGTGCTTTCATTCCCAACTTGGTAGCGGGGAGGAGGAGGGAGGAGGAGGAAGAAGAGAGAAAGTGGTGTTGTCCAAGCAGAGAGAGCAGCCTTCAACCACCCAGCTCAGAATCACCTTTGTATTCACACTGCTCTGCCTGACTCCAGGCTCAGGAACAGGTGGGTGGCGAAATAAATGCCATTGGCTTGTGGTACTGAGTTGTCTTGACTGGAAATATCTATACAGACTTTCCGCCTAGCAAGGGTCCTGGCTATATAAACGGTCAGCAGAGCACAACTTGAGCCCTGAATCCATCTGGTCCACAACCATCCTCTCTGTCTGACCCAGACGGTGGAGGACTGCAGGGAAACTAACCCTCAGGCAAGCATGGAAATAGCCCCCCAAGCTGTAACTTGCCCAGTCCCAAGTTATATGCACTCCTAAGGAGCTCGGCACAAAGTTCAACCTCTTGCCTATTGTTGGTGAAGGTCAAGACCTCCTGACAGCTAGACTTTCTGCATCCCTAATACCACTTTGGGTTTCCTCCAAAGAGCCCCTTGAATGTGCTGAGTTGTCTTCTTGAGTATTACTGTGTCTATTCAAGGCCTAAGCCCCCTCATTGGAAGGGCATCTCCAGGCAGGGGCAACCTCCTGCCATAACCATCCTCAGAAGCAACTCCATCCACCAGCCTGTACTTGCTCTCTGATGAGAGAAGGCCTTCTAATTACCCCACCTCTGGCTGTAGGTCTTTCTCAGCATCTGCTTCTGGAGAGCAACGTCCTACACTGGCTCAGCCAAGGATACAGAGCAGTATGGTCCTTCTTTTAGGGTCATTGCCAGGGGTGCAGGTAAAAAAAATGCCTGCTTCATTCAAAATCAGCATGATGATTCTAACTAGCTCCAGTCCTGTGTGAGGTTTCCGCCCACCCCAGTCAGACTGACCTTTCATCAGTTGCACTGCTTGTGAACATTCTGTTGCTGTCACCTTGTCACAGAGCAGCCTGTAACCCAGACCCTCCAGGTATCCCTATTTTCCAGGCACATCCCTGATTTAGAGAAGCTGTCCCAGTTTCTGATTTGATCCTGGAATGTTCCGCTTTTCCTTAGGATATCCCTATTTTCATTGGATAAATGTTGGAGGATATAGAGTTGTCTGACCCCAAGCCGTCTGAAGGCAATCCTGTATAGGGAAGTTTTTTTTAAAAAAGTTTAATGTTTTATTATGTTTTTATATATGTTGGAAGCTGCCTAGAGTGGCTGGGGAAACCCAATTAGATGTGTGGGATATAAATAATAAAATTATCATTATGGAATGGGACGTCCCTATTGTCATCGGAGAAATGTTGGAGGGCATGGTAACCATTCCATGACTTCAGCCCTGTTAAGGGAAGTTTTTAATGTTTGATGTTTTATCGTGTTTTTAACATTCTGTTGGGAGCCGCCCAGAGTAGCTGAGGAAGCCCAGCCAGATGGGTGGGGTATAATTATATTATTATTATTATTATTATTATTATTATTATTATTATTATTATTACTACTACTACTACTACTACTACTACTACTACTACTACTACTTCACAGCCATTTGGCTCACAGCCAGAAAACAGACACATGTTCTAACCCATATATAAAAAATAATATGGGATTCTGTTGCTCTTCAAATTGACGCTACTGGAAGATGTGTTCCCAGTGGAGAGCTCAGCTGCCTACGGGTTCAGCTCTCTTGCTTCCCACATTGATCTACCTTAAGGAATGTTGTAAAACTGCTTTCAGTGGCTGCAGCTGGACCCCCTTCTGCTGCTGCAAACCCAGCCAACCTGTTGTGCATCTTTTTCCATTCTGTTTGGGTTCTCACTTCCCTACCCACGCAGCAGATGAAAAACGAAGGAAAGAAAACCCACACAGAAAATCTCTCTCTCTCTCCCTTTAAGTTCACATCCCATCAGTCTGCTTCTAGAAATGCCAGCAAAAATGGCAAAAGCAGTAGGAGCAAATGCTTTTGCCTTTGTGATGATCTTTCCTTGTGATCTATCCTGTGGCTTGGGGCTGGGGTGGGGAGTATGTTTGCTTGAGATAGGGAGAATCAGATTTATGAGGTGGGGAGGGGGATCCTGGTTATTCCAAATATTACCTTCTTCAGAAGAGTTGTGGGTGGGAGAGGAGAAAGAAATCTTCTCTTTTAGAGTCCTGGTGTTTGGGAGCCCCTGTTTGGGGGTACAGTAACTGAATCACTTCTTCTGGGGTACCAACTAAGACAACTTTTTGCAACCTCACACCCTCCAGAAAACTCCCAGACACACACCCAGGCTTTGTCAAGGATGCAAGAACACAAAGTCTCCTCATTCCAGACTGGAGCACATTTGCACATTTAAAGCTAATGCGCCAACTGCACCCTTTCCTGGACCCAGCCACGGTGGCATGTGCCTTAGTTATATCCCATTTGGATCACTGCAACATGTTCTAAGTTGGGCCACCTTTGGAAAGTGTTCAGAAACTTCAGAGGGTCCAAGTTGTTGCATCCAGATTGCTGACCAGAGCCAGTTACAAGGAGAACTGAACCTCCTTGTTGCAACAGCTCCACTGACTACCAGTTCAAATCACTGGTTTTGACCTGCAAAGCCCAATATAGCTTGGGTCCAGGCTACGTGAAGGACCAGATCTCCTTATGTGTGCCTGCCCAGGCTTTGAGATCTTCTGGGTAGGCCTTTCTCTCAGTCCTGCCACTTCCATGGGCAAGTTTGGTGAAGACATGGGAGAAGACCCTCTTGGTGGTTGCTCCCAGACTGTGGAACTCCCTTCCACAGGAGACTACACTAGCAATGATTCTTCAACATCAACTTTGTTGGACTGGTCATGTTGTTTGGATGCCTGATTATCATCTTCCAAAGCAACTACTCTATTCCGAACATAAAAATGTAAAGCGTAATGCTGGTGGTCAACAAAAGAGGTTTAAAGACTCTCTCAAGGCAAATCTTTAAAAATGTAGTATAAACACCAACAACTGGGAAACACTGGCCTGTGAGCGCTCCAATTGGAGAATGGCCTTTACCAAAGGTGTCATGGATTTTGAAGACGTTCAAAATCAGGACGAAAGGGAGAAACGTGCTAAGAGGAAGGCATGCTTAGCAAACCCTCACCGTTATCAACTCCCGCCCAGAAACCTATGTTCCCACTGCGGAAGGGCATGTGGATCCAGAATTGGCCTCCACAGTCACTTATGGACTCACTATTAAGACCATGTTCATGGAAGACAATCTTACTCGGCTACGAGGGATCGCCAAAGAAGAAGACACTAGGCTGTCACCCTCTCTGCTTTTATTTCACTAGCAGGCAAATACTTTTTTGTTCCGGCAGACCTTTGGTCACTAACTGGCTGTTGTGGCAGGGTCTCCTGGGGGTGGGTATTGTTATATTTCTTTTTTTCTCTTTAAAAGTGGTTTACACTGCTGTTTTTAAGAGGTTTATTAATTGATTTTTTTTTAATATTCATTGTGTGCATTTTTACTGTATCTGTTTTCATTGTTGCTGTGAGCCACCTTGGAGAAAGGTAGGATATATACATAACACACATGAACATCTAGGCCCATGTAAGTAATCATGAGCTGAATGAACTAAGAACTGCTGCCTAGGCCTCCAGTCTGGACATGCTTAAATGCTGGGTGAAGCAACTTACCCCACCAAACACTGGGTTCAGTGCATGAGCTTCTTCTTTTCATGTAGGAGGTCCCATGTTTAATCCTCAGCATCTCCAGGTAGGATTGGGAGAGGCCCCTGCCTGGAACCCTGGAAAGCCACTGCCTGTCAGTGTACTTAGCTAGCCGGACCAGTGATCTCATTTGGCACGAGACAGAATCCTAGAATTCTAGTGTGTTCCTGCTTGATTCTCATTATGCAGGAGAGCCACCTATTGCCTTGGCTGCCAAAAACCCACTTCACAAAATCTTCCGGTTACTTTGTCCCTTTTCTGCTTCACAGGATACAGGTGTTGTTCCACCCAAGTGCACATGCTTTTTGGGGGGAGAGATCTTTGCAGCCAGCTGTTTCGGGGCATTCTGGGCCACTTCCTCAGGAAAACCATCTGCAGAAAGGAGTGTGCAGAAACCCAAGTGAGGTCTGGGCACTTAAAATGCAGCCTGGAACAGCGTCTCGTGTCCCCTGTCACTTAGGCTCTTACCAACAGGACAGTTAAAAACCAAACAACCATTATTATACTTAATAACTAGTTTCTAGATCATCAACTCATCGAAGTTTGACAGGCACAGTTAGTGTCAGCTCACACAGCCTAACAAGCCGGAGCAACAGGAGCGAAAGCAAAGCAGTGGCAGCATATTATTCTGGTGTGCACCTGTCCATCCATCCATCTGCTAGAACAACACACAAGGGCAACTTGACACTGCAGGCTTCCGCTTCGTGAGCGCCAATCACCATGACAACCGGTTTTCCCCTGCATACCTGGGCAAGGCAAGAGACTACGCCATCACCTGCCTGAATATAACCAAACCCACCAAGTGGGTCCATGGAGCTTGGCTAAGATCGTGTCTCATATGGAGGAGGCAAAGGGCACAGGATATTTTCAGGTTGTGACAGATCCATTCAGGAGGGCAGCCTTGACTTCTGCTTTGCTCCCCCTGCTCTTTACTTCACGGGGTACTCTTCCCCACGTATGTCAATCCCACAGAGGAAACTGCCGCCTCCCTAACCCATTTGCAAGCAGGCTTAGTGGTACTTAGAGAAAATGTCATGCAATGGCCTTTTATAAAATTAAAAAAGCATGTACTAACTCACTTGCCTGTCCACAGAACAAATGTCTGCAAGGGGTTTGTCCCTCTCTGCAGTGATTCTGCTCAATTTAGGTGATTAGTGAAATCCAATGGGCTGGAAACAGTTTAAAAGGGATTGTGGCTTCTAAGTCCATGACAGTTTATGTGCAGGAAGCAGAAGCAGATTAGATGATAGATGATAGATAGATGATAGATAGATAGATAGATAGATAGATAGATAGATAGATGATAGATAGATAGATAGATAGATAGATAGATAGATAGATAGATAGATGATAGATAGATGATAGATAGATAGATAGATAGATAGATAGATAGATAGATAGATAGATGATAGATAGATAGATAGATAGATAGAGATAGATAGATAGATAGATAGATAGATAGATAGATAGATAGATAGACAGACAGACAGACAGATAGATAGATAGATAGATAGATAGATATAGATAGATAGATGATAGATGATAGATAGATAGATAGATAGATGATAGATAGATAGATAGATGATAGAAAGATGATAGATATAGATAGATGATAGATAGATGATGATAGATAGATAGATAGATAGATAGATAGATAGATAGATAGATGATAGATAAATAGATAGATGATAGATAGATAGATAGATAGATAGATAGAGAGAGAGATAGATAGATAGATAGATAGATAGATGATAGATAGATATAGATAGATAGATGATAGATGATAGATAGATAGATAGATAGATAGATGATAGATAGATAGATAGATGATAGAAAGATGATAGATATAGATAGATGATAGATAGATGATGATGATAGATTAGATAGATAGATAGATAGATAGATAGATAGATAGATAGATAGATAGATAGATGATAGATAGATAGATAGATGATAGATAGATAGATAGATAGATGATAGATAGATAGATAGATCATTTGAGTGTCCATCACAAACATTCAGCTAGGACTCTGCAAGCCTTTATTAAATTAAATTAAGTTCCCACCCCACCCCCCAACAAGTATGTCAAAAACATAAATACCCATTTCACCTGATTTTATAATGATTGCAATATCGTAAGAGAAACTGGCATGCAAAACCTACAATAAATGGAGTGTCTCCTTTGTAGCAAGGAAGAGGGCAGCAGTGGCTCTTGTCATCTGCACTGAGTTCAGGGCACACCCCAGGGGAACTTCAGCAGTGGCCAAACCCAAGGTCCCATTCTCTAGTAAAGCTTCAGAAAAAGCATGAAACCTTGTATTATTGCAGCAATTATTTCAATCGTTTCCTGATGGTTTAGTGCCTATTGTGCTTTTCTGTTCCTCTCTTTTTTTTAACATATTGCTTTGTGCTTAATCTTTTGTTAGCAAGTTGAGCTGCTGGAAAAACGATCTATGCATATTTTAAAGGAAATATGTTTCATGATATAGGCTGCTGCACTCAGGAGGAAATTTTTGCATCTCATCCTGCACCCTCCCATCCTTAGGATGTGTCTTCCTGTAAGGATGAGTCCCCAGCAACAGCTCCTGCTCCTCTCCCCTTATCAAACCCAGCAGTTATAGAATCAGGAAATGGCCCTTTCAAAGCCAGTTCCTCCTAGAAGATAGGGCCAACTGCAGACCAGGCCTTACCAGCCTTCAGAAGGCTCCAACTCTCTGCTGAGACAACACCAACTTTCTGCTGAGGATAAAACCACCATGCTCACTGGGAGTTGGCCATGGTCTTGAAAGGCCTGCCTCCATCTCTACTTGATCTTACTTGGTGTGCCCTACAGTTTAGTGGGCCAAGGTCTCCTTCCCTGTTGTTGATGGAATCAGTTCACCGAATTAGATCCATAGTCCAGGAGTGCTCTTGAAGCTGATACAGTGGACCAATGGGCACCCAATCTGTCCAAGGATGTCCTTTATCCACTACAATGAATTCACAATATATGACCATTTGTGAGTCTTTGGGATTCAGCAAGTATCATTCATGCCTTTGTCACCTCTATGACTGACTGCTTCAATGTACTTTATATGGGGCAGCCCTTGAAAATGGCCAAGGTAAAATACATCTACTTTAGGATATCCAGCTCTGGTGGCTGTAGCTGCTTGGCATCTGGGTATAGCTCAAAGTGCTAGTTTGTCCTTTAAAGCCCTGCAGCACTGTAGCTCAGGGAAGATCAGTGTACATATAACAAGTTCTGGAGCAGCCTTTGTCAACCTGATGCCCTTCAGCTGTTTTGAACTACAACTCCCAGCAGCTCCATCCAGAGATAAGGCTAGTGGGAGTTGTAGTCTAAAACAATTGGATGACATCTGTTTGGTGAAGGCCACTCTATCGGTTTATGAATAATGTCTCCACACTGGGTGGGAGTTACAGGGAACCAGGCAGAGGGCCTTCTCAGTAGTGGCACCTGCCCTGTGGAACGCCCTCCCACCAGACGTTAAAGAGAAAAACAACTACCAAACTTTTAGAAGACATTTGAAGGCAGCCCTATTTAGGGAAGCTTTTAATGTTTAATAGGTTATTGTATTTTAGTGTTGTGTTGGAAGCTGCCCAGAGTGGCTGGGGAAACCCAGCCAGATGGGTGGGGTATACATAATAAATTATTATTATTATTATTATTATTATTATTATTATTATTATTATTATTAGGGGTTGTGCGTATGAGCCTTTATTTAAGCCAAAGGTCCAAGCTACAAACCGTTCTTCACAAGGGAGTACTCTAAACTCCTGAACAATTCACCAGATTAGAAAAATAATGTCCTTTTGTTGTTGTTAGTCTAATAGACCTACAGAGTTGCTTTTTCCTGATCGAATTAGTTTGCCCTTTTCCTTTTCTTCCTGCATTATATCCTTTTTTTCAACCAGTGAGAGGAGAGCGAGAGAGACCCAGAGGTTGCAGCTGCATATATGTTATTTTAAAGGTGGGCGCACCATACATTTCCATGATAGCATTTCTAAGGGTCCAGGCAGAAGGAGAGTCATTTGCTGTCCTGTTTCTTTCCTCACAAACCACATCCCTTGTCACTCGCTGCCTGCCTTCCCCTGGCACTGAACTGGTGCTACACTGCCATCTTTTGACTGCCTGGCGAATATGACTTAGCAGTGAAGGGGGCAGGCAAACAGCAAGCCCCTGAACTGAAATGAATATGGTGCCTTGGACCTTTGTCTGCTCCTATGTACTGCTGAGATTTGCAGTCCCTGCCTGAGGAACCCTACTCAGATGCAGTGAGAAGCAAAGGGCAACTTTTAATATTTAATTGCCATCCCCTGTTTCAGTAGCACACTACAACCAAAATAGCTTTTGACTGGATGTGGGGTGGGAGTGCCTGTCCCTTGCAGCCCTGTTTATTAAAATTGGTCCATGCTAACAAATCAGCTAGAGACATCATCTTGCCAACAAAGGCCCGTATAGTTAAAGCTATGGTTTTCCCAGTAGTGATGTATGGAAGTGAGAGCTGGACCATAAAGAAGGCTGATCGCCGAAGAATTGATGCTTTTGAATTATGGTGTTGGAGGAGACTCTTGAGAGTCCCATGGACTGCAAGAAGAGCAAACCGATCCATTCTGAAGGAATGAGAAAGAGAAGACTCCCTGGAAAACACCCTGATGTTGGGAAAGAGAAGGGGATGACAGAGGACGAGATGGTTGGACAGTGTTCTCGAAGCTACCAGCATGAGTTTGACCAAACTGCAGGAGGCATTAGAAGACAGGAGTGCCTGGCGTGCTCTGGTCCATGGGGTCAACAACAACAAACAAATCAGCTAAAGCTTCAGCTGGCTAATTTCAATCAATGTATCAATACTTATTGGCTTAAACCAGGGGTGGGTAAACTGGCCCTTGTGACGACAGTTCGTTTCATTTCTATCCCTGCCCCACCTCCCAAGGGAATAGATGAGATTAATTTCAGCTACTGCAGAGTGAGGTTGTGGATGGGAATCCTGCAGGGGTTAGGCCAAACACATCTTCTCTCAATCCTTGCCCACCTAACAGAGAGAGGCTGACTTGGTGGGTCCAAGGAATAGTTCGTACCTTGCTGCAGGAGAGATTGATGCCTGAAAGGTGGGGTGGGGTGGCCTCTTCCAAAGAGGGACCCCCCACCTCAACCCTTAAGCAATAGACAACTATCACCCAGATGCAGATGCTCCCTTCCTTGGTGATCAAGAGAATGGAGATCTTCCAGCAAGCCTGAGTGAAGTGGATGATTCGGACCCATGTCAGCCTGGCTTTAGACCTGGATATCACAGGAAAACTGCATTGGTTGCGTTGACTGATGGAGTTTATTGGGAGAGGAACAGGGGGAGTGTGTAACCCAGCTTGTTCTCCTTGATCTCTCAGCAGCATTCAGCACCATTGAATGCATGGGCCTCCCAGAGAGATTTTCATAGGGTGGACATTGGAGAGACAGTGAGTCTTCTCCAGGGGGCTCTGGCCCTTCTTTCAGGGCTGCAACCAGAAAGAGGCATTGTCGGACTGCTTTTTGAGACAATGGCATTTGTGCCACAGGGTCCAATGGGGGTCTGTTCTATTCCACTATTGAATATCCATCTGAATCAGGAGAGACTGTGTCAATGTTTGGAAGCAGTGGCAGGCTAGATGGGCGCCAATAAACTGAAGCTGGTAAGAGGGAGGTGCTGTGGATAGGTGGTTATCATGTCCAGGATTTAGGGAGGCAACCTGTTCTGATTGGTGTTGCAATCCCCCTGAAGTAGCAGGTACATGGCTTGGGTGTTCTCCATGGTTCAAAACAGTTACCTGAGGATCAGGTGGCCTGAGTGGCAAGGAGTACCTATGCCCAGCTCCTAGACTGAAATACACCAGCCATGGAAGTCTATGCTGTAGTAATTTCACAACTGGACTACTACAGTATAATGTGCTCTGCATGGGGCTTCCCTTGAATGTGGTCTGGAAGTTGCAGCTGGTGTCACCAGGCTGTTAAACAGGGCATCAAGACAGGGCCATATTATCATTTTCCCTTAATGCAATGCACTGGCTGCTTTTGGGCTCAATTCAAGGTTTTGGTACTGGTGTACAAATATTCAAATGGCCCAGATCCTAAGTACAGTGGTACCTCGGTTTACAGATGCTTCAGGTTACAGACGCTTCAGGTTACAGACTCCGCTAACCCAGAAATAGTTAAGAACTTTGCTTCAGGATGAGAACAGAAATCGTGCTCCGGCAGCGCGGCGGCAGCAGGAGGCCCCATTAGCTAAAGTGGTGCTTCAAGTTAAGAACAGTTTCAGGTTAAGAACAGACCTCCAGAATGAATTAAGTTCTTAACCCAAGGTACCACTGTACTTACATACAGGATCACCTCCCTCAGTACCTGCTAGGCCATGTTTTGAGACCAGTGGCGATCTTGGTGGGGTGCCACTCAGTGTGGCATGTGGGTCGGTGCCTTGCAACAGGGCCTTCTCTGTGGTGGCACCCTATTTGTGGCACTCTTTTCCTGGTGTGATGCACTGGTCCCCTGTATTGTTGGCATTTTGACATGACATATTTATTCGCCCCGGCCTATGAGGCATGAACATTGGTCGAAATCTCGGCTGCTGGTTTTATCTCTATTTAGTTTTCAACACTGCATTTTAAATACATTTTTATTGTACAGATATTTTTAAGATGCTCACCATCGTGGGCTCCCATGGGAGGATTTTGGGGTAACAATAACAAGAAGAAGAATCTCTGTGGTGCAATGGGTCGGTGTATGTGGCTCTTAACCAAGAGGTTGTTGGTTTGTGCCCACCCAGAGATGGCTGCATGCAGGATTCCTGAGCAAGAGTACATCTGGGGCAAAGGAGCCCTGCGCTAAGGCTGGGCTGGGAAATTGCCCTCCTCCTTATGTAACCTTGGAGACAGGGAGAAAAATCAAGTGCAAGAAATTGCAGCAGAAGCAGCCGGCCTGGCAGCAGGTAAAAACATTGACAGACAATGAGAAAAACAAATTGAGGAGCCGCGAGGGAGCGAGGGGAGCCAAAACCCCTTGTAAGACAAAAAGGGAAAGAAATCCCGCAAATATACGGAAAGCGGCAGAAGGGGGTTTGGGAGGAGAGAGAAGGGGGTTGGCAAAAGACCAAGAAGTGGAATCAATAAGACACCAGGAATGACCCCAAAGTGGCTCTGAGGTGAGGCTATTTAGTAAAGTGAAAGTGGAGAAGAGATACGAAATGGAGAGAACGAGGAAGGGAGAGGAAGAGAGGCGGGGTGGTCTGTTGCAGAAAATTGACCAGATCAGGTGCAAAGCAGGGATTGAAAAGGTAAAGGGTGCTGATTTCCCTTGAGAGCACCTATGGCTGTTCCAAGACATTTCAGCCAGAAAAACAGAATTGCCTCCATCCCCAATTAACATCAGCAGCAATCCAGTGGAAACATCTCTTGCACAAGGTATGCATGCTCATTTCAATCCGGCATGAGGAAGAGAACTCCCGACTGCAATACGCAGCCCTGGCATGAGCTGTATTTGCCCATCTCCCCATCTGACACCTTTAACGGCATCAACCATTTGTCAATTCACCTCTCAGGGTGCAGCCTCACCCCCTGCCTCATTAAACTCTGGGTCTTTTGCAATGAGAGCTTAACTTAGCATTCTCAGACATGCTAAGTGGGCTATATCCAGTGGTAGTATTACTCAGAGCAGATGCATTGAAGTTAATGGATATGACAAGCAAACTCATTAATTTCAATTGGTCTACTCTGAGTAGACCTTAGCTGAAAACCACCCAGTGTCCCCAGAAGAACCAGGGAGCTGTGACTCTCCCCAGGGACCCTGACAAGTTCATCACAGTGCATGACTCCGAGGTGGCAACTCAGTCTCACAGCCAGTTGTCAGAGGAAGACTGCAACAGTGTGCCCTCCTTTGTTGGGAAAATCAACTTCCCTTTTGTGCCATTCACAACGTCTTCTAATTAAAAGCTGGATTGACTTTTTTGGTACATATTTAATGCTTTATATTTTAATAAAGAGCTATTCACTTCTCATTGCTCCTCTGTGTACATTTCCAAAAAGGTAAATATAAGGAGATAAAATATGCTTTCCTCCACCCGCTCACCCACGATTCTTGCCCTGAGATTAAGGATCTCATCAACAGCAAAATTATTCTTGAAATGTTATAAAATCAGCACAACCCAGTAGACATGGATATATGCTTTGTGTTAATTAGAAGAAGGGAAATGCCACAGCTTTAAATAATGACCAACCATGAAAGCCACCAAGTTTTGAATATACAGTGGTACCTCAGGTTACATACGCTTCAGGTTACAGACTTCGCTAACCCAGAAATAGTGCTTCAGGTTAAGAACTTTGCTTCGGGATAAGAACAGAAATCGTGCTCCGGCGGCTCGGCGGCAGCAGGAGGCCCCATTAGCTAAAGTGTTGCTTCAGGTTAAGAATAGTTTCAGGTTAAGAATGGACCTCCGGAACGAATTAAGTACTTAACCTGAGGTACAACTGTATTTTAATAGAGAGAGAACCTCCAGCATGCTGGAGACTGAAGAGCTGTCCATGGTCCTTAAAGGCAGCCAGGAAATGCAGCAACAGATGCCTCAACCAGCTTACCCATTACAGTTTTGCCCCATGGGAAGCATGGGAATAGTAGCTCCAACAGCATGATGCGGCTTCTGTTACAGAGTCCTACCTCCAATTGCTAAGAATCACAAGACAGGAGAGTTCTATGGCCCTCGGGTCCACAGCATCTAGAACAGGGTGGTCCAACATGTGGCCTGGCAGCTGCATGTAACCCTCAATGCCTTTCTCTCTTTTCTTTTGCACCCCAGACCCCTGCCCTCACACTGCCTTCCCAAAGCCGGAAAAACAAGGTGCTAGGCTTTGGGAAGGAGGTGTGAGGGCTCTGACAAGGTCCTCCCACCTTCTTTCCAAAGCCTGGTTAGTGCTTTCCTGGCTTTGGGAATGTGGTGGGAGGACTCTAGGACCCTGCCAGAACATCAGGCCTCCTTCCCAAAGCCCAGCCACACACTTTGGGAAGACAGCATGAGGGCTGGCAGGGACATAAAATTTTGGCCACCCACACATCACACTCACACACACTCACACTCACACACACACGCCTGCCCATGCAAAAAGGCAGTGTGCAACCCTCAGGTTCCATATTGAGGTTCTCTTGTGGCCCATTTAGTATGAAAAGTTGAACTGCCCTGGTCTAGAGGTACCTGGGTTCCCCTATCCCTCCCTTACGCACTCACTGAACTACAGTTCCCCGGATTAAAGCATAATCTTGCAGTATTCAAGACCATGACCTGAACAGCAGGTTTACCTTTGCAGCCTCTTCATTAATTAGCACAGGTGAAGAGGCTCCTTCCAGAGCTGCCTTTGCCAACTTGGTGCCCTCTGGATATGGTGCCCCGCAAGACGAATGCCTCGCAAGACAAAAAACTCGCTAGACGAAAGGGTTTTGCGGTTTTTGAGCTGCTTCGCAAGACGAATTTCCCTATGGGCTTGCTTCGCAAGACGAAAACGTCTTGCGTTTTTTGCAAGTTTGCTTCCTTTTTCTTAACACCGTTAATACAGTTGTGACTTGACTTCGAGGAGCAACTCATAGAACGCAGTGTGGTAGCCTTTTTTGAGGTTTTTGGTGATTTTTGAAGCTTTTCCAAAACTTTTCCGACACCGTGCTTCGCAAGACGAAAAATTCGCTAGACGGAAAAACTCGCGGAATGAATTAATTTCATCTTGCGAGGCACCACTGTATTTTGGACTGCAAATCCCATTATGGCCAGGCTGGTGGAGGTTCCTTGTTTGATTTGTTTGTTTGTTAAATTAATACCATGCCCTTGATACCAAAGGATACCACGGTGGCTACCAGGTTTATGGGTACTGTATTCTAAGTCATCTGGAGGGCACCAGATTGGGGAAGACTGTTACAGTTAAAGCAGACCTTGGCTCCAGGGCAGCCCATCCCAGTGGCCTTCCTTTCTGTCCAAACCATCACCTCTGTCTGGGGACAGGCAAGAGGTTAGCACCAGGTACCTAGCAATCCACAATTAGCTCTTGCTCTTAATTACCCACATTACTGATGAGCTCATCAACTTAATCTAATTAGTCCACTGAAGCTCCATTGCCAATCCTTTTTCCTTAAAGAATGTGCTGTGTAAGACTATTATCGCTCCTGAATTAAAAAAGAGAGAGAGAAAAAAGAAAAAAAAGAAAAGAAATTTGTCTTCCTGTTTACACAACTTGCCAAGGAAGCAGAGAGCCAGCACTGGTGAGAAGAAGGGAGGGACAGCAAGACAGATGCTGGCAACCATCTGCAGTGGGTACCCTTCTTTCTTTCCTTCCTTCCTAACTTCCTTCTTAACAGCACAGCTGTTTTTTGTGCTGGTCTATCCCACCCACCAAGGGATGCGGGTGGCACTGTGGGTTAAACCACAGAGCCTAGGACTTGCCGATCAGAAGGTCGGTGGTTCAAATCCCCGCAGCTGGGTAAGCTCCCATTGCTCAGTCCCTGCTCCTGCCAACCTAGCAGTTCAAAAGCACGTCAAAGTGCAAGTAGATAAATAGGTACCACTCCGGAGGGGAGGTAAACGGCGTTTCTGTGTGCTGCTCTGGTTCACCAGAAGCGGCTTAGTCATGCTGGCCACATGACCCAGAAGCTGTACGCCAGCTCCCTCGGCCAGTAAAGCGAGATGAGTGCCGCAACCCCAGAGTCGGCCACAACTGGACCTAATGGTCAGGGATCCCTTTACCTTTACCTTTATCCCACCCACCAAGCTGTTCTGTAACCTCATAAAAACCTATGTAGATATATGACTTCCCTGCCTAGGGATGAAGGCATAAAGCTATCAATGGATGCTGATCATGATGACTATATACTAGACTACCTCCAAGATCAGAGGTGGCATGCCTCTGAATTCCAGTTGCTGGGAATCACAAGCAGGAGAAGACTATTGTGCTCAAGCCCTGCTTGCTGGCTGCCCATTGGCATCTGGTTGGTCTCTGTGAAAAGAGGATGCTGAACTAGATGGGTGTCTAGTCTGATCCAGCAGCTCTTTTTCCTATGCCCTTGAGCATCTCTATGGAGTGCAAGGGCAAGTTAACCTTCTCAAACATCTATGAAGCAGATCAAGTTCTCTTGCTCCTCATTTTAATAACATTCCCCCTCAAGAATAAGGATCCTGGCTTGGCTGCCCCATAACCATCATTGCTCCAGTCCAGGACATGCTTGGCCCACCAAAAAGCAACAAACTGAAACATTTCCCCTTCCAGGCTGTTAAAAAAAAAAAGCTGAATATGTTTGTTCTCAAATCAAAGTGCAGACGCAGAGAGCAAGAGGCAGGTTTTGCTAGCACAGAGCTTCACAGACCCTTTGCAGGGAGGGCAGCAGGCTCCAGCTGTGTCCATTCCAGATGTGTGCCTGGCTCTGACTGCACATGTGAAGAGGCAGATCCTTCTGCTTCAAAGAACTCCCTGGAGCTCTCTACTACAAAGGATCCTGACCCACAAGGGAAGAGAACATGCAGAAATCTCCCATATGAAGAGAGGTGAGGAGAGCACCGTGCTCTTCTGTTCCTCGACTAACGCCTTGCGTTGTTCAGGAAGAAAAGCAAACTTCTGAAATAACCATGAGATCTGTCCCTTGTAGCTTTGACTCTTGATTCCATGCTGGCCTATGGAAGTTGATCACTCTAGAAATGTGTGCCTGCTGCAAGTTTGGGATGCTCATGAAGCAAAAATCCCTTCAAAACATTCAGGCACTGAGGCTCTTCTCAAGATTGGAAGCCAGGCAGCAAGCTGTGTCCTCCACCTCTTTGCTCTGTGAGGCTTCTCTTCGATGCAGATTCTAAGCACTCAGACTAGACACCCAAATGAATTGGGTCCTAGAGTCCTCAAGGGAAATGCACTGGTCACAGGAAAAATTGTACTACCTGCTACAAATGAAAGAACATAAGAAGAGCCATCAGTTCAAGTTAATGGCCCATCTAGTCTAGCATCCTATTCTCATAGTCACCTACCAGATGTCTGTGAGTTCAACAGCAATTGGTATTCAGAAGCCACTGGCATTGGAGGTAAAACTAAGCTATAGATATAGATAGATAGATAGATAGATAGATAGATAGATAGATAGATGATAGATAGATAGATAGATAGATAGATAGATAGATAGATAGATAGATAGATAGATATAGATGATAGATAGATAGATAGATAGATAGATAGATAGATAGATAGATAGATAGATAGATAGATAGATAGATAGATATAGATAGATAGATAGATAGATAGATAGATAGATAGATAGATAGATAGATGATAGATAGTAGATAGATGATAGATGATAGATAGATAGATAGATAGATAGATAGATGATTAGATAGATAGATAGATAGATAGATAGATAGATAGATGATAGATAGATAGATGATAGATAATAGATAGATAGATAGATAGATAGATAGATAGATAGATAGATAGATAGATAGATAGATAGATATAGATGATAGATAGATAGATAGATAGATAGATAGATAGATAGATAGATGATAGATAGATAGATAGATAGATAGATGATAGATAGATAGATGATAGATAGATAGATAGATAGATGATAGATAGATAGATAGATAGATAGATAGATAGATAGATAGATAGATAGATAGATGATAGATAGATAGATAGATGATAGATAGATAGATGATAGATAGATAGATAGATAGATAGATAGATAGATAGATAGATAGATAGATAGATGATAGATGATAGATAGATGATAGATAGATAGATAGATGATAGATATAGTATAGTATTGTGCTGTGTGTGTGTGTGTGTGTGTGTGTGTGTGTGTGTGTAAAGAGAGAGAGAGAGATTTGACAATTTTATGGAACTCCTTGCAAGCTGAGGTCATACAGGAATAGGAGAAGCCTGGGTTTCCTTAATAATGTAGGACTTTCTCTAAAGGTTAACTTCAGAACAAGCCTCCCTATCTTCTGAAAGATAAAACCAGAAGAAGGTCCTTCAGGGGCCCTGTCTTTAGAAAGCACCAAGCAAGTGCATCAATCAGTTCTGTGGCACCTTCTCTGTATATTAAGTCCTTAACTGAATGCACTGTCTTTTTGCAGTTCCAGGAATGCCGTCTCTGTCTCTCTCTTTCTCTGTTTGCTGGAATCAATGCAATCCCCCTAAAAGCTCATAACTCGGAGGTAATTATAAGAAGCATCAATTACCCGACGATGTGGATTCCATGAATTCAATTA
The DNA here is from genome assembly GCF_964188305.1 of Podarcis bocagei. Lineage (NCBI taxonomy): Eukaryota > Metazoa > Chordata > Lepidosauria > Squamata > Lacertidae > Podarcis > Podarcis bocagei. The sequence goes on along the minus strand of NC_138141.1, from coordinate 17,620,230 downwards.
ATTTGCATAGTGATCGATTCAGCCGGGTCCTCTCCAGGCTCCCTGGAGAAAGTTAGGACATTGTTCTGCACGCTATTGATTTTACAATGTAAAACCAAACCGCGCTATCCTCTTATTCAGTGCTGTTCATTCAGCCATATTAACTTTCAGATCATTTATTTTTGTATGTCTTTCAACTCTGTTTGTTGCTATCACACAAATGCAGAGTATTACATTGTAGAGAATAATTGAATCAATACACAGTCATGGTACTTTGGGTCTCCCAGACTGCTGGCAAGAGGCTGCAACGAAGCTAGGAGAGGCTTTTTTTCTAACCTTTCCAGTTATTAAAACGGTTGTCTGGCTTCATATTAACTTTCAGCGCTGCGCGATTGTTATTGTTTTGCTTGGCCTTGGAGTGGGAGAGGCAGGTGCTTTGATGAATAGGTGGAGAGGTTTTTCTCTCTATCCTCCATTGACAAGGCTGTTTTTGTAGCATCAACAGCCATTCCCCTCGGCGCATTGCAACAAACATCACTTCCCCTCCTCCAGCAACAGAGCAGCGAGAGTGAGATCCTGGCCAGGCAAACAGAGCAAAAACATGTTCAGTTAAACAGAAAAGAGGGTCTGCTTCACTGGGCCTCAGCAGACACAGAAGGAAGGGGTAGAATTGCTAGGGTGAAGGATGGATGGGAAATCTCTGGGATGCAGTTATCCTCTTTGAACTTTCCAGAAAAATGACATGCACAGAGGAAATGCCCCCTGGTTCACAAAGCATAGGGGTTTTTCTTGTTTTCTTTCACTGCAATTCAAACCAGACACTTGTTAAAATGTTTTCATCCCATGGCCACCCAAAAATCAACCTGCCACAGCTAATGCTTTGATGATCTTGCTTCCCATGAGATCTGCAATTCCCATCATAGAGTTCTGCAGCAAGAGTCCCTGCCATAGAAGCAGAAGAGGCTACAGTGAGAGCTGGCCCTGAACTCGCTTCCTTTCTCACTGGAAGCCAGCAGCAGGGCCATCATACCCATAGGCACTAGGGGTGTGGGACACCCGGGCACCGGACTCTCGGGGTGCCAGGCCAAGAGTCCGGGGCCTGGGAGTTGAGTCCGTCTGTAGGTCAGAGTGCCATAGTGGACTCTTCTGCTGTGGGCGGCTCTGCACCACGAGTTCAGGGGTGACCAAGCCAGTGAGACACTGAGGCAGCCAGCTGGCTCCACCCTCTTGCGCGCCTGGGACTGGGCAAACGGGGGGGCACCAGGCAGATCTTTGCACCCTGGCACCGCATATGCTTAAGACAGCCCTGACCAGCAGTGATTGAAGAGAAGGAGAGCAGCAGGAACAGGACAGGAACACTGCTCTGAACTCATTCATTTATTTGTTTGTTCATTTTATTAGATTTCTTCTCCACCCCTCACAGCCAGTGTGGTGTAGTGGTTAGTGTGTTGGACTGGGACCTGGGAAACGAGAGTTCAAATCCCCACTCAGCCATGAAGCTCACTGGGTGACTGTGGACCAGTCCTCTCAGCCTGACCTACCTCACAGGGTTGTTGTGGAAAGTAAAGAAGGAGCAAGAACTATGCATGCCACCTTGAATTCCTTGGGAGCAAAATCGTGGGATGTAAATAAAATAAATTAGAAGGTCTGAGGGCATGTCACAACAATAAAAGATGCAACTGCAAAGCAACCAAAACAGTTACAACTGTAAAACAAGTATGAAAACAATTATTGCTAAGGACTTCAATACTTCAAAGGTCACCTCTCCCCTTATGAACTGACCTGGACCCTGTGGTCATACTCTGAAACCCTTCTTCATGTGCCTCCAGAGGGCGGTGATACAGGAATGGCCCATTTTGTGGTGGCTCCCCACTTGTGGAATGCTCTCCTCAGGAACGCTCGCCTGGCACCTTTGCTACATATCTTAAGCACCAAGCAAAAACATTCCTTTTCTCCCAGGTCTTTAGCTAAACAACCTGTGGCCTTTTAAACAGTAGGGGGTATTGTTTTTGCTTGTCACTATCGTATGTATTTTTGTGTTTTTATATTGTAAACCACCCTGTGATCCTTGGATGAAGGGTGACAGAGAAACTTAATAAATAAAATAAAGCAAATTGAACTAAAAACAGTTGCTTATAGAAAAACAGTTACATATTGCCGCAATGCAGATGCAGAGTAGGATAAAGATCTCCACTTCAAAGAGGAAGGACTTCAGTAGATGCCAGAGAAAAAAGGGAGACAGGGTCTGTCTAATATATAACCCATCTCTGCTCTGCTCCATTTGCCTGGCACTGGTTATGGTGTGCAAGGCAAACCATTTACCTCCTGTCCAGTTTTTAGAACTGGACTATCTTTACTGTGCAGTTCTTCTTTCCCTTGCCTCTGTGGTCCCTGGAAGCAACAGGTGTGTCCTCGCTTCAGAAACACAAGGATGCAATTTGCTACGAAGCAAAATGTGTTGGAGAGCTGGAAGGCAATGCGAAGGAAGTAGCACTCACCCACTGACCTGAAAGAGGTGCTTGCCTCCTTGTTCAGAGGGTTGGCACTCAGCCTCTATGTTCCCATATACACACAAGCATAGACACACACCAGGCAATGCTCACAGCCATGTGCGTATCCAATCCACCTCACACTCACAAAACCTAACTGCAGAAACTTGGGTTCTAGTCCCTAAGCCAGTGGTTCTCAACCTGTGTGGTCCCCAGATGTTGTTGGACTACAACTCCCATCATCCCTGAGCTCTGGCCTTGCTAGCTAGGGGTGATGGGAGTTGTAGTTCAACAACATCAGGGAACCCACAGGTTGAGAAAGGCTGCCCTAAGCCATGAAGTGTTACATTGGATGGGTTTGGGCCAGTCTCTCTCTCCACCCCCCTCTTCACCTAAGCCAGTGGTTTTCAGCCAGTGTGCCATGGCACACTGAGGTGCCTTGAATGATGGTCAGGGGTGCCAAAGGAACTAGGGGCTGCTGCTGCTGCTGCAGCTGCAGCTGTCTGGAAAACCTCCAAGGAGAGGGGAGAGGAGGCTGAGGGAACACTCCACAAGGGAGGGTGTTTGAAAAAGGCTGAGGGGCTGCCAGCTCTGCAGGCAAGAGGTGACATAAGTGGGCTCCTGAGGTCTGGAGCACATTTCCTCACAGGGGAGTCACAGAAAAAATGTAGTTGGTCATGGGAGCCATGGACTCAACAAGGTTGAAAACCTCTGAACCAAGCTACCGCAGAGCAGGAATGGGTGATATATCAGTATATTGTCCCAAACCAGTTTAAAGTCCATATTGTGATATTGGTTTCATAATTTTGGACCAGGCAATATATCATGAATCATGTGTGTTTGTGTGCTATGCAAAAATCACAATGTGGGAAAAACCATAAAGCCAACCAATGCCTCTTCATAGCGCCATCCTTATTTCAGACATTGTGATATATTGGTGTACCGCGATGTTTAGCTGGTGATATATCACGACGTTGAAAACCAGCTATTGCCCAACCCTACTTCACAGTACTGTTGTGAGGGAGAAGGGGAGAGAAGCCATGCATACTGCCTTCAGCTTCCTTGAGGAAAAGGCAGAATATGATTAATAGTACAGCTCTTGCGTAATCATGAAGTCTCCCTGCCCCCACACGCAGTCTCCGTGATGCATCTCAGAGGGGTTTCCCCCAAACACAAAGTCCTACGCCTCCTCTGATAGGGCAATCAGCCTTCTCAAGTTCACATGCAAAGGTCCTGCAGTGTTGGAGTGCTCCATTTTATTTTTTAGAAAATGGAAAAAAGCCCTGCTAATTTTGCCTCTTGCTGGCTGCCAGCGGGACGCTCAGCTACACAGATTTGTTTGGCGTCAGAAAACGAAGAACACTTGTTGCTGATGGCTACATTTGCAGCTAAGCTGTGGTGAGGGGAGCAGCTGTGACTGAGAGACTGGCAGGGAGACAGGAGATTCAGGCGGCTTCCCCAGATCTCTTAGCATTAAGGAACAAAGGAAGAAGCTGCCTGAACCAGGTCAGGCTGTTTGATGTCCACTGAGAAGCCCAATATGATCTCTTCTGACGGTCAGCCAACCCTACTGGGTCTTAGGCAGCAAGAGGCCTTTCCAAAGACTGGCCACCTGGCCATTTTGCATTGAACCTGCAATTTTCAACATGCCAAACAGGTGCTCCACCACTCAACTGTAGCCTCCTCCTCTCCTTGATGGTTGTCACCCATTCAGAAGCCAGTGGGACTCATTTGCGTTTAGAGTTAAGGATGCAGCACCTCAGCTCCTGAAGACAAATGTGACCCTTGACACCTCTCTATCTGGCCCCCAGGATTCTCCCCAGGCCATATCCCTTCTCTCATGCTGCTCTGCCCCCTCTTCAAATGCTGGGATGGCTCAGTCAGTAGAGCATGATACTCTTCAGGGTTGTGGGTTCAAGTCCCATGTTGGACAAAAGATTCCTGTATTGCAGCCCTGGACTAAATTATTATTTGATTGATTGATTGATTGATTGATTGATTGATTGATTGATTGCCCATCTGACTGGGTTGTCCCAGCCACTCTGGGCAGCTTCCAACAAATTAAAACATCAAACACAGTAAAACACAGTAAAACATCAACCATTAAAAACTTCCGTATGCAGGGCTGCCTTCACATGTATTCTAAAAGTCAGATAGTTGTTTATTTCCTTGACATCTGACGGGAGGGTGCTCCACAGGGCAGGCATGGCTACTGAGAAGGCCCTCTGCCTGGTTCCCTGTAACTTCACTTCTCATGGTGAAGGAACTGCCAGAAGGCCCTCGGTGCTGGATCTCAGTGCCTGGAGATGCTCTTCAACGCTGGTCCTCGGGGTCCCTTCCAACTCTACAGTTCTGTGGTTCTATGATTTTGCCTGGCTGGAATGTGTCCTCACACTGCAACAATGCCTCTGGCTTATCTACATGGAGAGTGGGGATCTGTGAGATTAGTGTGTGTACATATTGTGTGTAGCTGGAATGAGTCTCCTGTATAAAAGGTAAGAGTCACGTGAAATTCTCATTCCAGTGTTGCACCTGGCTCCACCCACCAGTGGTATACAGCCTCCAGAAGGTTGCCCACCAAGGGCTAGAAAATGTTTCCTACTACTACTGGGATCGGAGGTGGAGTGATGTCTGGTGCATGTCAGAGGCCAGATGGACCCTTGTTGATCCTGCTGTGCTTCCCAGTGGAAGGGAGGAGCTGCCCTTCGCCCAGCTCAACCTCCTTGTTTGGTGAGTCCAGTACCATACTCCCACGTTGCTTTTCATTCCATGCCAGGACCGACAGTGCCCTGGGGTGCCCAGCAGAGGGCGCAATGTCGAGCCGCACCCCACCTCCTGGCACGCCCTGGAGGCAGCTGCCTGGCCCTCCTGCAGACCCAGCTGGTCCTCTCTCCCCCTTGTCTTTCTGTTCCTCAGAACATTGGACCACACACATAAAAGTCGGAGGTTTCAGAGAGGGAAAACCTCCTTGAGGAAAGTCCTAAAGAAAGAAAGAAAAAGAAGTGTGTGTGTGTGTGTGTGTGTGTGTGAGAGAGAGAGAGAGAGAGAGAGAGAGAGAGAGAGAGAGAGAGAGAGAGAGAGGAGCCCTCTCCTTCAGATTCAAATGGTTAAGAAAAGAGAGGCCATTTTTTAATTTGGTTTCCCCTCCTACCAGGATATTAGACAGCTAAATAGCAATGTGCCTGTTTCCTTCAGATAACCAGCTCCCAACGAGGACCCTAATTGTCCCCGGAGTCTCTCTGCTGCCGTACCGAGTAGGTCATTTACTGAAACGTACACACAACTAAATAAAAATCCATTTTCCAAGCGAAAATTCTATTCTTATCAGAGTTCTGCAAGAGGGTTGCAAGCGGTCCATGTTAATTGAAGCTTTGATGTTTGTTGGAGGGGGCCTCTAATCAGCTTGACAAAAGGCGCTGAGACTCTGCAGCATTGTGTGTGCAGCACCCGGCGGCAGGAGGGGATGCTGCCCCAGGAGGCTGGTGGCAGGGGGCCAGCTGGAAGCCAACCAGGCCCTCACCTCCAGAGCAAGAGGGGCAAGGGAGATGAAGGGGGTGAGCAAGAGAAGATGGGAAGCAGTGCCCCGTCCTTTTGAGTGGGGTATTGTATTCTCCACCAGGAAGGGGTACTCCATGGGCATGGGAGGGCACCAGAGACAGTGGTCAGGAGCCAACAAACAGTACCAGTCATTCTTTGTTAGTATATAGAGTTTGTATGCAACAGAAGAAGTTAACTTTATTTAAAGGAATCCTTGCTTGGAGCACACCATTAGTTGAAAGGTATTCCATCTGAGACTTAGTACAGTGGTACCTCAGGTTACATACGCTTCAGGTTACATACGCTTCAGGTTACAGACTCTGCTAACCCAGAAATAGTGCTTCAGGTTAAGAACTTTGCTTCAGGATGAGAACAGAAATCGTGCTCCAGCGGCGCGGTGTCAGCAGGAGGCCCCATTAGCTTAAGTGGTGCTTCAGGTTAAGAACAGTTTCAGGTTAAGAACAGACCTCTGGAACGAATTAAGTACTTAACCTGAGGTACCACTGTATACCATAAGTATGCTTATGTTTATTAAGGGAAGTACACTCCTGATAGGAAAGAGTTTTATAGTCCTAGCTGGCTAGCTTTCGTTGGAGAAGCCTCACTTGCCCCTTTGTTCTCAAAAGATGTATCCAAGATGACCTCATGCTTCAAGGTCCAGAGAAAATGTGAGGAGGAGGAAGTTGTAAGCAGCATGTAACCTAAGGTGTATCAGTCTAAACTTCAAATGATAGATAAAGGTTATCACAGAGGTTAAAGGCACAGGGCTAGTATGACAATCTGGAGGCCCCTTACTCTATCTGTCTCAACCCCATGCAAATCCCTTTTGTGCAACCTGAGTCACACCCAAACTTCCAATACATTCTGTGTGCCCAAGGGGGCTGTAAAATTCTTTTTCCCTCTATTAGTCCTGCAGCATGGCACATCATGGCACACCCCATTTGAAACTCAGAGGAGAACTTCTCAGGGGAGTAGGGGAGACTCTCCTTCCCCATATATATATGTTGTATGATCAGTGCAATATATATATATATTTATCTTCAGTGGTTCAAGCCAGGGCAAACAAAAAGCAAAAAAACCACACCTTGACACATTAACTGTTTTGTGAGCATCAGCATATGGTTTTAGTTCCAGTTTTTAGGTATTATAATCCCCTGTTGTTTTAAACTTTTTCACGTGAGCTAGTTTGACAGCATTGCTCCTGAAAGGGTGGCATAGAAATCCTGCAAACAAGTACATATTTTAGCATCTAAATAAATGAAGCCTCTTCTTGGGGAATTAAATAAATAAACAGCTCAGAGCAATAAAAGAATCATTTAAAATATGCAGCAGTCATTAAAAGAAATAAAAGTTGCAAGAATGCAGGAGCAGCAAGATTTCCCAGTACTGAAAGTATTTCTAATATATCCACCTGAAGCCTCAAACTTTGTAAAAGGGGGCTGATGGGCTTGAATGATGGGGTTCAAGGGCAGGGACCCCTTAATGAAATCATCAGGCTCCAACCGCTTGGGCTCATTCTCCCAAAGCATTCCCCGCCCTCTCGTCACCACCCACCTAAAGCAGCAACTAAGGGAGCAGTTACAGAAGGTGTGAAGCCAGGACCCTCTCTGAGTGTTACTACAGTGGTACCTTGGTTCTCAAATGCCTTGGTACACAAACAACTTAGAACCCCAAACACAGCAAACCCAGAAGTAAGTGTTCCAGTTTGTGAATTTTTTTCAGAAGCTGGACCCGCTCCATTTTGGGTGTTAAGCTTCCGTTTTGAGTGCCACACTTCCGTTTTGAGTGTTACGCTGAGGTCTGTCTGTTTTTGCTAATTATTTTGCCTTTTCGTGGCTCTTTTTTGTTTTGTTTTTGTGCCTGTGTGGAACCCAGTTCAGCTACTGATTGATTGATTGATTGATTGATTGATTGCGTGACTGCAGTACATTGTTTATTGCTTTCATTTTATGGATCAATGGTCTCGTTAGATAGTAAAATTCATGTTGAGTTGCTGTTTTAGGGGTTGTTTTTAAAAGACTGGAACGGATTCATCCATTTTGCATTACTTTCTATGGGAAAGCGTGCCTTGGTTTTGGAACACTTTGGTTTTGGAACGGACTTCCAGAACAGATTAAGTTTGAGAACCTAGGTACCACTGTATTGGGTATAAATCTGGTGTTTGTCCACAGAGGGCATAGGCTTTGGGGGTGGATGGACACAGACACTTGAGTAATAACAAAAAAGGTTCCAGCTGAATGGCACACCCCATAGCTCAGAAAATAAACCCAAGTGGCTTGCTAAATTGCCACCCTTATACTGGCACAGCATCACTGCCTTTATATGTCTGTATTAGCCCAATCAACACCACAATGCAGATTCCCATATGCAACAAAGTGTGTCTACAGTCAGCACAAGTCCCCCACACGACACTTACTCCCACCGTCACATCAGTAGCTTTTTCAGATGATAACACGTTTCTCCTTTTTTTTACCCACTTTGGCACATCTTCAGCAATATCCTCCAGCAAATCAAGCGATTCCCTTCTTGGGATGTTTTCAATCTGTTTTATGTTGATTTTAATTAAAGAATTTGAAACCGAACAAACAGTTCGTAGCAGGTGGCTACACAAGTGTGAAATAAGCAAACTGTTTTATCTGCCACAAAAGTCCGCCAGTAAATTTCTTCAAATTAATCTGAGCCTTTGAAAAGCCGGTTGATTCCGACCAAAACGCTCGGTGATATGGTCTCCCCCCATTTCCTAAATATTTGTGTCTCCATCCCTATCTTTAAGGAGCTGCTTCATGAGAATATTGTGATGCTGTTGTGATAACAAGAATTGTGCTTACAGCTGTAACTGAGTGGTGGTGTTGTTGTTTTCCTGGGAAAGGGGGAGCGGACTCTGCTGCCGTTGCTTCCAACGTTGAGTGCTATTACCCTACAACGCATCTGCTGGAATATCATCACAGCCAAACTGGCATCCAAAATTTGGATTGTAAGCAGAACATTATTGATGTAGACATCTGTACACTGGAAGCGTGGAGACATAAAGGCATGCAGGTCTTGATGACCACACAATTTAAGTTACCTTCCTTTGCCTTCATCGGCTTGCCTTTTCCTCACCATTGGCTACTTTCCAGTCCTCAGGTATGGAAGCGGATCTGAGGGACAAGTTACACATTTCTGTTAGGAAATCAGCTATATTGCATTTGAGTTCTTTGAGAGCTCTTGGGTGGATGCTATCCAGAGCAGGCAATTTGTCGGTTTTTACTTCGTCTATCATCACCACTATTTGCCTCTCTTCACTAGACTCCCTTCCTGCAAAGGTTAGTTCAGGCACCAGGATTTGCCCTGTGTCTTCCACTGTGATGACAGATGCAAATAATTCATTCAGCTTTTATGCCATCTCCTTCTCCTCATTTAACACACCTTTGATTCCCTTGTCATCCAAGTGTCCAGCCACCTCCATAGGCAGTCTCTTTCTCCTTATGTATTTAACAAACTTCTTGTCATTGCTCTTTATGTTTCCAGCAATGTACTCCTCCGACTGCTTTTAAGCATCCTTTATTGTCTGCCTGCATTTCTTTTGCCAAAGTGTGCATTCCTTTTTGTTCTCATCTGGACAAGGTATCTGCTTTTTGAAGGAAGCCTTTGCCACTCTAAGAGCTTTTTTGACTCTCTTCATTAGCCATGTTGGCATTTCTTGGCCCTGGTGGTAACTTTCCTGATCTGCAGTACACACTCTAGTTGAGCTTCTAATACTGTGCATTTCAAAAACTCCCAGGCATTTTGCACTTTTCCTTTTAAATTCTCTTATATCAGCCCCTTCAATTTGGGGGTGTTTTCTCTTTTGAAGTCAAATGCTACCGTGTTGGATTTTTGTGGCAATTGGCCATGTGTATTAAATTTAATAGCACTTTGGTCATTGCTCCCAATTGGTTCAACAACACTTACATCTCCCACCAGGTCCTGGGCACCACTTAAGATTAAGTTCAGAGCAATATTATAATGAGGCTGTTATTGGAATGATATTGGGAAATAACATATATATATATCAATCATACCATCCTTCTGGTCACTTCCATGGCTGATGATTCTAGGGCACAGTCATTTAGGGTGTCTGGAAATTTTAACAGGAACACATATGTAGCCAATCTATGTGAGGGTTGTTGGAGTCACCCATTGTCAGGGATTGGACTCAAGAGGGTGAGACAGAGGAGGAATGGTGGAAAAGCACACACACCCTTCTTCTAACACTGCAAGAGAAGAGGAATGCAGCATTGATTTACAGCAAGGGTTTGAGGGGTTTGAGGAAAGTCATGGCTCAGAGAGAGATGAACAGAAGAGTTGGGGAGTGTTAAAAGAAGGCGGGGTGAGACAGAGGCAGGGCAGCCAACCTGACATGTTGTCACTGGAGAGTATTTCTGACCCCCCCCCCCTTCTCCCAGAACTCAGCGTTCATTAAGAGTGCAGGAACAAAGGAATCAGAGTCATTTGGCTACAAGCGGCCACCGTAAGGGGAGATGCTGTTGCTAGGAAGGAAGGAGGAGGAGCCCAGTTGAAGCAATGTCTTTGTCCTGAAGTGAAGGACATGAGTCAGGAGTTGGTAATGCAGGTGAGCTGTGCATAAGCAAGCTGCCAGCTAGCTCTGCCGAGGCTCTTTTTATTAGCACAATATGCAATACCAGTCAGGTACATTTTGGACTGTGCCCTTTACATCTTCCAATCACGAGATTGTGGGATGGTACAAAGTTATTTTGGCACCTGTTTCCACCGCGTCACTTTCCCCTTGAACAATGTATGACAAAAAGGAGACAAAGGTCATAGACAGAGCACAGCAGACCACTGAGAAAGCCAAAGGTTAGATAGAGGGCATGATGTTCAGACAGCTGTGGCTTGTCTGCGGGTGGAAGTGTGCTCCACACCTGGCGGTCATTCCTTCAGTCCGGCTTGCTGCATTCTTTTGTCTCTCATTATTATGACTGAATAAACTCATTAAAAATGACTCTGCCTTGTTTTCTCTGCTCTTGCTGCAACCTGGAGAGGAATAGCTTCCCCAAAGCCATGACACCCATTACTACATTTCCTCTTTTAGATGTTCCCTTGATTTTATTCTTCATCTCAAGATCTGGGGGACAATAGCACCTCCCTAGTATAGCATTGCTCTCGGGGCCTGGTATCACCACTCCTAGCGACGCCGTCGAGGAGTCTGTCCCTTTGGGGATTTCTAGCTTGCTAGAATCAATAGCCTCTTTGACATACAGAGCAACACCACCTCCACTACATGATCCTACCTTGTCCTTCCTATGGCACGCCAACACATCAATACTGTGTGTACAGGATCATGCAAATTGCCCCAATGCATTCTAAGCTGCCACAGGAAATCTGTTTTCAAATGATAAACAATTAATATTCTAAAAAGAAAATACAAGCTTTGCCTTTAAAAAAAAACCAAACCCCGTTAAGAGACAGCTGACTATTCCAGAAAGTCAACTATGTACACTATCAACAATACTAAATTCTTCTGAACAGACAACGAACAATGGCTTTTCTGCTCAGTGCTCATGTGTGTGAAAAGGTACATACCAAAAGCAAAAGAGAGATCGATGCACATCTTATGTGCACCTACCCCCACTTCCTGGCTGAGGGCCCACCAGTGGAAGCCAGTGGCTATTCAGCCTCAGCTTGCTACTTTCTGGTGGCCACAGATAGCAGCATCCCCGTCCACAGGTCGATCAGTACAGTACAGCTTCCACCAATGAACATCCTCTCTCCATCCTACCTGCACAGCTAGAGTGAGGAGGCGGCTGTGCTGCTTTCAGCCTTGGAATTCTGGCTGGCCTGGCTCAACCTGGCTTCCCCAGCCCCTCAGCGAAGAATTTCCAGCGGGGAGGGGGACGGATGGCTAGTTTCCCAGCCTCCTCTCTGCTCAGTCCTGAAGACTTTGGCAAGGTGGCATTTCTCTGCAAACAAGAAGCCTCTTTCTGCATTAACCTTGAGGATACAAAGACAGTAAAGACCCTTTTATCTTGGCAACAGGCTGTGCATACTGATCACCCCTTCCCCCCCTCCACCACAAGCAGAATGCAAGGCCCCCCATGCCCACAGGCCTTTCTTCTGGAAAGTCTGCATTGGAGAGAGCGGCTTGGGGAGGGGGGGCTGCTTGCTTCTCTCCAGCTCCCAAGCCTGCCCTCTTTAAAAAAACAAAAACAAACCACACACACACACACCTTATCAGCATCTCTCCACAGCCACATTTGATTATCCAGAAATATCAACAGCAAGGATAAAAATCTGAAGGCAACCCAGTGGGGGCCGGGGGGGGCCAGTCACATCTCCTTGCCACTGAGCTCATTCCAGGATTCCCTCAAGAGAGAGCTGGAGATGGGGGCAATCTTCTCTCCCCACCCCACCCCTCCCATGCAAAGAGAGAAACGCCACTGCCTCTGAAAGCAGGAATAATTGCATGTTGTTTTTTTCTTGTCTTCAAGACAGGCCCCTCTGCCAAAACTAGCTGGGTTTTCAGTCTTGCAGCATGCCTCCAAAACACCCAGAGACTACCTGCTAACTCTGCTACCTACATACCTGCCAGAATTTGAAGATCCAAAAGAGGGAAGGTGAGTAGAAATGTAAAAAAGAAAGGAATCATTCTGCTCTGGTTATAAATTATGAGCCTTCTGAGCATCTCTTGAATAGCCAGCAGACAAAGCAAACAAGATCTACTGCCTTTATCCTATAAAGTTTTATGTAACTAAAGGGCTAAGTAGCTGAAGGATGAGAGCCAGTGTGGTGTAGTGGTTAAGAGCGGTAGTCTCCTAATCTGAGGAACCGGGTTCGCTTCCCTGCGCCTCCACTTGCAGCTGCTGGGTGACCTTGGGCTAGTCACACTTCCTTGAAGTCTCTCAGCCTCACTCACCTCACAGAGTGCTTGTTGTGGGGGAGGAAGGGAAAGGAGAATGTTAGCCGCTTTGAGACTACTTAAAGGGAGTGAAAGGCGGGATATCAAATCCAAACTCTTCTTCTTCTTCTCCCCTATGGTCAGCCATTTTGTGCCCTTAAGACAGGAGAGGCTCTGCTCAAAATTCCATTCTTACAAAGATCTGATGAAGTACAACAACAACCTTGTAAAATATACAGTTTTGGCTCCCCCCCCCATTCCCCCCCTTCTTTATGGGTTCTGTTTCTCTTTTTCTTTTTCTCTTTTTTGTTTGCATCTCACCATGTTTGGTATACATATAGTTGTGCACTTTTTGAACTTTCAGTAAAGATGTTACCCCAAAAAAATCCATTAACGGTGCAGCAATATGAAACAGGGCCTTCTCCATTGTGGCACCCCAGATGTGAAACTCCCTTCCACATGGAGATCCAGCTAGTCCCTACATCATCTGTTTCTAGGTTTCTCATTTTATGTGTTAATGTCCCAGGCTTAGAGATTTGGCTGATGTGTGAGAGGGATCTGCCACTAGATTGGCAGAACTTCTGATTTTGTGGATAGGGGGTGACATCTGTTTTATATTGCTTGTTTTATGATTCTTTTATTGATTTATAATATAATTGAATATATTTCAATGTACCACCTTGGAAACGTTTGGGTTGGAGGAAATAATAATATTACAGTAAACCCACAACTTAGACTAGGGTTGCGTTCTGGAGATTATGCCTAATGCCAAAATCGCTTGTATTCAAAACACACTGATTACCAAAGTCTTTTTTCCTGGATGCCCACCTGCTTTCCATCCCCCTTTTTTATTGTCAGGAGTGAGCCAGCAGTAAATTACACCCTGCAAGTTGAAGTTAACTTTTTATTAGCAAAACCATGATCTTCACAGGAGTGTCAGGCCTAAGGAGAACAGCAACTCATCTCCAGTAGGTCTTTCCTCCAAGAAGCAGTTTCTGAGATTAAAGGTACCCACCTCCCCACAGCTTCCTAAGTCCCCTACTCTCCAAGTTTTCCCCCCAAAGAATCTGTGCATCGCTAATTTCTCCTCCACCATTTTCATGCCTCTTCTGGTCCTGGGAGACAAGGGGAGAGGGGAGCTTGTTGCAGCAGGAGGGGGAGACACAAATGACTCTCCACCAGCCTGGCTCATCTCTGCCTCTTGGCCTCCTTCCTCTCCTGCCTCAGCTTCTGCCTCTGATTCTGTACTTCGCTCTGCCACAGACTCTCCTTGCTCCCTAAGTCCTGTTACTTCTTCAGCTTCTGACACCTCCTCCCAGTCTTCTCCTTCTGACCACTCATCATCATCCCACCACCAATCCCCAGATTCTAAGCCTTCTTCCCCTGGGGGTTCCCCAGCTGGTTCTTCCCACCATTCCTCTGAGCCCAACAAGTCCATTACATTCATTTATTCATTCATTCATTCATGCCAAGCACATAAAGCTGAATGAACACAAGTTAAATGTGCATAAGTTGCAGGCTTACTGTAACAGCAGCAGCAGCAACAACAACAACAAATGATATCATGTAAATGAATGATCAGGGCAAAAAGTACCAAAGGCACAGAGGAAAGGAGCACCTGGATCTGTGCTCAGATGGAAAGGAGCAGTGCAGCAGCCCCTTTACACCTTAATGAATCACACACACAGCGTACACTGCTCAAAGATGTACTGGCACCCAGTGGCGTAGCGTGGGGGGTGCAGGGGGGGCCGACCGCACCGGGCGCAAATCTGGGGGTTAGGGTTAGGGGGCGCAAATCCACAGGTTAGGGGGCGCAAATCCATGGGTTAGGGGGCACAAATTACTTGCCTTGCCCCGGGTGCTGACAACCCACGCTACGCCACTGCTGGCACCCCAGGCCAAAGGATCTCCTCCTAGGCTGCATCGTGCTCAAGATGGAATGGCTGCAGAATCTACCACTAAGTCCACTCCTGGCCCTGTGGCCTCTGAGATGCTGTGCATGGCAACAGAAGACAGCGTTTGAACAAATGTGGAGCAGACCAGTTGGCTGCTGAGAATCTGACCAAGCCCACACACGTGGACAAATGGCTTTTTGAATCAGTGCTTGCAGCTGAAGGAGCAAAGCAGGGAAGCAAGCAGCTCAGTTGGAAGCTGCTGGATCATCTCCATGTTGCTAATGCTTCCCACTGAAAATTACCAACTCAGCCACTGTTTGCCAGTGGAGGAGGAACACTCCAAAGGCCATCCCCAGGAAGGCTCTGCCATGGGAACTTCTGTGAGCAAACAAGTGCTTTTGGGTTAGTTACTTGATGAGTAATGTCAGCCTGTCCAAAATGCCAGTAAAGATACCACTGAAATGCACCTGCATGAAAGAACATAGGAAGTGGCCTTATTGGCTGTTGAAATGGAACACTCAGGATGAAATGGTGAAATCAGCTATGATTAAATGGGCACAAGATGTTGGACATAACATAATGATGGCTGACTGGGAACAGTTATGGACCACAGGTATGAAATTCACGGCATGTAATGCCTTAAGAGAAAATTTAATGAAAATGATTTATAGGTGGTACATGACACCAGTCAAGCTTGCAAAAATTTACCATTTGCCCGATAATAAATGTTGGAAATGTAATGAGACTGAAGGTACATTCTTTCACCTTTGGTGGACATGCCCAAGGATTAAGACATTCTGGGAGATGATTTATAACAAAATGAAAAAGATATTTAAATATACCTTCCTGAAGAAACCAGAGGCCTTTCTCCTGGGCATGGTCGGCCAAATGGTGCCAAAGAAGGATAGAACTTTTTTTATGTATGCAACAACAGCAGCAAGAGTACTTATTGCAAAGTATTGGAAGACACAAGATCTACCCACCCGGGAAGAATGGCAGATGAAGTTGATGGACTATATGGAACTGGCGGAAATGACTGGCAGAGTCCGAGACCAGGGAGAAGAGTCAGTGGAAGAAGACTGGAAAAAGTTTAAAGACTATTTACAGAAATACTGTAAAATTAATGAATGTTAGAAAAATGTTGGAATGAAGTTATATGGCTTTAGTAGAAATGTTATAAGGAACTAAGTATAAATAGATTAATAGAGTATTAAAGGAAGAAATAAGGTTAGAATGTGTCAAGATAATTATAGGATAGAAAACAGAGGAAGATGGAAAGGAATTGCTGAAACAATTAACGGAAGTGGAATACAAAAAGGGAGGTGTGAGGAGGTCGTTGAAATAAGTGAATGAAAGATAAGATATTGAAATTGTTTGATGTGTTTTAAGCGGTTTTTGTTTTGTTTTGTTAGTTTTATGTGTTAGTGTTATG
This sequence comes from Podarcis bocagei, assembly GCF_964188305.1. NCBI lineage: Eukaryota > Metazoa > Chordata > Lepidosauria > Squamata > Lacertidae > Podarcis > Podarcis bocagei. The sequence goes on along the minus strand of NC_138141.1, from coordinate 17,604,021 downwards.
TAGTGTCTCTGTATTGTATTGTATTGTATTGTATTGTATTGTATTGTATTGTATTGTATTGTATTGTATTGTATTGTCTTTTTTGTGTTTAAATTGTTGGAAAATAAATATTATTATTTTTTTTTTTTTTAAAAGGAAGTGGCCTTATTGGTCCATCCAGCTCAGTAGCATCTACAGCAACATTCTCCACTCTGGTGTCTTCCAGATGTTTTGGACCACCGTTTCCATATGCCCTGGCCATATGGATTTGTAGTCCAAAATAACTGAATGGCACCAGGCTGGGGCCAGAGGTTTTTCCCTGCCCTCCTTGAGAAAAGGTTGTAGCTTAGCAGCAGAGCAGGTGCCTTGCATGTAGAAGGCCCCAGCTTCCATCCCTGGCATCTTCAGGTAGAGCTAGGAATGTTGCCTGCCTGGAACTGCTACCTGACACACCTGCCTGACAATACTGAGCTGAATGTGACCCAAGGGCCTGACCCGGTATAAGGCAGATTCCCATGTTCTTTGATTCCAGCAACTGAGCCTGCCACCAAGCCACAACTCAAGAGAGAGGGGGGCTGTGGCGTACTTTAATCCAGCCCTGCCTACAAGCTGGCCGGCTGGCAAGAGCCTGTGTCCAGTCCGCTGCAGGAGATTGTCCTTGGCTTGTCTGACTCCTCCAGGGTGTTGTCAACACAGCAGAAACACAGGGACTGATCTGACATCTGCCAGCCTCTCTGGCCAGACCAGGTGCCGAAGCCGAAGTGAACAGGCATTCTATAGGTGAGTCAGTCCTGAGGGTGCAGCTCCACCTGTTCTGGCCACCAGCAGAAGGCAGGTTGGAGGCTGTGAGTACATCACCTTTCACCAGCACAACATCCACACAACAAATTAAATTAGTTGAGAGCAAGAGGATTTATCGACCTCTAACCCTGCTCCATCCAGGGGGAAGGCTGTTGTCTGTCAGCCCTGTTTGTTGCACTAATGCTCAGCAAATTCAACACACACTCAGCCACCTTGACCTCCCACAAGACATCAGGCTGGGAAATTAGAGGAGCAACTTGTGGCCAGCTTCAGTTGTGCCAGACGTGCTGGCGAAATCTTTTACGAGATGTGAAGTTGCCCTGGGATTGCTTCTTTCTCTGTGTCTCTCTCTTGCTACTCTCTCTCTCTCTCTCTCTCTCTCTCTCTCTCTCTCTCTCTCTCTCTCTTAAAAGGATAAATATGCAAACATTTAAGTACAGCGTTTGCTTACAGCCGCAGCTGGCCAAACAGACATTTGTCAAAACCCCAGAAGCCCCTTGTAAATTCTAGGTATGAGCAAACTCTCTTTAACCTCTGCCTAACAGCCAGGTTGTAATAAAATTCTCAAGCTCCGTTTCACACATCCCCACATCAGATCTTTTCTGCAAATCTAACCTGAATGCCACTTTAATCATTCTCCTCTCGTTCCTCAAACAAGAATCACACAGAACCACCAGGGATCTGCAGCCCCAAGATTTGGCTGATTGGCTCAGATCAGCACATTAAATTTAGTCCTTCTCTATGTCCCCCCCCCTTTTTTTGGCACCTCTCAGCTTCCGCCCCCCCTCCCCCGCCCCCCGCATTTGCGACGCCAAAGCCCATTTGCCTTCCCGCTGCCAACAATGCAGACTCAGGTGCTGTTGTGCAAGGTAGACCCACCAGCACCTCCATTCACAGATGCTGCCAGGCTCAGAAGCACATTCACTGCACTTTCCAATACGCACACCCTTCCGCCCATGCAAATGCTGCCAATAAACCACGTTCAGAGGACTGTTTATCAGGCATTCATAGACATAGTTGCAGAAAGGGGAAAGTGGTGCCAAATGAAGAATTCTCAGCACATTCACATAGCTGCAATCCCTACCGTATACTACCATGGGGGAAACAATGGCATTTTAACCTGTTAGGTTCCAGTCTGTAGTGAGATTATAAAGCCTAGATAGCTGAGTTGGTCAGGGCATGGTGCTGACAATGTCAAGGTTGCAGGTTTGATCCCTGTTTGGGACAGCTGCTTATTCCTGCATCGCAGGGGCATAGCTGTCAACGTTTCCCTTTTTTTAAGGGAAATTCCCTTATTCTGAATAGGATTCCTCGCAAGAAAAGGGAAAAGTTGACAGCTATGCGCAGGGAGTTGGCCTAAATGATCCTCAGGGTCCCTTCCAAATCAACAATTCTATGATTTCTGGTGACGCTTATGCCACCTGGTCTTTTTACCCTTTTAAAAACTAGAAACATTTTGAAATATGTAAGGCTGGAATCTGAAATTATACCAGCTAAGCACAGACCCTGATAGAGCGTTCTTCTACTTTCAGTTGTACCAAAGCTAAAATTTCACCAAGTGAGGCTTTTGTCTCTTTTTTTATATAATTTTTATTAACCGGCCAATCAAATCAAATTAAATCACATCACATAAATTCCGAATTACAAAACCGAATTTTAAATTTTTGTTGGGGGAACCCATATTTCAAGATCCGAAGGGGGATTCTGATCATCTTCTTGCTACTGCGTTAATGTCCAAATCAGTCCAAACAGAGTTCATAATTCTATCCAGTCTTATCTTGATGTTTCCACATCACATCTTGTTTATATATTTTCTCTTTTTTCTTTATGATCTCTTCTGATAGTCTCCTTAAACCGATAAACTCCAATAATAATAATAATCCTGTGTGAATTTTCCGTTTTTCCATTCCTCAAATCGAGATGGTTTCCATATATCATCGCCTTCATAGATAATATCGCTCTTTCCATCTCGCAAAGCTGTCGCTCTTAAGTCCCTCTGAGGAGTTTCACCCACAATATATAAACAGCTCTATTTCTCTCTTTCTCCTCCCAGACTCAAGACCTCCGACAGAACTTCCCAATATGGCGACGGCATTTTTAACTGTGTCATTCACAAGCTCTTATACATTCCTCGCTCTTCTTAAAACATGCTTTGGGTCGAAAGTTTATCTCCACACAGCCTTAAATCCACAGCTTAAGTCCTTAAAACGACATTTCTGACTCGTGACTCGTGTGGGGAGAGGATTCTTGTTAATCACATAGGAAAAGAAAGGAAGGTTTTTTTTTCCCTCCCCCATCAGTCATTTGCCATACTGTGTCTTGGCGTATCTTCTCATGTTTTATTCTTGTCTTGTTTTATCAGAGATCTCTTCTATAGCAGTCTTTACTCCCCCTTCTTCCTTGAAATATGTGCATTTCCTTCATCCAAATTGTTTTCTTTTGAAGTTCAAGCAGCTAGTGGCGCGAATCAGGGACGGCGTCCAGGAGTGCCGGAATCCCACAGGAGGGCTTTGTGCCTAGTGCTCCCATCCCCACAAGTTTGGGGGTGGTATAGGGCACAGCAGGCAAAGGCAGTCCCCCCCCACCGTCCTGGGGGGGGTTAGGGGGGCTAATTACTCCCATCATAGCCTCCAAATTACCTCGTGTGGGTCGGAGAGATGTTATTGTCAGCCATCTTCCGATGCGCCCCCTAGTGGCCCCCCAGTGAGGCTTTTCTCTGCATCTGCAGTGATGAGAAGCAGCACATGGAAAAATTCTCCCTTCTGTGCGACCAGATGACTGCATAATGCAGACCAGGAGATGTGGCATTCCAGCACATTTGACTTCCACCATTTCTGTTTTGACATACTGCACAAAACCAAACAAGCTCTGTTAGCTGGGGCTTATGGGAGCGGCATTCCAAAAGAGTTGTGGGGGCACCAGGTTGGCAAAGGCTGCCATAAGCTCTTCCTGAGAGCATCCTTTGAGGCGGAAAGAGAGAGCAATTCTTGCAGCAGCAGAGCACACACAAACACAGCAATTGCTTCCCTGCCCAGTTGCTGAACTTCCAGTTTAAATGCATGTCATGGGCACTGATGGAATTCTATATAGGATGAATTCAAAAATGTAGGCAAGCTGTCCTGGAACTTGGTGGGGGGGAGGGAGATTAGATGGCTGGGCATACTGGTAAATTGTGGGCCAGGACTGAAAGCTGAACAGGCGCGGCTTCAAGGGTCACCTGACAGGATACAGGGGCTTCATCAGAGGAATAGCACAAGAGCCCAACTTGTTCAGTTTTGCCGTGATCTCCCCTGGAGTCTGAAGACTGCAGAATGAGGCGTTCCTGGTGCGAATCACGCAGGCTTGTCTGAAGTCCATGCAAGACTGGTCTCCCGCTGAGCTTCATTTCAGAATCTGGGGATGTCATTACAGGGCGGGGGGAGGAGGGAGAAACAGAACTGTTTGCTCACTGATCTGTGCAACAATTTTCATCAAAACCTCCCCATCTCTTTGCCTTGGGAGACCTGCCCATGGGGACGATTAGACACCACACAGAACCTCATCTCCGGGCAGAGAGAAAGCCTGCCTCTGCATGTTTGACACAGAAGGGAGCAAATCCTAATTACGGCACTCTCTCAAGGACACCCAGGCAGCCGCGGGCATGAGGCAGCACAAGTGAGGGGCTTTCTGATCCTCAACAAACCCCTCTTCCTCGGCTCAGCTTTTGCTGCTGTCCCTAGGTGGACCACAAGAGAGCGCTGCAGGTGGTAACATGCCGCAATAAACGCGTTCGTCTTTAAGGTGCCACAAGATTCCTTTAAAGTCTTTTGCTGAAATCCCCTAAGTCAACTGGGATCAAGGACATTCCCTAACTAAATGGCCCAGACTAGCAATCTCTTCCCTGCAATAATAATAGACAAGTTGGTAAAACATGCAGGTAGAATCCCTTAATACACTTTAGCCACAATTCCCTCTTCACATTCAGAGTGGCAGGTGAGGGGGTTTTGCCCTGGCCAAAAGCCACTTTTTTCCATCCATGCTTTTGGGTGGAATAGAACCTCTATCCCACATTGCTGACTCCAGAAGCCATGCTTCCAGATTTAGCAAGTCTTTGTTTGCAGGATCCAGTCTGGAGCAAGAGCCACACACAAACAAAATGCAAAAACGAGCTCAGCAAGCGTTTCCCTTTTTCAAGCAGCCTCCCCACATATCCACGCCGGACCTTTGGAGCACGTGGCTTCCCCCAAGAATCCTGGGAGATGTAGTTTTTAATCCCTCACAGAGCTACCAATATCAGTGTCCATGGCAAACTACAATTTCCATGATTATGTGGGGGGGGGGGAGCTTGTGTTCTCAATGTGGGATGTAGATTCTGCAACACGTACATTTTCACTCTTCTGCTGGAAGAGTGGATCTTTCTTCATCAATGCCCCAGGTGCATCGGCTGTCTCTGAGGCAAACCTAACTGACCCTCAGCCTCTGCTCTCCCCCCACACACACACACACACATTGTTTAAATAGTTGTCAGGGTACTGCCTTCCTAGGTAGTTCTGGGAACAAACCCATTAAAGACTGCAAAGTCATTGTGAGCTGAATGAGCCAGCCCAATGTCAGTTACCCATAAGGCACAGCCAGTCTCACATCCTAATGTGACTTGTATTAATTACTACACTCCTGGGAATAAGCAGTGGCCCTGTAAAGGTAAAGGGACCCCTGACCATTAGGTCCAGTCGTGACCGACTCTGGGGTTGCGGCGCTCATCTCGCTGTATTGGCCGAGGGAGCCAGCGTACAGCTTCTGGGTCATGTGGCCAGCATGACTAAACCATTTCTGGCGAACCAGAGCAGCACACAGAAACGCTGTTTACCTTCCCACTGGAGCAGTACCTATTTATCTACTTGCACTTTGACGTGCTTTCAACCTGCTAGGTTGGCAGGAGCAGGGACCGAGCAATGGGAGCTCACCCCGTCGCGGGGATTCGAACCGCCGACCTTCTGATCAGCAAGTCTTATGCTCTGTGGTTTAACCCACAGTGCCACCCGCATCCCTAGTGGCCCTGTAGTCCTGGCTTAATCATAGGTGTCAACTCCATGGGGCCCTGGATGCCCGAGCACCCACAAAATTCCCCAGGAAGGGGGTGGGCACCCACATATTTCGGTGCCAGGGCCATGCATGGCACCCACAGCCCCGAGCACCCATGGTCGCAGGGCCAAGCTGGCACTCCTAAGCTTAACTGGTGTGTCATTAAGTGTATAAGGCACTCCTAAGCCAGTAATGTTTGCACAGATAGCTAGTTACCAGTTTGGATCAAGGCCGCTTTGGAGGAGCACGCATCAAAATGCAGTATTTCATAAGAAACAACAGGATGTGGTTTGTGGCTAATGTGTGTGCACCACTTCTGAAACCAGCGCTGAAAGAGCATCTCTTACGGGAATAACTGGGAGTGCGTACATACCCTAAAAGTGTTGAGATGTTCTCCTCTACCCCAGCTGGCTATTTCTGGCCTCAACAGTGCCATGCAGGCAAACATACCTTCCTCCTGGACACCCTCCTATAAAGGTAAAGGACCCCTGGACAGTTAAGTCCAGTCAAAGGCGACTATGGGGCTGTGGCGCTCATCTCGCTTTCAGGCCGAGGGAGCCAGCATTTGTCCACAGACAGCTTCCCAAGTCATGTGCCCAGCATGACTAAACTCTTCTGGTGCAATGGAACACCATGACTTAAGCCAGAGTGCACGGAAACACCGTTTACCTTCCTGCTGCAGTAAGGTAAAGGTAAAGGGACCCCTGACCATTAGGTCCAGTCGTGACCGACTCTGGGGTTGCGGCACTCATCTCGCTTTATTGGCCGAGGGAGCCGGCGTACAGCTTCTGGGTCATGTGGCCAGCATGACTAAGCCGCTTCTGGCGAACCAGAGCAGCACACGGAAACACTGTTTACCTTCCTGCCGGAGTGGTACCTATTTATCTACTTGCACTTTGACGTTCTTTCAAACTGCTAGGTTGGCAGGAGCAGGGACCGAGCAACAGGAGCTCACCCCATCACGGGGATTCGAACCGCCGACGTTCTGATCAGCAAGTCCTAGGTTCTGTGGTTTAATCCACAGCACCACCCGCATCCCAACTTCCTGCTGCAGTATTAATCTACTTGCACTGGCATGCTAGGTTGACTGGAGCTGGGACAGAGCAATGGGAGCTCACCCCGTCACAGAGATTCAAACTGCCAACGTTCTGATCAGCAAGCCCAAGAGGCTCATTGGTTTAGACCACAGCGTCACCCGCATCCCACCCCCTATATGCCCCCTCCTATACTCCTGCCTTTCATCACTTCAGGATATCTTAGTGCTTGTGAACGGCACCTCAGAACTCCTGGATTCAACTTCACGCACCATGGCTTGAGGAGGCAGAAGCTGCCATGCTGCTCCTTGTCTTGTTGCAAAAAAGAAGAAAAAAAAACCATGGCAAGGAGGATCCACCGTTGCTGGATGTGCCCCGTTCCGATAAGGGAGAATAATAACTTGTCAAAGATATATATGATGCGTGTTTTCTTTTGAGACAGGCTATATATTGGAATAATTCATCAACCTGCTTTGCAGTATTGTATTTGGGGAGGGGGAGATGTTCAGAGGAGAGAGGACGGATACAATAAAAGCAACAAATGCTGGAGAAAATTTCCCTTTTCAATTTGTGCCTCCCACCCCCCACCTGCATTATGTTGCTTTGCTCTGGCATGTCTTTATTAAAGGGTTCTTATCTAGCTTGATTGCTCATTAGGAGGAAGTGGAGATTGACACTGCTGGCCATCAAACAGCCTGCAAAGGGAGGGAGGCTGAATGCATTGGGGTTAAGCAGAACCCTGGAGCTGGGGCAAAGGCAAAGGCAAATCAGACATGGAGAGCAGCTTACATGAGGTCACTCGGGCAATTGAGTCAAGCTGCACATTTCTCACAGGGAGGCCAAAAAAAACCCCAAGTCCAACTCCTCTGGGTTGATAGCCAGAATGATATTGGGGCAGAGGAGGTTCATGCATTTCCTTGATTACAGACCCATCCCAAAAAGTAAGTGAGGGAATACATGTCCCACAAAGGTGGTCAGAGATACAGCCCGTGCTGTGAGTGGCACCAGAGCAAAGCATCAAGCTGCATGCAGTGCTCAGGAGACACAGAATAAGGGCAAACTCCAGAGGTGCAAGTGAATCCTTTGAGGCAAACCTGCAAAGAGTCTCTCTCTCTCTCGGGGCTGTTTTGGCACAGGCCAGACGTCGCCTGTCAACTGCCTTCAATTGCAATGAAATAAAATTAAATAAAGGCTATGTGGGAATGCAGGCTGCGCTATCCAAAAGACCCCATGATGACTGCGAGGCCAGCAATGAGCGCAGCTCATGAGCTCAGTGTCCTTCTCATCCGGAATAATACCAAGTTCCATTAGGTGGTGCTGTGCTGCGCCATTGCCGCTGACTCCCTTGCCTTGGCGCACTAGATTTTGGAAGAGCCGGGCCAGGATGCTAGAAGCGGCCCGCACCAGGAGTGGGGCCGGCAGCAGTCCTGCCTGGCTTCCAAGCAGCCTGGCCAGGCAGAGATGCTCATCTTCTCCGGACTGGGGACTTTTCTGCTGCCATGAAATGAAAGGTTTTGGCTAAATGCAATGCCTCCGGCTCTGGGAAGGGTGCTGATCCCCGCCAGTGCTTTCTGGAGTCTTTCCAAGGGCAACTCTTCCATGCAAAGTGAAAATGCCTCCGCCTCTACCTTTTCTGCTGCTCTCTGAGCTGGGATGGGGTTTTGTTTTTTTTAAGTTGCACTGAAAATTTATTTTGTCTGTTCTGGATGCTCATCTCATCCATTTCACTGGATCAGCCCATGTGTAAGAGTGAGGAAGAAAACTCTCCCTAGCAGCTACTTTCTCTAGACCAGGGTTTCCCAAATTTGGGTCTATAGCTGTTTTGGGACTACAACTCCCATCATCTCTAACTAGCAGGATCAGTGATCAGGGATGATCGGAACTGTGGTCCAAAAACAGGCCTGACCAGGGCGAAGGCCTCTTATATACCTGTTGGGAATGACAAGGCATCTGACCCTCACCTGAATCTCATAGCTCTCCTGACAAGTGATTTGGTCTGCAGCCACAGTGTGGAATAAAGGATGAGATTGCCCAACAGATACCAGGCACTCTACTATTCAAATTAGCCCCCAGTGTTTTTGTTACAATCCCCTTCTCAATTAAGTAATCGATTTTAAACTAGAATTTAAATTCTCAAAACTTTCTTATTTGTTAATTTGAGCAAGTAAACTACTGCTCTCACTTCATTACAAATAGTATTTCTACCTGCAACACACTTGAGCAAACCTGCTCCTCTTCCTTTCACAGATATTTTGTTGCCATTTGCAACTGTAACTGCCTCTGATTAGTTATCATTTAACTCTTTGGAAAAATAATTCGCATCACGTCATGTGCATGGAAGTTGCCGAACCAATTAACCAACTAGAAGGATTACTGTTAATAGCACCAATTTCCCTATAACTTGATATTGCTGGATAGTTTTGATGAACTGCAAAATCATTTTTAGTTTGCTTTCTATTGCCACCCTGGAACCTTTCTTTATTAGTGCCATTTTGTTTTGTATAATTCCTTGCAAATGAAGGAATATATCTTTTCTGCTTGTATATGTTGATAATACAGTTTTGGTTACTGAGAACAAACAAGATTGTATAAAAACAAGATTGGGCGCAGGCCTGGCCAGGACATAGGCATCCTGATTGTGACAAAGGTGACCTGTGTGCTTGCTTGCTTGCTTGCTTGCTTGCTTGCTTGCTTGCTTAACAGCTGTTGGGAACTTCAAGGTCCCTGTTCTCCCTTCTTATGGTCTTTGTACTGGACCTGGAGGCTCCAATGGAGAGCATTCCATGTCAAGAAGGAGGGCAAGTGGGCACCCTATCAAATGACAGGGCAGGAGCTACACGGAGCAGGGCCTTTTCACTGGTGGTGCCCATTGTATGGCTCGCTCTTCTCAGACCTGCTCTCTTTTGGTCTGTATTTTGGAGCTTTATAATTTAGGAAGACTTTGGAAGAACTGGTTGACAATTCTTATCAGTCGCTGACGTATGAGCGGATTTTATTTGCTGCTATTCTGGGCTTCTGGTGTACCAGGGTTTATACCAGCATAATAGAGTTGGCCAGGATGCCAGAAGGGATACAATTTACGAGCTTTCTCCATTATCTGCATAGCAGGGGGTGTTCAGTCAACAGTGCAAAGGCTGAGCTGAAGCGTTCCCTACTGGTTACCTGCTTTCAGCAATAGGGGTCACTGTTTGGTAGTACCCAATTGGTTAGCTGTCAGATTCTAGAACTCCCTATTGGTGGCTCTTAGGTAATTCATGAAATACAGAGTCCATTCATAAAACACAGTGTTCATTCATAAAGCAGTAACATAAATCTCCATTGCTACATATTGGGTGTATATTTCAGCAGTTGAACATACAGGTTTATGGCCATGCTGTAGTGTAGTGCTTATGCGACTGTGAATAAAAGGTGGCTGGGCTCACTGTCTCGGGGTTTGGGGGTGACAAAACCGATTTCCAATAAGTGCCCCCCTTTATTTCCATAACAAGTCCTTGAGTCTGTACTCTGAATAGTGACACCAGGGACCTAGAAGGTGCAGGTCTTGTCAGTCCAGCCCCTGCATAGCCTCATCAGAGCTGAACTTAAGGCAACTGGAGCAATTTGGCCAAACTGGGTCCCTTGTGCCACTCCTAAGCAGCCCCCAGCACCAGGGTAATCTAGATGGATTTTATTTATATCTATAAGATTTTTGCAGACTTTGGCTGTGAACTGGGGCCCTACAAAAAAAAAAATCAAGTTGTGCCCCATTGCTTCAAATTGGGCCCCACTGGCTAGCCCTGAGTCTCATAGTTGCTGGGCCTGAGTGGCCCTGCCCTTGCATGAAGTCTTGGGTTTACAATTTTGGGAGAGGGGAGACTGCGGCACTGGGGAGCGGGCAGGTTGGCGAGGCCCCCTAGATTTAGAGGCCCAAGTTTTCCTGCCCTCACATGAAGCCTTGGGTTTGCAATTTTGGAAGAGGGGAGACTGCCCACTGGGGAGCTGGCGGGCTTGCGAGGCCCCCTAGATTTAGAGACCCTAGGCTCTAAGTAGACCCTAGCCTACTTAGCCTATACATAAATGCGGCACTGGTGCAGATGAACAGGTCCAATGTGAGTCCTGCTGCCCGCACCCTTCTGGTGCAGCCCAGCACTGCTGCACTTACAAAAGAGCCGGGTTGTTGAACTGCCATCCCAGCTTCTGTTTCCTTGGCAACCGGAGGCTGCAGGACACAGCCTTAATAGCAGAAGCAGCTCATGTAAATAAGGTCCTCGGCAGTGGAGTTTCACTCCGAACACAGCACAGGCAGTAAGGCCTCTCCCCAAGGGACTCGCTCAGCTTAAAAAGGCATCAAACCACTGACCTGTGAAACAGACAAGAGTAAGATTTTGCCAGTGGGGTGTGTTTCTCTACTTCTTGCCTCTCAATCTTCTCCTTGGAAAGCTCCGTAGTGTCTCACCAGCAAGAAGGCCCGGCCTTGCTTCCTGCCTTTCTGTTTACAGGAACACAGGAAGCTGCCTTATTCTGAGTTATTCTGGCCTTGCTCCATCTAGCTCAGCACTGTCTACACTGACTGGCAGCAGCTCTCTAGGTTTCCATGCCCAATCCTACCTGGAAATGCCAGGGATTGAACCAAGGACCTTCAGCATGCAGGGGGAAGCAGTATCCCACAACTGATGGGCACCTTCTGGCATTCATTTTGCCAGGACCAGTTAGCATGTTAAAATATATTTGTACTTCACAGTCTGGACTCAAGAACGCTCGAATACTTTGGGACCTGGGACCCACACCCGCTGGGGTTTGCCCTAGTGCAGGTACCAGAAACTTGACCTCTGCACCAGCTTCCCAGTTTCATAGACTCATAGAGTTGGAAGGAACCCCAAGGGTCATCTATTCCAGCCCCCTGCAATGCAGGAATCTTTTGCCCAACAAGGGGCTTGAACCCACAACCTTAAGATTAAGTCTCATGCTCCAACCGACTGAGCTATCCCTGGCTCTTGCCAGGTGGGATGCAAAGAAGAGGCTGAATCTTTCATTCTCCTGTTGCAAAACATGCCTCATGTTACGTTTGCTTCATGATATGTTTTTTAAAAGGTTACTTCCGGGTTTCGCCACTCACGAATGCGCAGGCGCACAAAATGACATCACACGCATGTGCAGAAGTGATGAATCACAACCCGCACATGCGCAGACGCACCACTGCGGGTTGCGTTCTATTCATGTTTCAAACGGGCCTCCAGAACGGATCCCATTTGCAATCAGAGGTACCACTGTTGTAGTGGAAATAAACAAAGGCTCTATCCTTGTTTATTTATTTATTATCTTAGTTGAATGATTCTTATCTTGCTACATTGTAACAGAAGTGGTGCTGAAGCAAAAATCATACTTTGCTTTAAGAAGATACGTGTGTGTTTGTGTGCTGTAGCCAGCATCATCTTAGAAGAGGCACACTGTCTTGTACTCAAGAGATGAGGGGAAGAAGCATCGGTCATCTGCAGTTTTTATGACATTTTTAAAGATATGCTGCCTGATTGATGAGAGCCCTTGCTAGTCAATCAAAATGTTTTTAATTGATTAATCTAAGCAATGGATTAGTCAGTTGTCCAAACAATAGTGTTGTTTATTTCTTTATTTACTTGCTTGCTTGCTTGCTTGTTTACTTACTTACTTACTTGCTTGCTTGCTTGCTTGCTTACTTACTTACTTACCTACTTACTTACTTACTTGCCTAGCTATTGCTTCCCAGGACGCATCCCAAAGTGATCTACATCAGTGATATTCAGGACAATCCAAAGTTCGGCGATGAGTCATGGTGAATACAGTCATATCTCATGTTACGTTTGCTTCATGTTACGTTCTTTCAGATTACATCCCGCAGCAACCTGGAAGTACTGGAAAGGGTTACTTCCAGGTTTCACTGCTCATGCATGCGCACAAGCACTAAATCACGCTTCTCACATATGCACAAGTGCCAAATCGCACCATGCACCTGCGCAGATACAGTGCTTCAGGTTGCACTCTTTTCATGTTGTGAACTGGTCTCCAGAATGGATCCTGTTCGCAACCAGAGGTACCACAGTACAAATAATCTAGGGCTGCCAGATTGCCAGCAGGCCTGCTAAGAGACAGAAGCAGCAGTGGTAGAAACAGCTTGCTATGACCATGATACCTGTCGGCAGTAGCGGTGACAACCTGCAGCACAATCAGTGGCGGCCTGTTGTAGCCTTATGAGGCTTTGCCCTCAGGTGGGAAAAAGTATTGCACCCAGGAGAGGGAGTGGGAGTCAACAGACACTCAAGGAATAGTTTCAGAGAAAAAGCTTTATTTCTACCATGCATGAACTGGTAGAAGGAGCAAGTGTGATAACTCACAAACAAGCACGAGTTCACAGTCATTTGCACAGAGCATATATTCCCCTTCTAGTTCCCTCCCCTTTCTCCCCCTCTTCAGGAGTCCTGCCCCATGTTGAGTTTCCTGAGCATGAACAGAAAGCTCCTTTCTTGGGACTCTTTTGGACTCTTCCCAGGAAAGGGGGGTGAGAAGCCAAGGGGGTGGGTCGAGGAGCCTTGTGGTTCAGCATGTCCAAGATGTTGCAACTGAATGAGATAAAAGTCAGTTCTCAGGCTTGCTCTGACAGAGCCTATTCATTAGCTTTTTGAAGCCTTCTCGTGCTGATAAAAGTAACATTTTGCCTATGCACAGCATCTTGTGCGAAAAGCAGAGCAAAACTTTAGCTGTGAATTTTTAGGAGAGAGAAAGGGAATTTTGGATGATTTTGAGGCCTGGTCGGGGGGGGTGACTTCGGGCCTAGGTGGGGTCACCTGTCCTCACCTCCTTCACTGTGAGTCCTCGTAGCAGTAATGGGAGGGGGCAGCAGCCTGCAAAGCCCCTCAGCGGCAGCACAAACAGTGGCAGTCTGCAAGGCCTTGCGGTGGTGATAGAAAATGATGGCAGTAGTGGCGGCAGACTGCGTGAACTCACAGCAATGACGGGACGTGGTGGCAGTAGCGGTGGTGGCCTGCAAGGCCTCACAACAGTGAAAGCAGCAACCTGCAAGGCCTCAATGACAGGGAGTGATGGCAGCAGCAGTGGACTGTGAGGCCTCGTGGCAGTGATGGGAAGTGAAGCAGTAACAGCATTGGCCTATGAGGCCTCGCAGTGGCGACAGGATTTGGCAGCAGAAGCGGCAGTGGCCTGCAAGTCGTCGCGGCAGAGGCCTGCAGGGACAGGAGGTAACAGGAGTAGCGACATCCTGTGAGGCCTTGAGGTGGTGGCGGGAGATAGCAGCAATAGTAGTGGAAGCCAGCAAGGCCTCGTGGCGACACAAGCAGTGGGGTTTGTGAGGCCTCACTGTGGTGGCAAGAAGTGGCTGCAGCCTGCAAGTCCTCCTGGCAGTAGTGGGAGGTGGTGGTAGAAGCTGTGGCAGCCTGCCTCAGCAGGGCCTTGTAGGAGGCCACCTCTGCTTCTGCCACCATCTCCTGCCACCACTGCAAGGCCTCGCAAGCCGCAACTACTGCCACTGCCAAGACAAGGCTTCACAGGCTGCTGCCGCTTCTGCCACCACCACCCACTGCTGTGGCGAGGCTTCACAGGCTGCTGATTTTTGTGCCGCTGCTGCTGCTCCCCCCCCCCCCGTTGTTGATTCGGGCTGCTGCCGTTTCTGCTACCTAGTAGGCCTGCTGGCAGTCTGACAGTCCCAGATTATTTGTATTTGCTATGACTCATCCCCATACTTTGGATTGTTCCGAATACCACCATTTGGTAGCCAAGCCCAAAACCAAAAGTCTCATTTGGATGCATTTTGGCTTGCCTGCTGCTGAAAGTGACCATGAAGTGATTGATAATATCATTTATCAGTTTTAGACCCTTAAGTTTTAGACCCTTAACTGGGCCAAAACAAACAAGATGAACTTTAACAGGGAGAAATGTAAAGTATTGCACTTGGGCAAAAAAAATGAGAGCCACAAATACAAGATGGGTGACACCTGGCTTGAGAGCAGTACATGTGAAAAGGATCTAGGAGTCTTGATTGACCACAAACTTGACATGAGCCAACAGTGTGACGTGGCAGCTAAAAAAGCCAATGCAATTCTAGGCTGCATCAATAGGAGTATAGCATCTAGATCAAGGGAAGTAATAGTGCCACTGTATTCTGCTCTGGTCAGACCTCACCTGGAGTACTGTGTCCAGTTCTGGGCACCACAGTTCAAGAAGGACACTGACAAACTGGAACGTGTCCAGAGGAGGGCAACCAAAATGGTCAAAGGTCTGGAAATGATGCCTTATGAGGAACGGCTAAGGGAGCTGGGCATGTTTAGCCTGGAGAAGAGGAGGTTAAGGGGTGATATGATAGCCATGTTCAAATATATAAAAGGATGTCACATAGAGGAGGGAGAAAGGTTGTTTTCTGCTGCTCCAGAGAAGCGGACACGGAGCAATGGATCCAAACTACAAGAAAGAAGATTCCACCTAAACATTAGGAAGAACTTCCTGACAGTAAGAGCTGTTCGACAGTGGAATTTGCTGCCAAGGAGTGTGGTGGCGTCTCCTTCTTTGGAGGTCTTTAAGCAGAGGCTTGACAACCATATGTCAGGAGTGCTCTGATGGTGTTTCCTGCTTGGCAGGGGGTTGGACTCGATGGCCCTATGATTCTAAGTAGTAGCAGTTGTCAGGACATTGTCCTGTTCGCCTCTGCTTAGTTCCTTCGTTATTTCAGATATCGTGATGTTTAGCCGGTGATATATTGCGATACTGAAAACAAGTTATCACCCAGCCCTAGAGTCCAGCAGTATCTGAAGAACCAGAGCTGCTGCTGCCGCTTTTGCTACAGCTGTTGGGCCAACTATGTGCAAGGAGCTGTCCTGATACTGAAAATAACATGTTCCCTGCACACAGAGACATTGCAACCCATATTAAGCAGACAAGAAGCCTGGTATATAGCAGAAACCAGGGTCACAAGCTGGGGCAGCCAAATAGCAGAAGCAGAACAGGTAAGATGTGACTTGCAACAAATCCAGACAAAAACGCCTCCCCTCCTCCTACTGGAGATTAGTGGCTCTCCCCTCCTCACTGCCTTTTCCAACACTCCCTATCCACCCAGCTCTGCCTTCCCAGCAGGGGCTGCGTCTCACTGCAGGAATCTTTTTTCCTAATGGTAGACCACATGTCTCCATCCCTCCACCCCTCCCTCCCTTTGCCTGGGAGTATCTGTGAGTTCCAGGAACATATGCAGCAAAATAGCAAACTGCCCACCACCAATTACCTGCTCCCAACACTGGACACCTGCTAATTATTTTCAAAGAGCCAGATGGTGCAGTCATAAAGCGCTTACCTCGCATGCACACATGCACAGAAACACAGAGCCATGGAAACAACGGCCAGATTTGCCTCGAAGGAGCTCAGGGACTGGAAATCAAGCTCCTCGCCAATTAATTAGCAATTACTTTGTTTGAAAAATAAACATTCTGGTAAATAAAAGTTGTTGCATTTGGTGGCAAGGAGCAGGCAATGCCATCAGCCTGTGTGGCTGGTGTCCCTGGCTTCTGTCGAGGTCCAACTAAGAAGCAACACTTCACTTTAGGAGCAGAGTCAATTGCCTCTTGAGGGCAGTGGGGTCGAGTGGCTACATCAGTCAACCTGATGGAACAAGATAAACCTATCCCGAGGCTTAACTAGTAGCTTGAGGTGACCTTGAGCAAATCATTCTCAAATCACTTCCAACTCTAAATTAATTGGATCGAGGAGTGTTGTCTCTGGGGCTTGGCATAGTCCAAGAAGACTACACCATCAGCACATGAGAGACAAAACTTGCCGTTAGGAGCTGCCTTCTACGGAGTTGAGACAAAAGGTCCATTCAGCCTTCTGCATTTAACCTACCTGGAAGCAGTTCTCTGGAATAAGAACGAAAAAGAGGAGCTCTCCTGAATGAGGGCAAAGTCCCATCGAGTCCAGCCTCCTCTTCTCACAGTGGCCAACCCGATGCCCCATTGGGGAACCCACAAGCAGGTCATGGGTGCAATAGCATTCTCGTCTCTTGTGATTTAACTGGCACTCAGAGGCATATTGCCTCTGGCAGTGGAGGGATAACACAGTCATCATGGCTTGTAGCCATTGGTAGACTTATCCTCCATGAATTTGGTTAATCCTCTTTAAGAGCCATGACAGCCTGGATAGCTCAGTTGGTTAGAGCGTGGTGCTGAGAACCAAGGTTGCAGGTTTGATCCCCGTATGGGACAGCTGCATAGTCCCTGCATTACAGGGAGTTGGACTGAATGGTCCTCAGGGTACCTTCTAACTCTACAAGTCTATGATTCTAAGTTGGTGGCCATCAGTACATCAAATCCCATAGCTTAACTATTTGCTGTGTGAAGAAGGTCCTGTCTTTTGCCAGCCCTTAATCTTCCAACATTCAGCTGCATTGAGTGACCTCCAGTTCTAGTGTTATGGGAAGGGAAGCAAAACATCTCTTGCGAATGGGTAGCTGAATAAAGAGCCTGGAACATTTGGTTGGGTTGAACTAGGACAACTTTTATTGATTGTGAGCAAACCAAACCAAACCAAACCAATAGCTGCAGAGGGGAAACCCTTATAAGTGTGGGAATTAACTCAAAACACCAGGTGAAGCCAATGGGGTGACAAAACCCCTGCCTTGGAAAAATGGGGGTATGGCAGTACCACCCACTTACTTCCCCAGGCCATGCTATGGCTGATGGCCATAGATAGGCCTCTGTCTGTACGTCTAATCCTTTTTTGAAAACCCATTGACACCAGCGGCTGTCACAGCATCCTCGCTCCCTGCAAACACAAGCATAGATGGAGTGTGCTTGCAAACAGCCATGGCCTGCCAAAAAGGAAACAGGTAACTGGCCCCTGATTGGAAGGCCTATTATGGAGGACTCAGCTCAGGAAAGAACAAAGTGATAGAGGCGGAGAGAAATGAAGGGTGCCAAAAGAGAGCAAACACACCAGGACCTCCTCACTGTGGCGCCGTGCTGTGTGATCTTTGTGGCTCAATATGAAATAGCTTATGAATGATTGAAATGGGGGGAAATGATAGCAAGGGCTTGTGTGGAATAAAGAACGGAAGCAGGGGGTGGGCTGGGCTGCTGGATGAAGACTTGTGCCCTGATGGAGGCCACGCAAAGCCAGCTTTATAACACGATTTGTCAACTGACAAGCAACTCTCTCGTACCAATTTGGGGCTCTGATTTGCCAGCAACTTTTTAATCCTTGAGTTGTTGTTGAATAGATTAAAGTGTCTGCTTCGATACAGGCTGCTGGATGGAAGCATAAATATATCCATCACTTATTCTTTCAACACCACGGACAGAGATGTCGGTGCCCATCAGAGACGTTTCCAGCAGGGAGTGAGAGCCCTGCATGCAAATGGACCGTCTGGCTATTCAAACTTTTCTTGAAAGGAAGAGGAAGGGAGAAGTTCACTGGGTTTGGGTGGGTCACTCCTCACATCTGTGGGGGAAATGGACTCTTTCCTGGGGCTGCTTTCTTTTACCTAAGTGCAAGTCTCTTTCCATTCTCTGAATTAAAGTGTGTGTGTGTGTTTTAAATATATTTTTACTAAGGATTTCTTAGTTTATAAAATATGTGTAATGTCTCTTTTTTCAAGCTGTGTTTTCTACAGATCAGTTTCATTTGTTGTGAGACATTAGTGTTGCATACAATGCAAGGTTAGGAAGAAAAGAGGGGGGAAGAGAGAGGGGGAATGGTGAGTGGGCTGGGGTTGGGTGGCCATGCTTCTCTTCTTCTACTTAGTGTATGTGTGGGGTTTAAGGCTTAAATAAAATGTGTTTTAAGGTAGAAGTGGGCAAGAGATAAGTTGGGGTCCACTGGTAGGTCTCTGGTGATTTGAAATAGAACAGCAAAGATTTCTGAATCCCAATTATTTAGCAAGAGCTGCAATGCTACCACCCCCTTCTAAATTAATGCTGCTGAAATGAAAAATGGTTGGACTGAGGGAAGGGGTGTAGCCAGAAGTGGATTTTTGTGTGGATGGGCTATGAGCTTAGTTCATTTCCAGAATGCAAACCAGATTCCTGGTTTCAGAATTCTCCCATTCTATGCATTTTGCACCTGTGGATTCGCTTGGTGAATCTTGATATGTGGAACTGGCCACATAATGCACTTTCTACATTTGCAAGGAGTCATTCCCTTAGTGTGGCAGCACCTCTGCTCTGAAACTCCCTACCTATTGACATTAGGCAGGTACCCTTACTATATCACTTTAGGAACAGAAACTTTTCTGTTTGGGCAAGCCTATCTAGGCACATGATCTAGTTGCCTATATTTATTTTTAGAACTGTTGCTGGTTTTATCTCTCTTTTTATTTGGTGGAGGTTTGTTCTAATTCAGGGGTCAGCAAACTTTTTCAGCAGGGGGCCGGTCCACTGTCCCTCAGACCATGTGGACAGGACTATATTTTGAAGGGAAAAAATGAATGAATTCCTATGCCCCACAAATAACCCGGAGATTCATTTTAAATAAAAGGACACATTCTACTCATGTAAAAACATACTGATTCCCGGACCGTTCGTGGGCCGGATTGAGAAGGCGATTGGGCCGGATCCGGCCTTAGTTTGCCTACCCATGTTCTAATTGGTGCATGGATTTTAGCAATGTTTTATGTAGGATAGTATTTGTACACTGCTTAGAGAGCTTTTGTTCAAGCCATTTATATGGTTCCTAAATCAATGCATTAAACAAAGAAATAAAACATAAGGTAGACCCCCACAAGTCTGAAATCTGCCCTCCCCTGATTAAGATCAGGCTAACAGTCTATATGTGAAGCAAGGAAGAGCCATTTGCCAGGTCAGGCAGATATGTGACTGTGAAATGTCCCCTCCTTAAAGCTTGTGTTCATAAGCTGCCTGGAATTCATATTTTGTTAAACATATTCCAGTTAATTTTGCAGGAACCTTCATTAGTATTGTGGTGGTGCCACCAGTTTTGTCCTTATAGTCCTTCATCCAAATAATAGCAGCTCCTGGCCATTTTGCAGGTGACAGTCCCCACTTTAGCAAAGGGTAGAAGGTCTACAACTTTCTCCTAACTCAATGATGTTCAGTCCCATGTCTTAGGACAGTGGTGTTCAAAGTGTGCTATGATGGGAATCCCTGGTGCTCCCTAGAAACTGGTCAGAGGTTCTTCAGAGAGATCAGAAATAACACACAACCAGCTTCCCTAAAAAGGCAGCTTGCCCAGAACTATGGGCAATGAAAAGAGCCTTAGCACCATTATGGAGCCCCCTTTCATGCAAAGTAACCATGGGACCCAAGAGTCATGGGCGTTGCCACAGGGCAGGTACTGAGCAGGTACCAGAATCCTTTGCAAAGCATTGGGATTCCATAACTATTTCTCAGGATTTCCTCTCCAGACATGCTGACCTGGAAAGTATCCCTTGAAAGTAGAATGATTGAAAACTGCTGTCTTAGAATATAAGAAAGATGAGAACAGTAGTCTTGCTGAATCGAGTCATCGAAATAAAATAAAATAAAAATGTCCAGTGGCACCTTAGAGACCAACTAGGTTTGTTCTGGGTATAAGCTTTCATGTGTCTTCAGACACCCAAATTTTTTTTTTTTATTTAGACTGCGTCAGACCAATGCGGCTACCTACCTGAACTGAGCCATGTTGTCCTACTCCATTTAGTCATCAACAGTGTCCATCTGAGCAGAGCACAACTCTGCTCGTCAGTCCCTCTTGCTTGCCCTAAACATCCAGGACTGGGAGAAGTGAAAAGGGAAGCTCTGTTCAGTTGTCAGTTACTACTGGTAGAGTGGTCTTCTTCTCACCAAGGTAAGGATTCTGCTGGCATTTCCCATAGCGGAAGTGTGTCCCACTTGCAAATTCCCCAGACTAAAAGTGGAGGTCTCCCAACTGGAAGATGCACAGGAACACAAGCCAGAGGCTGGCTCCTGGAAGCTGGAGCTACACAAACAAGAGAGGGATTTGGGTTGTAATCCTGTCTCTTCTCGGTGCATGCTTGGTTGATTGTGTCATCGTTCATCAACTGCCAGGCACCTAGGAGTGGACTTACTGCCGTTCAGGCTGGCTGTCAGAGCAAATCCTTCTCACATTGAGCCGTCAAGCACAGTTACACGCTCATCACGTGAAACTCCCTTTCACTCAGATGGATCCCGATATGCCCTTTCCCTTCCTTTCCCTTGTTCTCCTGATGTCTAGAGAGTCTGGCTGCGGTTGCTCAGATTAACAACACTCTGCCTTTGCCAAACCTGGAGGATTTCAAACATGGGGGCATTGCTATTGCAACAAGACTTGACACTGAATTGGCCGAGGAAGATGATGAGCCTCCAAAGAGGAAATCTAATCATGTGTCCATATGGGACCAGTTCCACATTTCAGATCTTGTTTTAGAACAAACTATAAAATGAAGCACTTTGTGGATTGTTCATCTCTGTTGATTGTGAAACTCCCTCCACACTCCTCCCTCAGCTGGACACCAACCCCAGATACCTCTAGCTTGCCATCCAGTCTAGCAGCGATCAGCTCAGTGGCTTTGTTGTTGTTGTTGTTGTTTAGTCGTTTAGTCGTGTCAGACTCTTCATGACCCCATGGACCAGAGCACGCCAGGCACTTCTGTCTTCCACTGCCTCCCGCAGTTTGGTCAAACCCATGCTGGTAGCTTCGAGAACACTGTCCA
Organism: Podarcis bocagei; assembly: GCF_964188305.1. Taxonomy (NCBI): domain Eukaryota; kingdom Metazoa; phylum Chordata; class Lepidosauria; order Squamata; family Lacertidae; genus Podarcis; species Podarcis bocagei. Next base: position 17,582,493 of record NC_138141.1, on the reverse strand, counting down.
ACCATCTCATCCTCTGTCGTCCCCTTCTCCTTGTGCCCTCCATCTTTCCCAACATCAGGGTCTTTTCCAGGGAGTCTTCTCTTCTCGTGAGGTGGCCAAAGTATTGGAGCCTCAGCTTCAGGATCTGTCCTTCCAGTGAGCACTCAGGGCTGATTTCCTTAAGAATGGGTCGGTTTGATCTTCTTGCAGTCCATGGGACTCTCAAGAGTCTCCTCCAGCTCAGTGGCTTACTGGGGTGGTTTCTGCATTAGTTAAATTAGTGCTTGACACCCACATGCTGGAGAGGATGCTTGCAGAAAGGTCAAATTATTCTGCAATGCTGTAGCCAAAGAAATAATCAAAACTACAGGGTTGCCCTGTATGATGACCTCTGCCAGGAGAGAGACAGGGGAAAGGTGCCCTTGTTAATTCTCCTTGACCTCTCAGCAGCTTTTGTTACCACTGACCATGGTATCCTTCTGGATACAGGTGGTGCTGTGGTCTAAACCACTGAGCCTCTTGGGCTTGCTGATCAGAAGGTTAGGTTGGCGGTTTGAATCCACATGGCCATGAAAGGGTGAGCTCCCATTGCTCTGTCCCAGCTTCTGTCAACCTAGAAGTTCAAAAGCACACCAGTGCAAGTAGATAAATAGGTACCGCTGTGGCAGGAAGGTAAACGGTGTTTCCGTGCACTCTGGAACTTGTCACGGTGTCCCGTTGTGCCAGAAGCGGTTTAGTCATGCTGGCCACATGACCTGGAAAGTTTCTGTGGACAAACGCCAGCTCCCTCAGCCTGAAGCAAGATGAGCACTGCACCCCATAGTTGCCTTTGACTGGACCACCCAGGTTACTTTTTTACCCTTCTGGAGTGGCTGTCCAAGTTAGAAGTGCATGGCGCTTCCAGTCCTACTTGGATGGACGCTTCCAGAGAGTAATGCTTTGGGAATGCTCTTCGGCCCCATAGAGCCTTCAATGTGGGGTTCCACGGGGTATGATTGATCCCTCATGCTGTTTAACATCTACCTGAAACCACTGAGTGGGGTCATCCAGAGTTCTGGAGTACATTGTCAGCAATTTGCTGATGACACACTACTTTTTTACAACTGCAGATGCAGCAGTGGATGTACTGGAACATTGTATTGCCTTGCTAATGGACTGGATGAGAGCATGGGCATAGCCAGAATTTATGTTAAGGGGGCAGGATTTATGGGGGGGGGGGAGAACTGAGAGCTATCTGTGACACGGTTTTTATTTGTTTACTTGATTTAGAAAGCAGCTGCCCCACCCTCCCTGTCTATGCCCATGGATGAGAGCCAACAAATTGAAGCTCCATCCAGATAAAACTGAGGCACTGTTAGTAGGCAGTTCCCTGGTCCAGATGGATGGGAGGTTGCCTGCTCTTGATGGGATTACACTCCCTCTGAAAGAGCAGGTATGTAGTTTGGGGATACTTCTGGATCCTTTTCTGTCAATTGAGGCTCCAGTGGCCTCAATGGCGTGGAGTGTCTTATCCCTTTCTGGACAGGGATAACCTAACTACTGTCATCTATGCTCTAGTAACCTCTCGGTTAGCGTTCTGCGTAGGGCTGTCTCTGAAGACAGTTCAGAAACTAGTGCAGAATTATGTGGCCAAGCATAATACACCAATCCTGGCCCGGCTACACTAGCTGCCAATTAGTTTCTGGGCCGAATTCAAAGTGTTGCTTTTGTCCTATAATGCCTTAAATAGCTCAGGACTACAATACCTCAAGGACTGCATCTCCTTGTTCGAACCTATCCGGACCCCACAATCATCACCTGAGACCCTTCTTTGTGTGCCTCCTCCATGAGAGGTCTAGAGGGTGGCAACACGGGAATGGGCCTTTTCTGCAGTGGCTTCCCTTTTGTGGAACGCTCCTTCCAGAGAGATTCACCTGGTGCCTTCATTATACACCTTTAGGCACCAGGCAAAAATGTGGCTGACTAACATCCTATATCCTTTCAAGTGTGGGGGGGGAGGGGGTTATTGGTTTGGTTTGTTCTTGTTTTTATTCTGTATTTTGTGAATCACCCTGAGATCTGCAGAGGAAGGGTGCTATAATAAACAAACAAATGGGCAGTATTTTTTACGCCACTATTGATTCCTTTTTTTCCATCTCCAAGGGGCACAACAAACAACTCAAAAATAAAGAATAACTAATGTTCCTTCTGGCCATCACGCACCTGGCGATAGCCCAAACATGGAAGGACTTAAAAAATGTTGTACACCAAATTTGTAGTATAATAATGTTTGGAAACTGGCAATAGTTGAGAAGATCACCCACAACATCACAGTCTCCTGAAGAAAGCGGAAACCAGATACTTTCTTTGCGACATGGTAGTGGTTTATTTCATACATCAGTGATCACAGACTCACAGACAAGCTCGCACATGCTGCATTGCAAATCTGGATATCATGATAGACAAAACGATATAGCCTCTGTCCAGCCCTGACTTGACTGTATTCTCAGACCACAGCTCCCATTCCTTGTCATCTGAAATCTAAATCTCGAAGATTATTTGATCTTGGACTCTAGCAAATGGTGTATAAACATCTGCCTTTGTAAAACTGTAGCTGTCAGAAGAAAGAGGGATTTGGGTGGGGAAAAGATTAGTCATTGTTATATTTGTGTTAATGTTTTATTTCTACATATCCCCTTAAAATCAGGGGGGGGCAGGGATTAAATGTTCATTCTTGTTTTGCGTCATCACATAGAAGTGGTATTTGACCTCAGTGGGGGGGGGGGGTATTAAAAACTAGAGTTCTCCCCAGTGTGGGAGCACCAGGTGCTGTCAAACAAAATATTGGCCATGCTGTAAAACCACTTTGTGGTGACTTTAGAAACATTGTCTTGTGAAAAATGGGCTGTTGTCAGAGGGAAGAAGATGGGGAGCCTTGAATGTACAGACTGCAAAACTGAAGTGGATGCAGAAAGAAGCAGAAGACCCCTGGGGAAGGCTTAAGAAGGAGAGTGGTACAATCATAGTGTCATCTATGGAGGATTATTTCAATATTGGCTGAGTGCAAAGGCAACAGGAGACGAGGCTCACCAGCTGGGAGGATGCTGCACAGATGACCCCACTTGCCCTCTCCTTGCACTCAGAGGCCATAATTCCCAAGCCCAGCTTTTCTATGGGGCTGTTGTAAACAGCACGATAAAGACGCCCAGTGGCACCGAAGACAGCTAAGATTTGTGGAAAGGAGAGCAGCAGGACTCGTAATGCAATTAGTGTTTGAACAACAGCCGCAGAAATGTCAAAAGGTAGCAGGGTGATCCAGAGGAAAATTAATTCGACATTTTACTCAGCGACAGTGCGTGTTGCTGAGGTTATGCCTAGTTACCATGCAAAAGCCACGGGATGAAAACAGCCGCTTGGAAGGGGCTGCTCCCATTGCGAGAGAGAGCTTGCTCCTGGCTATGATAATCTCAGGCAGCACCCAGCACAGCCAGTCTGGACCATGAGATGGGCTCTTTTCAAGGTCTTCCACAGTATCAAGCTCATGGAATCCTGACTGGTGTTCAGGGCAACTCTGAGAAAGCACCAAGTCCAAGTGAAGGCACTGCCCCCCACCCCTGACACCCAAGCCCCACGTCCTGCAATTACTTTATCATAAGGTTACCAGGTGTCCCCGTTTCCTGGGACAGTACCTGGATTTACAAATCAGACCCCATACATAATCCATTGAAGTTGAAAAGTGTCCCCGGATTCATTGAAAAAAATCTGGTAACCTTACTTTATCGCCTCTGCCCCACCCTGCTTATCAGGAGGCAGCCTTCAAGGTCATGGGCTACAGAAAGGGCTCAAAGCAAAGGATATTATAATTCAGCCAAGGAAGGCAGAACACAAGCAGGTGGCTGAGAGGGGAAAACTGACACATTCACAGAGGAAACAGATCACAGGTTTTAAATAGAGGAAGAAATGAACTACTGGGACAACCTGAAAATGTGGTGGGGGAAAGGGGCAGGAACACCAATCAGAAATCAACCTAATTATCAAAGCACTCCGAGTTGATGGATTGCATTACTAAAATTTGCCAGCTCTTTCTCGCATGTTGCTCAACTGATCATGGGTTATCCCCTATTTGTGTACGCTTATCTTTATCCAGTGCAATACGTCCCCTGCAGCTCCGGGAAACCCATCAAGTGCAAATCCATACAAAACATCTTTCCTTGCTAGCACATTTTGGCTGCACCTGCCGATGCGCAGAGAAACAGTCCCCCAGCACACCTCCTCCACGAGGCTGCAAGACAAACTTTCCATAACATCCCAGCTCCGCTCATCCTTCTTGCGTCATTAATCTTTTAATCAGCGCTGCCAATTAATTAGCAGGCTGCATGAAGAACCCTGCTCAGTCCACTCGTCTTTGCTCTTGTCTGGCAAAGAAAATGAGGATTTATTTAATTTTTTTGCCAGAGTGAGTGCAGGCATTATGGCAGCCCTTAAACTTGCAGCAACATGCAATTGGACTCTCTAAGGATACCGCAGTCTTGGAAGCATTTGCCCTCCGCACTCCCGAGATCCCTTTCTTCCACCTTTCCATCTCAAATCACTGTGCTGTGCAGAAACAGATGTCTTGCTTCAGGCACCAGCACACCAGTCAGGCTCCCTTCACTGGCCATTGGGTGTCAGTCTTGCTTCACAAGAAGAGTGGGAGACATCACCAGGACAGGAATGCCCTGCCTTAGCCATGAGGGACCTGCTGGGGGTCAGGTTTTATTCCCCTTCTGCAACCTAAGATGCTGCAGTAACACTGCTCTTAGGGTGCAATGAGGGGACTTGATAGATACTGTGCGATTTTCACACCTAGAGGTGGAAGGCATGTTTGCCATATCTGAATAGCTAAGGGGAGGTTTTCCTGTCCCTTGTACCACTTGACCGTGGGTGACAACAGCGAAGTGGCGCCTCAGAAAAGAAAAACCTGAGTGCCACTGGCTGGCAAAGAGGCAGCTGGAGAGACCCTCTGTCACCTTCACATACTGCCTGTGATCTTCATGGGAGCAACTGATGGTGAGACACAAGGTGCTGTTCTAGATAGATGCATGCCAGGTTCTCACAAGATTCGGGAAACCATCCAAAATAGTTCTGAGGTTCTGGATCTATGTTCTTGAGGTGTTGGTTCCAGCCTTATCTGATCTCCCTCCGCCCCCCGGGTGACCACATCCACCAGAATCAGTCAGACTATCATCCACCAGGGCCAGAGCCTTTTCAGTGATGGCTCCAACCTGATGGAATGCTCTGTCCCATGAGACTAGGGCCCTTCAGGATTTAACCTCCTTCCATCGGGCCTGCAAGACAGAGCTATTCCGCCTGGCCTTAATTTGAATTCAGCCTGATCTTTGATTTCGCTTCTCTTCCCTCCCCCTCCCCTTTTATGAAGATTACCCGCTCTGAGACCCCACAGCTAATTCTCCCCTGGCCTCCTCGCTGGCCCAAGTAGGACTAATTCAGCCAGCTAGCCCTGGGGATTATCTAATGCTTATTAGATGGATTTCCCCCAAATTGATTTCTGACCTTTGAATTTTATTGTTACAGTGGTGCCTCGCAAGACGAAATTAATCCGTTCCTCGAGTCTCTTCGTCTAGCGGTTTTTTCGTCTTGCGAAGCAACCCTATTAGCGGCTTAGCGGATTATCGCTATTAGCGGTTTAGCGGCTATTAAAGGCTTAGCGGCTATTAAAGGATTAGTGGATTAGCGGCTAAAAGGCTATTAGCGGCTTAGCGGCTTAGAAAAAGGGGGGAGCGGAAAAAAATCGGAACACTTGCAAGACGTTTTCGTCTTGCAAAGCAAGCCCATAGGGAGAATCGAAAAAAAAGCAGCTCAAAAACGGAAAACCCTTTCGTCTAGCGGGTTTTCCATCTTGCGAGGCATTCGTCTTGCAGGGTACCACTGTATTCATGTTTATATACTGTATTTTATGCTGCTTCTACAATTAAGTGTTTTAAATTTGTTGTTAGTCACCCTGAGCCCGGTTTTCTGAACCGGGAAGGGCAGGTATTAAAAAAATAATAATTATTATTATTATAAACAAGAACAGGGAAGTCAAAGGCAGGAGTGTAGGAAGGGGGGTGCGGGGGGTGCGGTCCGCCCTGGGTGTCATCCCTGAGAGGGTGACAAAATTGCATACCGCATACCGCGGGGGGTGTCACGTAGCATGGGGCCTGTCCTGCAGTGTGCCCGGGCCCTGCATCTCTCCTGGGAATGATGTGGTGGCTTGGGGCACCACACTGCCAGAAACGGGGGCAGCTGTGGGCAGCTCGCCGTGACCCCCCACCAGGGCAGATCAGCACAGCATAGCTCACCCCGCCCCCGCCGTTCTGGGTGCCGGAGCAGCTAGCTACGCCCCTGGTCAAAGGTTGTGAGATGATGTAGCTTTCCTTCCTGACTCCTGTATGCAACAGCAATGGATCTAGTGATGGTCGGCACACCAACCAAGGAAGCCCCTTGTGGGGGGAGAGGGGCAGTGATGCAAGTCCTGCCTGACTTGGCAGGGGGTGAGGTCCCCTCCCTCCTACAACCGGAGCCAAGATTGCTAAGGGGAGAGGAGCGATGCCTCCAGCTGACAAGGGATTAATTGAAACCTACTGTCAAAATGTCGCTGAGGAAAATGATTAAGTTAAGGTAAGCCTCTTCTCCACATGACAAGGCGAGGCAGTCAGTCTCAACCAGGTCCCCTTAGGAAAGTGCGGGGAGTAATTAATCAAAAAGCTAATGAGAAATGTGTTTTCTTTCCTGGCCTAACCCCACATCATATTCTTATTAGCTGAGGTTATTACAGTCATAATCAGGCATGCTCGGAGTTCAAATTGGGTTTTCTTGCTCCAGTGCCACCAATTTAGAAAGCCATTAATAGAAAAGATAAACCCTGATAACACAAATCAAGAGCCTTTGTGTTTATTCACCTGTCATGTGATTAGCAGCGGGTGTCACCTGTGGCTGACTGACATCGATTGCCTCTTGATTTATGCTAGGCTTTCCTGACCGGCAGCCATCTTCCCATCATGCACCTGGATACGGCTGCCATGGAGGCTTATCAACTCCCATGGGGTGGCACATCCCCCAGAGCAGAAAAGGTGCCCAGAGTTCAGGCTTCTGGACTGAGGGAAGAGGATAGCATCTGAGTCTAATATTCAGCAGTAAATTATTCAACCCTTGTATAGAGGTTGACAATGGGGGGAAGAATGGGTTTGTCAGGCAGCTTAAAGATTTCCAATGCTATGTCAAAATGCGCTGCCCTGATTAGCTCTTGACTGTGAGGGTGCTGAACAGAGGTAGATTAGAAGAGGAATAGGAGCCATGTGGAGAGACCAGGAAGCCAAGGGTGAAGGGACGGGTCATCAAAGATGCAAGGACACCTCATCATTCAATTTGGCCTCAGAAATTCAGAATCTCAAAGCAATTCTGTGAAACACATCACCAAATAACTTAGAATATCTGAATGGCAACCTCCATTCCTACAGACCCTCCAAGGTGTTAAGATCGGCAGGGGGGAACACTCTTGATATATTTTCATCACCCTCAGAAGCTCAGGGAGGCCCAACAGAGAGACAGCTTCTAAACTGCAGAATTCCCTCCCAATATAGATGCTTCTGGCACCGTCATTCTGTAATTTTCACCATATAGTGAAGACTTGTTCTTTACATTGTTCTTTGACACCTGAGATATATATGTATATTAGGGTTCACCCGCTTCTCTTGACGGTAACTTATTTTAACCATTTTCAATCCTGCAAGATGGTTAGATTGGTTTCAACTAGGGCCAGGGCCTTTTCAGTACTGGCCCCAACTTGGTGGAACGCTCTGTCACAAGAGACTAGGGCCCTGCAGGATTTGACATCTTTCCGCAGGGCCTACAAGACAGAGCTGTTCCACCTGGCCTTTGGTTTGGACTCAGTCTGACCCTTATGTTTCCCTCCCCATATGGTTTTGATCTATGGGCTACTATTAAAATGAGGCTGCGTTTTAAATTGTATTTTAACCCGTATTTTAAATTGTTCCCCCCCCCATTATGTTTTTATTGTAATTTTACTGGTGTTAGCCGCCCTGAGCCCGGCTCTGGCCGGTGAGGGCAGGGTATAAATAAAAATTATTATTATTATTATTATTATTATTATTATTATTATTATTATTATTATTTTATTGTCATAAACTGCCCTGGGCCTCATGGTGAAATGTGGGTAAGAAATCCTAACAACAACAACACCAAAGCAACATCTCTTAAATAGCTTCCTGCTGTCAATGTTTCAGGTGCCTGAATTCAAAAGAGCTTTCAGAGTAATTGTAGGGCAGAAATGGCTTGGCTTTGCAGCAGATCAGTTAAGGGGGAGAAGGGCTGCAACATTTCTGAGGTACTGCAGTAGGGGAAGGGTCCTCGCCTGCAGGTTTATCATCTCCTGATGACCACAATGTGAAGTTCAGGATATACATGTGTCAAGAGCCTGCCTGTCTCCTTGCATACAATGCTATTCAGTGGAATCAGTCATCAAGGGTGAGGAAAAACGAAGCGTTGGTGTGCACGTAAGTCATGAACTGGCCCCCCAGGATAGGGCATGCTCTTCACATGGCATCTGGCTTCTGTGCACCAACAGATTAAAGGAAGGGTCCCTCTCTTTTTTTGTCTGTTGTAATTTGGATGATTGGTGTCACAGAGTGAGAACAAGGGACACATCTAAAGTAGGGTTGGGTGATATATCAATATATCGTCCAAAACCGGTTTGAAGTTCACATTGTGATAATTGTTTCATAATATTTGAGCTGGCAATATATCACAAATCACAATGTGTGTAAAGGCTAGGCAATATGTGGTTTTCAACATCACCATAACTCACCAACTAAACACTGCAACGTTATCAGCAGCTAAACCTCACAATATTACCAGCTAAACATTGACAATCAGTCACAGATTCCCAGGGATTCTGGGTAAGTTGATCAATTGGTTTCCTGAACATCTTCTGAAGCATTGATGCTGAAACAAGTGCATGGATGTGCCCTAACCCCAGCCTCAGAAGATATAGTCAAGGCTCAGAGACAGAAGCCAGAGAAGGGGGGAAAGGGTGGGGGGGGAGAGACAGAGACAGACACACAGAGGGGGGGTGCTTGCTGGGGATTGCCCAGTTTAAAAGTCACACTCCTCAGGTGGGGCTCAAGGTGGCACCTAGGAACACTAATCTGAACTGGAGTTACAAATCTTCAATCTATTTTGAAGCTGCTGCTGCTGCTGCTGTTGTTAACATACATCGTCTTTATTTTCAGATCAAAAATGGTTCTCTACAGGTCAATTATATTCAATGTGAGACAATAATGAACACAACGTAAGGCTGGCAGAGAACAGTGTCACAGCAACTTGTGCTTTTGGAGCTGTCTGTGGTCCTGAAATCTAGGCTGCCTTCCCCCAGGAGTTCCTGCACCAGATAGGATGCTTCTTCTTGGCTGTGGAGGTGAATTTGGGTGTATAACTTCCTTTCTTCCTGTGGGGAAAATAGGAAAGTTATCCTGCAGAATGTATATCAGCCTATTCTGCAACTTACACATATACTTAATTTTGGGTAGTCCATGAAACCATTTCAACAAACAACTTCATCTGGTCAAATGTCAGGCCCCTTGTAATGGACATATTTGGGACATATGAGCCTACAGAGTGGACTGACCACCATCAGCTGTGTCTTAGGTGGTGGTTGGGTGAATCCTCTAAGAGGCATCATCAAAACCAGCCTACATAATGGCTCGGCCACAAAATGTGGCTCCTCTTCATGCAGAATGTAAGTTTCCTTTGTGGAAACTTTATGCTCTACAAATGCACCCAAAAGACTCCTCAGCTCCCCAAAATATATTCCTTTCTCTTCTGTGGGGTCCTCTGTACCAAGAGCCAGATCCAGCTGCTGCCACAACTTTGCCAAACTACTACAGTACCTGCAAAAGGGACTTTGATGTGTACATTAATAATACTTGACACCACTTGGTGAACCCTCCAAATGCTCACCTGCTGAGCCTCCTAGGGTGAGACTGGAGACCTTCAGAGGCCAGTGAGCCAATTCCACTCCCAACAAGTACACAAATGGCTGCTCCCATATTGTGGAATTCCCTCCCAAGAGAGGTTAGATTGGCTCCTGCTTTGTTATCCTTCTGCTGGCAGGCTGAGAGCTTCTTCTTCTGACAGGCTTTTGAAAAATAAGGCACAGATGACACTGAACACTGGGCTGATGTGAGGCCAAACTGTACTTTGATGTGGTTTTTAAATCTATTTTAATGTATTTTAACCAGTGTGTTTTTATTACTTTGTACTTTATAATGATGTTTTTTTAAATGTTATAGGCCACCTTGAGCCCCAATTTCAGAGAAAGGCAGGATATAAATACATTAAATTATTATGATCATTATTATTACTTTTGTTACCAGAGCTGATCCTGTTAATGTGGTGTCTGGGAATCCATGCCACTCCTTCCTCGGGAGATAAGTCCATTATCCTGTATTATCAATTAACTAATTAATTAAATTTGTATATCACCCTTTGATCTGAAGCTCTCAGGGCAGTTCATAGCATAAAAACGCAAAATAAAAACACAAAATTCATAATAAAACAGGAACAAAACAAACCAATAACAACTCCCACAAACACATTTAAAAGGACATAGGACGTTAATCAGCCAAAGGCTGAAGAGGAACATTTTTGCCTGGTGCCTAAAGATGTATAATGAAGGTACCAGGCAAGTCTCACTGGGGAGAGCACTGCACAAACGGGGAGCCACTGAAGAAAAGGCCCATTCTCGTGTTGCCAACCTCCAAACTTCTCACGGAGGGGGCACACAAGGAAGGACCTCACCCGATGATCACAGTGTCTGGGTTGGTTCAAATGGGGAGAGGTTGTCCTTATATCCAAAGCAGCACTTTGAATTGGGCCCAGAAACTAATTGGTAGCCAGTGCCGTTGGGCCAGGACTGATGTAATACGCTCAAACTGTCCTGCAACCTGGCCATTGAATTCTGCACCAGCTGAAGTTTCAGAAGCAGCCCCATATATAATGTGTTGTAGTGATCTAACCTAGAGGTTACCAGAGCATAGATGGCAGATGTTTGGCTATCCCTGTCCAGATTGGGACACAGCTGAGCCACCAGGCAAAAGCTGGTGGAATAGAGACTCAGAGAGGTTGGGACAAACATTAGGACTGTGCAAGAGGTTGTTACATGGGCATAGCCAGGATTTTTGTTAGCAGGGGCAGGCCTTTTGCTACTGGGGGCAGAACCTGAGTTAGTTATGTATTTTTATTGATTTTTTTGTTGATTTAGGGGGCAGCTGCCCCTCCCTGCCCCCCTTGCCTACACCCATGGGCTGTTATAAGCCCTGGACACTGGAAGTCTCAGGCTGGCTCCCAGCTACCTACTTCTGCCCCTGAGGGTGCCTTTTGCCATTGGTTCTGCTCCTGCCATGTCTCAAGCATCCACAGCTCAGAGAAGCTATTTCACCTTCTGTTCCTTGCAGATGTTCTGACAAGAGATGACTTTTCCCTCCAGTGGGAGAAAGGGATCTCTTTTTCATTGCTGTTATTGCTTTTGCATCACTTCCTACCTACAGTTTTTGGGGACCGGCAGTCTTGGATCTTGAGTGTCTCGGCAAGCCCAGCTTGGCTGATCATTGTGACGCCTTAGGTTACTGGAAATGAATATGGATGCACATCTGCCTCCACTTAACAAATTATTGGAGATTGTGTTAAATTGCCCTGAAATTGTCCCGTATGGCAGTGGCTATCACCATCTCTCTCTCTCTCTCTCTCTCTCTCTCTCTCTCTCTCTCTCACACACACACACACACACACACACACACACACACACAAGTTGGGACTTGCCACCAAACAGTGCATCCCTGGAAAGTTTAAAAACTCACTCCTGATATTGAATATTGAATATTTTATCCTTCCTATGCAGGTGACTTATCCTCTTGCCATCTCCAAGCCAGAGTGGTTGTATGTCTGTATCAAAAACATGGTGAAGAAGCAAAGGGAGCTTATGTGAGAGTTCAATCCCTCCCAACCTGGGGTGGATCTGTGCAAAGGGGCGGGGTGAAAGTTATAACAAAAGGGAAAAACCCCTATCTAAAATCACATAGAAAAGTTTTGTGCTCTGCAGCGCCATCTGGTGTTGCATGTTTATAATGCATTTAAAACATTTTTTTTTTTTTTACTAATATAGTTGTGTCCCTGCTCTGGCTGGCTGGCTTGCCCAGTAGCAGGATGACCAAAAAAATCTACAGCCTTCAGTTCCATTCAGCATGATCCTGGCCATGTTTATACCTGGTGGTGCAGACTAACCAATGCACTTTCACACCTCTCGGTTCCTGAGTTGTGGAGCACTATGAGCATAAAGGATGCAGGACATTGGTACTGTCAGGCCTTTAAAGAGAAGGATGTTCCTCTGCTAGTGAGCTGTTTGTCATGTGATGGAGCTAAGCTGGGCTGGGCCAGGTCTTCTGCATCCCTGGGTACCTCGGCTCACTGCTATGAGTGCTATGGTTCTCTTCTTACACTTTTTAACTGATCAGAGCCAAGAAGAATTCTTAGCAAATTCAACATGACTTTATTAGAAATCACCCTTGGAATGACTCCTCTTTGGGAATAAATGACCTGGCAGCCTTATCCTGAAGAACCTCTAAGGCAGCAGCCTTTCTCAACCTGTGGGTCCCCAGATGTTGTTGAACTACAATGCCCATCACCCCTAGCTAGCAAGGCCAGAGCTCAGGGATGATGGGAGTTGTAGTCCAACAGCATCTGGGGACCCACAGGTTGAGAACCGCTGCTCTAAGGGTGCTTGCTTTCATACTGCTTGCTTTCATCTGCTTCAACATGGCCAGTAAGTTGAAGGCTAACTTGGCCCTAGGACCGTAGCTCCGTGGTAGAGCACCTGCCTTGCTGCATGTAGGAGGTCCCAGGTTCAATCCCTGGTGTCTCCAGGTAGAGCTAGGAAAAGCCCTGTCTCTCGGCTTTCAAGGACCGATGCTCTGACTCAGTATAAGACAGCTTCCTGTGTTCTCTTTGTTGCTGAAACACAGCCAAGCCACTTGCCTCCACAGCACCAACTTCACAGCACTGGCACGCTGATCCTGAACTGTTCTGGGTGCAAACAGGTACCACAGCTCTCTTGGTGTCTGCACTGACTCACTCTGTGCCGTTTCATTTCTGCTTTTAAAGATCCATGACATTTTGCCTTTCTGCTTCCTCTTGTCCTGGCCCAGGACCGTACCTTGTTGCTGCAAACGAAACTTCTGCTCTGGAAGAGGCTGCTGTATAGCTACTTGAGAGGGTTCTAGTTAATGTAGAGGGAAACATCTTGGAATGCTCCCCAGATTTAGTCACCTCAAAACATTGATTGCCAAGGAATCATCCTAGCTCCCAGTAGGGAGGTCGATAGTGCTGTCTTCAAAGCCACGTATCTCAAAGCACATGAAACAATCTACATTGGGGGGGGGACTTCACACTTGAGGGAGAGGCAAGGAAAACTACATACCATTTTCTCTTCTGCACTTTCCTTGACAATTAAGACCTCTGCACTTTCATGACCACGCATCCCTCCTCTGTCCTCTAGATTTCATCCACAAAAGGTGGTGGGTTAAAGGATTCTCTCTTGCATTCATCTCTTTCCTTCCTCTGGCACTGAAACACCAAGGCATCTGTTTCATATTGGCAGCCAGGAAAAGCAGCAATAAAGAGATTGGGGGGAAGAACTGAGTCACAAAACTCAGCCAAGGACATCCAGGCAGTTACAGAATTTGTATTATTATTATTATTATTACTGCTACTCCGTTCGTCCCACTTAATAGCCCAAAGAGGCTCTCAACACCACTTACAAAGATTTGCACAATGCAATTGCATTCAAAAAGATTTGCACCTTTTACCAAAAATAACATAGTGCTAGGTTTATTCAACATTTTTGTCCCCGTTCTTTGATTTGTCTGCTGTAGGCAGGTGGATTCCACAGGGGACGTCTGAGGAAAGGAACTCGCTGCTTTTTGCGGCTGAGGAAGCTCAAGCAAAGAAGCCACTAGGCACACCCCTTCTCCAAAAATGGCCACATTAGCAGATCTGCAAGGGAACGGGAACTCCTCTCCCTTCCAGACTGGCACATCAGCCTTGCAGAAATGGAACACCACACATCCCACTTAGGTGAGGGAAAAGATATTTTGCACGTGCTCAGGGGCATTCTGTTCTTTACCACTTTGCACTGAAAAACAGGCTCCATGGTAGGAGCTCTGGAGTCATAGCAGGAGCTGTCTCTGACGGGGAAACATATTAATTTAGCAAAATCCAGCCTCACCCATGTGGAACCAGGGGTTCCTCACTAAGGCAGCACTCCACTGGCCAGCTCCACCTGGTCCATCCCTCCCTTTTCTCTCCTCCTCCTCCTCCTCCTCTTCCAGCCCAGTTTTGTTCACCTTGATGAGTTCTTCAGAGGGAGACAGGGGGCATCCTCTGGTCCCCCGCCCTCTCCAGCGTCGTCTGCCACGTCCAGCCGCTATCAGCTCCTCCATTGTAAATGCATTGTGTGCTGGCTTTGAAGCAATTATCTGGCTGTGGCAGAGCCTTGGAGGAGCTTTGTGTGCGGGAGACAGCAGCATCTCAGGCGCTCATCTTATCAGCCTGGTGTTAGGTTAATGAGTTTTATTGAATTCCATTCCCCGTGCATATGAATGGGCCTCCAGCAAGAGGGAGTGACAGCCGGCCAGACGGAGCAAAGGTCGGGCCCCTCTTGGCATCCACTCACCGCCCAGGACTGCACAGGGGTTGCAATGGGAGGTGGGCAAGTCCCTTCACTGCGGCAGAGCAAGGAAGATGGTGAGACCAGGACTGTCTTAAGAAGCTGCTCTTCTCCCCACTGTGACTATTATTGTCTTCCTCATCAGAAACTATACTCCAATGATGAGAAACAACTTGTTTCGGGTGTCCTGGAAACTTTTGTCATCCTGGTGCTCTCCAGGAGTTTGGAACTACAACTCCCATTAGCCCCAGTTAACAGGACCATACAGTTGCGTTCTCTAGTGCGGATGGGAGTTGTAGTCCAAGGCATCTAGAAGGCACCAAACTGATGAAGGCTAGTTTGGAGGACACACCAGCAGGGGCAGAGGAAGGAGGGATAAGTGGGGCGGTCCACCCCGGGTGTGGGTGTCACCACTGAAGGGGGTGGCATAATGCCGGGCAGCACTCACTGCGGGGCCTGCAGTGCGCCCCAGCCACGCATCTCTCCTGGGAGTGACGCAGTGGCTTAGGCACCCGCAGGCTCCGTGCTGCCTCAAACGGTCTGCCCACCGCCTCCCCCTCAGCTGCAGACTCCTCGGAGACCCCCACAGAGTTTCCTGCCCTGGGTGGCCCCGCCTCTGGGTGTAGGGCAGGTCCACCGCCCCAGGCACCCAATCGGCTTGCTCTGCCACTGCACACCAGTCAGGTGATTAGGCCAGAATATTTATTGCCTCCCTCCCGTGAAGAATTATCCACAAACTATCCACATAACTGGTTTGACCAAATTCTGCAAATTCTTTCTCTTCTGTAAACCCACCTCTTATCCTCACAATCAAAATGAAGCTTAAGTGTGAGTAATTCCATTTGCACATTGTTCATTTCTTGGACCCTTGAAAATTTAGACTGGCATCTCAAAGCAGGGTCAGTTAGGTGGAGGTGTCTCTGCAAAGTGTCTTATACACCAATCACACTCACTGATAGGGGAGAGAAAAGACAGACAGACATACAGACAGAGAAGCCTCCCGTGTTAACATGGCAAGAAAACTCAGCTTCAGGGCTGACCTGAAATTATTGAAACCATCTGTTGTGTGGTGGTTGCAGACATCACATCATTCATGTATAGCCCCATTAACAGGGGACCCAGAATGCTGGTGTCCTTTTCTGATTCTGGAATCTAATTATGGATTCACTTTCTCCAAACTGAATTGTGGACCCTAAAACTACATCTGTGCATGCTGGGAAATAAGAGGAGCAGAAGTGGTTGCCTTGGTTCATCTCATCTAACCCAGTATTGTCTACACCAGGATTTCCCAAACTTAGGCCTCCAGCTGTTTTTGGACAACAACTTCAATCTTCTTCTTCTTCTTCAGCAATCACTTGTAGTCAAGTAAGATGGTCTTCCATGAACACAGTCTTAACAGTGAGTCCATAAGTGACTGTGGAGGCCAATTCTGGATCCAAACGTCTTTCCACAGTGAGGACATAGGTTTCTGGGTGGGAGTTGATCACAGTGAGGGTTTGCCAAGCTTGCCTTCCTCTTAGCACATCTCTCCCTTTCGTCCTGAGTTCAAGTATCTGCAAAGTCTATGACACCTTTGGTAAAGGCTGTTCTCCAATTGGAGCACTCGCAGGCCAGTGTTCCCCAATTGTCAGGGTTTATACTACATTTTTTTAGATTTGCCTTGAGAAAGTCTTTAAACCTCTTTTGTTGACCACCAGCATTACGCTTTCCATTTTTATGTTCAGAATAGAGTAGTTACTTTGGAAGATGATAATCAGGCATCCGAAAAACATGACCAGTCCAATGAAGTTGATGTTGAAGAATCATCACTTTGACACTGGTGATCTTTGCTTCTTCCAAGTACACTGGTATTAGTTCGCCTGTCTTCCCAAGTGATGTGTAAAAAATTTTGGAGATACCATTGATGGAATTTTTCAAGGAGCAGGGCCAGAGGTCAGAGATGATGGGAATTGTAGTCCAAAAACAGCTAGAGACCCAAGTTTGGGAAACCCTGGCCTACATTGACTAGCAGCAGCCTGCTGGGTTCCAAATGAGGAATACTGTGTCCAGTTCTGGGTGCCACAATTTAGGAAGAATATTGACACTCTGAAATGTGTGCAATAGAGGGTGACCAAGATGATCAAGGGTCTGGAAACCAAGCCATATGAGGAATAGTTGAAAGAGTGGGGTATCTTTAGCCTAGAAAAGAGGAGACTGAGAGGAGATTTGAGAGCCATCTTCAAATATCTCAAGGGCTGTCACATGGAAGAGGGAACAAGCTTGTTTTCTCCTGCTCTGGAGGGTAGGACTCGAACCCATGGCTTCAAGTTACAAGCAGGGAGATTCCAACTAAACATCAGGAAAAACTTTCTGACAGTAAGAGCTGTTCATCAGTGGAACGGCCTCCCTCTGGAGCTGGTGGTCTCTCTTCCTTGGAGATTTTTAAGCAGAGGTTGGGTGGCTATCTGTCATGGATGCTTTAGCTGAGATTCCTTCATTGCAGGGGGTTGGACTAGATGACCCTCAGGGTCCCTTCCAATTCTATGATTCTGTGATTCTATGATTGAATCTGAGTCTGTGGTTCTGCCTTTGTGGAGGGAGTTGAAGGATGTTCCCTAACAGAAACAGGGAGAAGCTCCCTGCAACAGCTGCCACCAGTCTGCTTCTTCTGAGCAGTTTCAGAGTGGAAAGTCAATAGCCACAAAAGGAAATGGGCTCAACAGAGGAGCAATCTTTAGAAACTTCTCATCCCTCGGAAGCCCAGGGAGCAACGTGACTTGCTAAAGGTGACCCCCAGAATCCGTGTTCCTCCCTTCCCTGCTCCGCCACCACTGCCTGCCAGAGGATCCTTCCCTCCCGAACGTGTTTATTTCCACCCAGGCTGCTTTGTAATTTCATTATTTATCTCCCGTTTAGCCTTTGACAGATCAAAGCCTCAGCCGAGGCAAAGCAAGTTGTGGCATGCATGCAAACAAGCCTGATACATAATTAATTACCATAGAACAGTTTCATTAGGAGATGGTGTTACACGGCTGTTTGTCTTAAAAATTTAAGCTGTGTAAAGAGAACAAGGAAAAGTATGTCTTTGCCGTTCAGCCTGCGGTTGTATGACAGCTCTGGGGCAGGCAGGGAGAGGAGGGGGGTTCAGGGGCGGGAGATGGAAAAACAGGCCATACGCAACCCAGCTGCTTTATGGAGGTGAGCTTCAGCCAAGTGGCCCTGCAGGTGAGCTACCTGTCTGGAAGAGGAGGCCTCTTGGGAGATGCTCCAGGAACCTCCTGCCCATTCGCTCCAGGTTGCAGCTCAAATTCACTCAGTACAGAGTACCATCACCTCTTCTTTCTTTCTTTCCTTTTTTGCTACCAGTTACCCCCCTTTTGGGGATGCGGGTGGCACTGTGGGTTAAACCACAGAGCCTAGGACTTGCCGATCAGAAGGTTGGTGGTTCAAATCCCCTTGATGGGGTGAGCTTCTGTTGCTCGGTCCCTGCTCCTGCCAACCTAGCAGTTCGAAAGCACATCAAAGTGCAAGTAGATAAATAGGTACCACTCTGGTGGGAAGGTGAACGGCATTTCCGTGCGCTGCTCTGGTTCGCCAGAAGAGGCTTAGTCATGCTGGCCACATGACCCGGTAGCTGTACGTTGGCTCCTTCGGCTAATAAAGCAAGATGAATGCCGCAACCCCAGAGTCGGCCACAACTGGACCTAATGGTCAGGGGTCCCCTTTACCTTACCCCCCTTTCTGTACTGGCATCCATGGCACCTTTATCAAGCACATTTGGATTTCTTTTTTTTAACCACAACAAATATATAAAGATATCTATAGATTCCAACAAACATCATGAAGAACTTTCTGACAATAATAATAATAATAATAATAATAATAATAATAATTATTATTATTATTATTATTATTATTATTATTATTATTATTATTATTTATTATTATTATTTATTATTATTATTTATACCCCACCCATCTGGCTGGGTTTCCCCAGCCACTTTGGGCGGCTTCCAACAAAATATGAAAATACAGTAATGCATCAAACATTAAAAGCTTCCCTAAACTTAAGAGCTGTTCAGCAGTGTCCCTCGGGAAGTGGTGGACTCTTCTTCCTTGAAGGTTTTTTACGCAGACCTTGGCTGGCCATCTGTCATGTATGATCTAATTGAGATTCCTGCATAGCAGGGGGTTGGATTAGATGACCCTCAGAAGTCCCTTCCGACTCTATTTTGATTCTGTAGTTATAGATAGATGATAGATAGATGATAGATAGATAGATAGATAGATAGATGATAGATAGATAGATAGATAGATAGATAGATAGATAGATAGATGATAGATGATAGATAGATAGATGATAGATAGATAGATGATAGATAGATAGATAGATAGATAGATAGATAGATAGATAGATGTAGATGTAGATGATATAGATATAGATATAGATATAGATATAGATATAGATATAGATATAGATATAGATATAGATATAGATATAGATATAGATATAGATATAGATATAGATATAACCCCGGAAGTCTCCCACATCCTAGTCGGACACTCTAACCACTTTACTGCACAGGCTCTCTCATAACAGTGCCCCGTGTCCTGAATATAGCCAGTTAAGACTTACGGTATTCGTCAGCAAGATCGAAAGTGTCAGGGACTGGACTGAGGAAGAATGGTGGAATCCTCCTGCACTTCACAGAGAAGAGAAAGTACAGTATAGATTTAGAACAGTGGTTTGCAGAAGGTCACAGTTCAGAGGCTGCAGTGGGGAGAAGCTGGGAAATATTGGGAGAGGAGCAGCAGGAAGAAGCAGCGCAGGGGGGAGACAGCTGACAGACTCAGTGTCCTTGGAAAGCATGCCAGACAGCCCCTCTCTCCCAGGTCCCAGCAGGTATTGAGGGTAGGAGAACAGAAAGCTAAGAGGCAGAAAGAACAGATCAGCCAGCGTAGGGATGACGAATAATAGGAGAGACAGAGGGGGTGGGATTTTACTCGTAGCAATGCCATTACTGCAAGGGAGGCACTTTTCAAAGCCTCTCTTTGAATATTGGATAAAAGACTTGTTAAGAACTCTTCTTGTTTATCTACTTCTTGGCTGCCCACCACAGGAGGGAACAGATTACCTGAAGCCTGACAGAAGGTGGCTGTATGGTGGTACTTCAGGGACATTTATTTTAATAGAAACCACCCACAAAAGTACAAAGATCAAATGTGATTTCAAGCTCGCTGGCTCTTCTTCAGTCTGGGCCAGGAGAATTAATCCTCTCACGGCTACAGGCCGCATCTCAAGTCCACGCACTGCATCAAAATACTTACCCACATTCAGACATGACTTGAAGCCATACCTTCGCCAGCAAATTGCAAAGGCTCGTCTGGGAACTTTCAGCCTCAGCCTCAGCAACAAGACTGATGTTCCAAGTCTGGTTCCAGAATATGACAAGATCAGGCAGTTGAGGTGCCAGGGTCTCAAGACCAACAGAGGGGCCCCCTGCCCTAACAGCTCTCCTGTATCCACTGTGCAGCCAGGGAAATGAGATACAACAACTTAAGAGAAATTGTAGTTTGCATGCCCTACCTCTTCTAGATTTTTTATTGGGGGGGGGTTCAGTTAGGGGCTTCCAAAATCCTGGAACCAGCACTGGGATGCATCATAGTCCAGGTGTACTGAAGTATTTGATTTTTTAAAATAACCCAATTTTCTTTATATATCACAATTATTTATATCCCACCTTTTCTAAAAATCCTTTAAATCAAAGAGACTGAAACCCGATCCAGGCACTCTTGGAGGAAACTGATTATCTAGAGCCATTTCAATCAGGGTTTCGGCTTGGTTTCGGCATAGAAACTGTTTTGGTGACCCTGTGTGATGATGATGACAGACAGGGGAAAGGTGTCGCTGTTAATTCTCCTCGACCTCTCAGTGGCTTTCGATAGCACCAAGCACAGATATCCTTCTGGAGTGGCTGTCCAAGTTAGGAGTGGGTGGCACCACTTAGCAGTAGTTCTGGTCCTGTTTGGAAGTTTCATTTACAGAGGGTGATGCTTGGGGAGTGCTATTTGCTCCTGTGGGGTTCCTCAGGGTTTGATTTTGGCCCCCACGCTGTTTTATATCTATGTGAAACCAGTGAGGGGTGTTATCCGGAGGTTTGGAGTACGTTGTGTTAGCAATATGCTGAAGATGTTAGATTTCCTGCTCCATGATTGCAGTCATGGGATTTTTGTCTATCACATGACGGTGTATGTTCTGACTCCACAAAGTGGGAAGTGATGGAGAGAGGATGTTTGGGTTACTGTGTTCCATGAAGTGGGACTATTGTCCTTTGTTCTTTCTCTTTCCTGTCTGATGCTAGAGAGAGAGGGAGCCATGTTGCAGTGATCCGTGTGTGTTTATATGTAAATAAAGTAGATTAGCCAACATGCTAAGTTACTGAGGTCTGTCACACAGCTGTGTAAACTCTGCAGATCCCTAAGTGTGCCGATGTCTGTTGGCATCAGTCGCTGTGATGTTTGGGCAGAAGAAAGCTTTTGAAGCTCCCGAACAACCAACCAGGAGGGAGAGAACATGCCAGTCAGGCATGTGTCTCTGCCAGAGTCCTACTCGAGCGTAGGACGAGCTCCTGACAGAAGACACATGGCTCTGCTTCTCCTTTACATCTGCAAGTGTTGCAGTAGATGTGCTGGACTGCTGTCTTGCCTCAGTAACAAGAGCCAACAATCTGAAGCCCAATCCTGATAGGACACTGCTAGCGGGTGGTTCCCTAGACCTGATGGATGATGGGTGGGTGCCTACACTTGATGGGGTCACACTCCCTTTGAAGCAGCAGGCAAGTAAATTGGGAGTGGCTTCCATCAGCTTCAGATAGTGGCCTAGCAGCAAAGGTAAATGTAAAGAACCCCTGGACTGTTAAGTCCAGTCAAAGGTGACTATCTAGCTTTCAGGCCAAGGAGCCAGTGTTTGTTCATAGACAGCTTCCTGGGTCATGTGGCCAGCATGACTAAACTGCTTCTGGAGCAACGGAACTCCGTGACAGAAGCCAGAGCGCACGGAAATGCTGTTTACCTTCCCGCCACAGCGGTATCTATTTATCTACTTGCACTGGCATGCTTTCGAACTGCTAGGTTGGCAGGAGCTGGGACAGAGCAACAGGAGCTCACTCCATCATGGAGATTTGAACTGCCAACCTTCCAATTGGAATGCTCTCCCTAGAGAGGCTCACCTGGTACCTTCGTTCCATATCTTCAGGCACCAGGCAAAAACATTCCTCTTCCCCCAGGCTAATAGTCTATGGCCTTTAAAACTGTGGTGGGGTTCTTGTTTTCGTTTGTTATTATGGTATGAATTTTTGTGTTTTAAGTTGTAAACCCCTCTGTGATCGTTGGACTGAGCTGGCTCCATGTAGGGATCACCCCATTGATACCTTTGAAAAGGTCTCTGTCTGTTTAATCTCTGCACCCTTCAGCCTGAGCTACAATGAAAGCTCTTCCATTAAGTTGCCTTTGGCCGCATTTGCCCCTTGCTGGCCTCCTCTCCTAGCTTTCTCTTCTCTCGGTTCACTCCCTGCTGTCAGCTTGACATGGCAGTTTTCTCAGGGCAATGATCTGCCTCTCCGGTTTCTTTTATAATGTGAGATCATCTATTTATTTACTTCATAGAATTTATACACTGCTTGCTTGTAAAAAATAAATACTTCAAAGCAGCTTACTAAGAGATGAAAACAATACAATTTTCAGCAACAACAGTAAAAGCAACTATCTGAAACGTTCAGAAAAGAAAATCAGCAATAAGATTAAAACAGATTAAAATATGCATCAACATTCTACATGTCTGGGTAGGCAAAATGTTTTTAGGTAAAGGTAAAGGGACCCCTGACCATTAGGTCCAGTCGTGGCCGATTCTGGGGTTGCGGCGCTCATCTCACTTTATTAGCCGAGGGAGCCGGCGTACAGCTTCCGGGTCATGTGGCTAGCATGACTAAGCCACTTCTGGTGAACCAGAGCAGCGCACAGAAAGACCATTTACCTTCCCGCCAGAGCAGTACCCACTTGCGTTTTGACGTGCTTTCGAACTGCTAGGTTGGCAGGAGCAGGGACCGAGCAACGGGAGCTCACCCCATCACGGGGATTCAAACCACCGACCTTCTGATCGGCAAGTCCTAGGCTCTGTGGTTTAATCCACAGCGCCACCCGCATCCCAAAATGTTTTTAGCAGGTGCTAAAAAGAGTACAGCGAAGTCACTTGCCTGGTGTCAATAGGCAGGGAGTTCCAGTGAAGATGCTGCCACACTAAAATGTTAATGCTTAACAACTGCAGAACAGGTATTATTCGGCACCATGCATTCTGTTGAGATGGTATACATATTTTTTCAAAAGCACCAACACAAAAGTGGCTCTCTGTTTGTGGAGCAGCACCCCTTTCACCTCCTTTCTGATCTCATCTGTGACTGCACCAATCTTGCCCAACTTTGCTTATTATCTGGGTGTGTGTTTTTTTCTAATTCTATTAAGAGATGGCCAGGAGAAAGAACATCCATTTCGGATTAACAAGGTTATTAGCACTTAATTATGTGAGGTGTCTGTAATTGAAAAGGGAACAGGCGGCACTCCATCAATATCCCCAGACTCTCTAAACTCCTTGGGGCTAAATCTGTAGGTTTCTCTTTTTCTTCTTTTTTTGAAAAATATTATTCACAGGGATATGAAACTATAAATATTAAAACATCCTGCAAAAAAAAAAAGAATTACAAAGAGAGCGCAAGGGAGGGTTGCGCTTCCCCTCTGGATATTCCAATGCGTGGGAGGCTCTCGCGTTTACAAATATTCATTAAGGAGGATCTGCTAAGTACCACCATAGCTCACAGAAAGCGGGAGGGGGGTGTTAATTATCCGGGGGAGGGGGATTCAGAGTAAATATTTTTGTAAATTTTCCCTGTGAACATCTCCACGCATATAATCCCAAGCAGAAACAGGCACGTCCAGCCGCTTGCTCCTGGGGGGGCAGATGGAGAAGGCGAAATTAAGATGCTGCCGCAGCCTTCCATATGAAGGTAGGTGGGGGGAGGGAGGTTTCAGGGACTGAGTTTTGCCTGGAGGAAACGTACCCCCAGGTAGGGAAACTTTGCAAGAGCGAGGGCCCCTGAAAGGGGGAGGCGAGGACGTAGCCGGTGGGGAACAGGAAGCGGGGCGGGGTTATTCAAGTAAATAAATAAAAATACTTAACTAAAAGTAGAAGCTGTCGATTTTGACCGATTGTTCTGAGCACTTGGGGTCAAAAGGAAGTAATTTAAAACAACTGTTGTTGAGACATTACAATCTGAAGTTGCTAGACAGACAAGTGGGTGTCTTGCTCCCTCCCCTATCCACCATGGCACCTCCTACCTCTTCAGGTACCCCTGCCCGCCTCCCCACACCCGCAGAAAACATGCCCGCAGCTGCAGCATCCATCCAACCTCCTTCGCTTTGCATCAAACTCGCATCTGGCGCACTGCAGCTCCGGCCACGCACGAGCCAGGCGAAGGCGCCCAGGCAGGTGGGCTCCCGCACCTGGATTGGCGTTTGCTGCCATCTGCTGGCTGCGCGGCAGGTTGCAGGGGCGCAGAGCCGGCTTGCAAGAGGGCGACTGCAGAGCTGCCTGGGCAGCGGTCCGTCCCAAAGGCTCAGGTTGCACCCGCGCAACTCCCTGCAGGTTTTCGTTATGCAAATAGCAGCCCCAAGCGAAGCCGGAGCAGCCTCCCGCGGGGGTGGAGGGAGGCGGAGTAGAGTTGAACATAGGCGAACTCAACCCTCCAGATGTTTTGGGACTACAACTCCCATGATCCCTAGCTAACAGGACCAGTGGTCAGGGATGGTGGGAAATGTAGTCCCAAAACATCTGGAGTGCCAAGTTTACCTATGCCTGGTTTAACTCTTTCTCTCCCTGCTACAAGTCTTCTGCCTTAAAATTTTTAACTAATAACTTAGTTTTATTTCTGTTTAATTTAAATCCTGCCACTTCCCCATATTTTTGAATCTTTTCTATAACTCCAGGGAGAGAGGGTTTTTGGATCTTCCACTGTAATCACTAGATCGTCAGCATATGCTTTCAATTTAAACTCCCTTTTCCCAGTTTTTATCCCAGTGATCTCCTTGTCACCTGCTACAAGTCTTCTGAATCTAACAAAGTTAGAACATGGCAAGGGTCTTTGCAGCTGGATCAGGTCAAAGGGAGCCCTGCCCAGTATCCTGTTCTCACAGTGGCCAACCAGTAGGAGTGGACTTTGGGCCTTTCAAATTTCAACGGCGTCCTGAGTGAGGCCAAAACTCAGCACACACCCCACAATTCTTCCACTCAGTTCACTACATCATAGTTGTGATGCCCTGCAATGTCCCCTAGGCCTGGTGCCCAGTGCAGCAGAACTGCCCTAAATCCACCTCTGCAACCAGAGGCTGCAGTGGGAAGCAGTGGCGTAGTGTCAGTCACCAAGGTACAGTGGTGCCTCGCAAGACGAAATTAATTCGTTCCGCAAGTTTTTTCTTCTTGCGAGTTTTTCGTCTTGCGATGCACGGTTTCCCATAGGAATGCATTGAAACATTCCTATGGAAACCGCCTTCAGACCAGGTCCGGGGACAGTCTGTCCCCCGACCTCTTCTGAAGGGGGGGGACAAGGGCTTTTCTTCCCACCCCCAGCATTTTAAAAAACCCCGGGACAGCGGAGGACTTCTCCGCTGTCCGGGGCGATCTTAAAATGCTGGCGGGCGGCATTTTAAAATCGCCCGGGACAGCGGAGGACTTCTCCGCTGTCCGGGGCGATGTAAAAGCCCCTGGGAAGGCAGGCAGGGGGGACAAAGCCCCTGGGAAGGCAGGCAGTGGGATTACTGATAAAGGAAGGCAGGCAGGGGGGACAAAGACTTTTGCCCCCCGCCCGCCTTCAGAAGAGGTCCTGGACCTCTTCTGAAGGCGGGCGGGGGCCGAAAGTCTTTGCTCCCCACCGCCTGCCTTCCAAAGCCGTCCGGGACAGCGGGAAGCGCTTCCCTGCTATCCCGAACTGCTTTTAAAATGCTGGCGGTGGGGAGCAAAGCCTTTCGGCCCCCGCCGGCCTTCCTGGACCTCTTCTGAAGGCCGGAGGGGGGGAAAGGCTTTGCTCCCCACCACCAGCATTTAAAAGAGGTCCCCGGAGATTTCCCTATGGGCTTTCTTCTTGCGAAGCAAGCCCATAGGGAAATTCGTCTTGCGAAGCGCCTCCAAAACAGAAAACCCTTTCGTCTTGCGGGTTTTCCGTCTTGCGAGGCATTCGTCTTGCGAGGTACCACTGTACAGGGCAAGCTGCAAAAGGGGTGGGGCACCACGGCTCCCCTGTAGCCCGACACAGGAAGCTCCACCAGTCTGGCCCAGAAACCAGCACACTGCCAGTCAAGGCTCACGTGGCCACCTCTTCATCCACGCCGGGCACTCTGGTGACAACCCGCCATGCCTAGGGCTGCCTGATCCCACATGGGGCCTTGGCCAGGGGGGGGGTTCTGCGGCAGCCCTGGGGCAGAAGGGGGGTGAAGGGGTCGCCCAGTGCAGTAGCAACCCAGCGCGCATGGCAGCAGCCCCAGCCAGGGTGCAAGAAGCATGCAGCGAGCTGCCCCGAGGCTAGAAAAGGCAGCCAACAGTGGTCTCCTAGTCAATGTGACACCTTTGGGACTGCTGCAGGCCACTTGCACCCTTCTGAATGTGTGCCCAGGGCAACGGCCCCCAATACCCCCCTGCCAGCACCCTACACCACTGATGTGAAGCCCCACCCCAAAAAAACAGCACCTGCACACCATAGCAACTCTGCCCACTTGCGATTCCCTCCCACAGGTATTCAGAGGCACACTGCCTCCTCCTCCAGGGAAGGTAGGATAGTGATAGCCACTGATAACTTTATCCTCCATGAATTTGTCTAAGCCCCTTTTAATGCCATCTATTTTGATGTCCGTTACTTCTTGAGGTAGCAAATCCCATCGTTTGCTTACGCGCTGGAAGAAGGAGTCCTTCCTTTTGTTTCTCCTGAATGGTCCACCATTCAGCTATATTGGATGTTGGGTTTCTTGCCCTTTTTCTAAACTAAAGAGCGCAAAACCTTGCAACTATTCCTCATAGGGGAGTTGATTGACCCCTAGGAGCAACTTAGCCGCCTTTTCCAGCTTTGCAGTATCCTTCCTGAGGTGGGTAAACCAAAAACTGTATGCCGTAGCCCATGTGCCCCTTACCACAGATTTATATAACGGTTTTAATCTAGGAGGTGGAATTTGCCTTTTCACGCGGAGCGAACATCTTCATCCGCCACAACTCTTCCAAGTTCTCATTCCTGCTCAGTCACTGCCAGTTCAGACCCCATGGGTTTATATGTGAAATTATGATGGATTTGCCTCCATGTGCATCACTTTACGCTTGCCAACATTGAATGGCATTTGCCCTTTTTCCACCCGTACCATTCTTTCAGAGCTCCTCACAATCCTTTTCCATTTTAAGCACACTGAACAATTTGGTATCATTATCAAACTTGGCTACTTCACCCCTAAGTCTAGTGGGTTTGGGGGGGGGTTAACAAGTTAAAAAGCACAGGCCCTGATCCTTAGGTAAAGGGACCCCTGACCGTTAAGTACAATCATGGACAACTCTGGTGTTGCAGCGCTCATCTTGCTTTACTGGCCGAGGGAGCCGGTGTACAGCTTCCGGGTCATGTGGCCAGCATGACTAAGCCGCTTCTGGCGAACCAGAGCAGCACACGGAAACGCCATTTACCTTCCCGCCAGAGTGGTACCTATTTATCTACTTGCACTTTGATGTGCTTTCAAACTGCTAGGTTGGCAGGAGCAGGGACCGAGCAACAGGAGCTCACCCCGTCGCAGGGATTCGAACCGCCAACCTTCTGATCAGCAAGCCCTAGGCTCTGTGGTTTTAGACCACAGCACCACCCACATCCTTAGGAGACCCCATTTCTTCCCTTCCTCCAATTGGAGTACTGTCCATTTATTCCAACACTCTTCTTCTTTAATCATCAGTCATAAAAGGACCAATCGCCATCATTACATGTCTTTAGGCACCAGGCAAAAACATTCCTCTTTACCCAGGCCTTTAGCCATTACATAATTTATGGCCTGTTAAAGTTGGGGCAGGGGGAGAGTGACTGATATTGTGCTTATTTTTTATTATACTGCCTGTTATAATGCTTTTTATTATGTTTTTATTAATGATGTTCCATAAAATGTGTTCTTATTGGTATACAACACCCTGGGATCTTTTGCTAAAGGAAGGTATATAAATTGAAATAATAATAATAATAATAATAACAATAATAACAACAACAACAACAACAAACATAATAATAATAATAATAATAATAATAATAATAATAATAATATCTGCTATTTTCATTTCAAGGGCAGCTCCCATTTGCAAATAGCAGCTTCAGAGGGGCTACTTTTATGATGACTGTGACCGGAAGAAAAAGAGTTAACACTTCCCTTAGAAAGGGCTGTGGCTCAGAAACAGAGCACCTAGTTCATATGCAGAAAGTCTCAAATTCAATCCATGTTATCTCCAGGTAGGGCTGGGAGGGACTCCCATCTGCAGCAGATAGAAGTCCAGAAGCAGAGGTGAGGAGGACGGCCAAGAGGCACAAACGGGTAAAGCTGGAGAAAAGCCACATGTCACTCCACCTGCTGCTGTGACAAGCTCCCCTTCCCCCTGGTCTCCCAGAACCAGGAGACGCATGAAAAGGGCAGAGGAGAAGGTGGCTTCACACAGGTGCAGTATCAGATTGCTTGGGGGAAACCCTGGAGAGGTAGGGACTGCAAGGAGGCAGGACCAAGCGCAGTTGCTGTGCTCATTAGGACTGACACTCCTGTGAAGATCCTGTTTTTGCTAATAACTTGCCTGGTATGATTTACTGCTGGCTCGCTCCTGTCCGTCAGGCTAATGTGAGGGGATGTGGCTGAGGAGGTGTGGCCCGTGGAGACCCCTGAGGGGCCAGTTGGAGAGGTCTGAGCAGCCACATTTGGTACCACTGCCTCTTCCAGTTCCTCACCACTCTTCCAGTCCTGCATCAACTTTCCAAAGAGGTCCTGCACCCCCTAAAAGATCTGGGAAGCCTTCCCACACACAACATCCATCTTCCTCCTGGAGCATCCCTTATTTCTTCGCAGGCTCATTTGATATGTTGATGACAACCTGGAGCGTTCCACCCCCTAACATGGCTGTAATTGTAGAGCATCTGCTCCCAACAGTGACTGATGAGCCACCGACTCTGACATCAGCAAGAGCTATTAGAGAGGGTGGCAGCGGCAGCAGCAACTGAGAGCCAAAGGCAAAGGGGTAGCCTATCCAGAGTTGCTGTTTTCCAACTCCAGCATAAAAGAAGAAGAAGAGGAGTTTGGATTTGATATCCCGCCTTTCACTCCCTTTAAGGAGTCTCAAAGCGGCTAACATTCTCCTTTCCCTTCCTCCCCCACAACAAACACTCTGTGAGATGAGTGGGGCTGAGAGACTTCAGAGAAGTGTGACTGGCCCAAGGTCACCCAGCAGCTGCATGTGGAGGAGCGGAGACGCGAACCCGGTTCCCTAGATTACAAGACTACCGCTCTTAACCACTACACCACACTGGTGCACAAAGGAAGTGCACCGAGGCCCCAGAACTCTCCAAGGTGAATTAATGTATAAACCCCTGCCACTGAAAAAGGAGGGACGCAGGTGGCGCTGTGGGTTAAACCACAGAGCCTAGGAATTGCTGATCAGAAGGTCGGCGGTTTGAATCCCCGTGACGGGGTGAGCTCCCATTGCTCGGTCCCTGCTCCTGCCAAGCTAGCAGTTCGAAAGCACATCAAAGTGCAAGCAGATAAATAGGTACTGCTCCAGCGGGAAGGTAAACGGCGTTTCCGTGCACTGCTCTGGTTCGCCAGAAGCAGCTTAGTCATGCTGGCCACATGACCCAGAAGCTGTACACCGGCTCCTTCAGCCAATAAAGCAAGATGAGCGCCGCAACCCCAGAGTCGGCCACGACTGGACCTGATGGTCAGGGGTCCCTTTTACCTTTACCTTTACTGAAAAAGGATTGGTGGCAGACCACTGAGCCTTGGCCAAGGCTTCCCTGTGCTTATTCCATGCCTGGCTATTAAGCCGATGGAAATACCTTTAAAAATATTAATCGGAGGTTGAGTCTAGAAAAATTCCACTGTATACACTTCACTCTGCTTCTGGAAGTAACAGATGACCACTGTATTGCCCACTGCATGCAACACCAGTCAATCTTGCTGGTCCAGATGGCTTGATGCGGTCATCCAAAAAGAGGACCATTTAAATACTCCGCCATCTTGGCTGCTGCTCTGTTCTTGTATTAAAATGTTTCTTCCTGTTTTTTGGCACAGTAGAAGCATTCCAACATCTCAGATGGGCTTCTTTAGTTTGTCAATAGCAAGCTGACTTTCAGCCATTTGCTGTTGCTTGCATTTCTTTATGTCCCGGTAAGCTTGGACAACCCTGTCTCTTTCTTCCTGCACGATCCTCTGGCAACCAAGGGATGCATGTAATCTTAGCAACTTGGGGGTTCTGTAATCTTCCCTTAACTTTCCTCTGGGATTCAGAGTAGAAGGACTAGTATGGGAATGGTCTCGGAGGCAATTACACCAAATAAATATATTTATATTGGGGAAAAATAAAAATAAAAATATTAACCGGCTAGAGGCAGGAGGGGCAAGGCAGCCAAAACCAACCACCACACCAAAGCAAATCCATCTCTGCCAAACTCCGCCGACACATGATCCCCTTTCCAGGGGGACCACCAGGGCAAGACCAGAACTCTGGGTGACAACATCATGGACAATATAGCAGAAACAGCAGCTACGCCGTCTCCCAAGGCAATTCCAAATCAAAGACCATTCTCCCATGTTGCCATATAGAGTTCCCAATACCGTTTGGAGGTTAAATTGCAATTGAAACATTGAAATTGGGAGTCACCCCAGACAATTCCAGTCGGAAGGCATGGTTGAGACTAGGGATGGGAGATATGTATCATTCAAAACTGGTCTGAAGTCCATATTGCAATATTGGTTTCATAGTTTTTGACCCGACAGTAATCATGGGGGGTGTGGGTGTGGGTGTGGGTGTGATGCAAAAATCACAATGTGGGAGAAACCATGAAGCAAGTCAATGCTTCTACATAGCTCCATCCTTATTTCAAACATTGTGGTATATCAGTGTATTGTGGTGTTTAGCTGGTGATCTACTGTGATGATGAAAACCAGACATTGCCCAGCCCTAGTTGAGACCTAGGAAAGATGTAGGCCCAGCTGTCACAGCTAAGCTGCACATCTGGGCTGGGGGGTCTCATCCCCCAAGTGTCTTCTCCTAGCTGAGGCACAGGGGACACCTGTCGTCTTCCAGGTGGTTCTGGACTCTACAACTCCCAGCAGCTGACCTGACTCACGATCCAGACATGATGGGAGTTCTAGTTCAACAGTATCTTGGAGGACCTCCTCTGTCCCCCAGCCCTGAGCTAGCTGGCAAGTGGCCTTTCCCACTCCAGCATGTTTCTATGGTGGTTTGGAGAAGGAAGATGGTGGTGGTGGGGGAGGAACTCTGGGCGATGTTGTGCACTGAGGACTAAGCCCTTAATCTTAACTAAACACATTACTGATGAGCTCATCAACAAAAATCTAATTATTATGTGTGAGGCCAAGCTTAATTGCTTGTCCTTGACATGCATAATGTACCACATAAGCCTATTACCCAGTGTAAGCCTATTATTATTATCATCCGGCTTCCTGTCAAAAGTATAAAAGTAAAACAGTTAAACATTGGGGGGCGGGGGCGGGGAATAATGCCGCACAATTAGCAGCCAAGCCGTCATACAAGAGATCTCAATTCTCAATAGCGTCTGGATTTTACCCTCAGGTACATCAGACAAAATGAGCAACAGGAATACCCTAGAGCCTCTGTCATTTACCACACACACACACACACACACACACACACACACACACACACACACACACCAAAAAAATACAGAGCGGCCAGGAGGTGCACTTAAACTCACACACCCCTCAAGTGCAGCAGAGTGATAAATCCAGGATGACATAGCATCTCCTAAGTTCTGTACTAAGGGAGAGTAGAATCTACCCACAAACATGCATAACTCCCTTCCTGATCGGATTACCTGGTTCTCAAGTGTACAGAAGTGTAGGCAAGGTGTGTTGAGGGGCACCTAATCCACAACATGTGAGATGGGGCATGCACCTTAATGAGCTGTTGGCTGATTTTCAGTCCCATCAAGTTTGCAGACAGGTCTTGATAACAGGACAGCGCAAGGAGGCTTGGGAAGAGGGAGGAGTCTAGGGAAATGATGTCACAACGGAGAAACAAGACCATCTTTGGTGGGGTGCCTCTTCTAGCCAAGAGGGTGGTTGTTTTGAGGTGGGGGGAGCAAGTTGGGTGGAAAGTCAACCCTTGGATTCCCCTCCTTCATCACTTCCTGAGATAACCTCTTCCCTTTGATTTAATAAAATTTTATGACCAGCCAAATCCTTTACCTCTTCCATTATGTCCGGAATTCAACTATAAACTACAAGTGATATTCCAATCCTATTACAGTGGTACCTCGGGTTAAGAACTTAATTTGTTCTGGAGGTCTGTTCTTAACCTGAAACTGTTCTTAACCTGAAGCACCACTTTAGCTAATGGGGCCTCCTGCTGGCGCTGCGCCGCCGCTGCCATAGCTGTCAACTTTTCCCTTTTCTTGCGAGGAATCCTATTTGGAATAAGGGAATTTCCCTTACAAAAAGGAAAAAGTTGACAGCTATGCTCTGCATGATTTCTGTCCTCATCCTGAAGCAAAGTTCTTAACCCAAAGTAATATTTCTGGGTTAGCGGAGTCTGTAACCTGAAGTGTATGTAACCTGAAGCGTATGTAACCTGAGGTACCACTGTAACGGTTTTAACTGTTTACAATGGTCTTTAAGGTAAGTTATAAATTTTCCCCATTCCTTTTTAAACTTTTGGTCTTCCTGATTTCTAACTCTTCCGGTCGTTTTAGCCATTTCAGCGTAGTCCATTAACTTAATCAGCCATTCTTCTCTGGTGGTGATAACCTCTTCTGTCCAGGCCTGCAAATCTTACAATTTGCAGATGCGGACATTATTATACATAGATTGTAGACTCAGTGGACAGAGTCTGCGTTGTCTCCATGTTGAGTACAGCATCGAGCTCAAAATTAAGAACCGTCACATGAAGGCTCTGCCACCTTCAACCTTCGAATCCCCCTTGCCAAATAAAACCCAAGCTTGCCACACCCTCTCTCTCCCATCAGCTCAGTCGCAGACACCCCTCCTTGACCCGCCACCCTCGCCAACCCTGCCGCTGTGCCCACCATCCCTCTCACGCTGCTTGGCTCCTGCTCATCACTCCCTAATTAAAGCGTGCTAATGAGACAATCAGGATGCCAGCGCCGGCTGCACCACGTCCCCACCCGTGTGCCAGTGCCGTGCAGACTTATCACCACTCGCAGGATGTTTACAATAATTTTTAATTTGTACAATTATTAATCATTTTTCTATCTGCCTCATTTGCATAATGATTAGCCTGCTCAGTGTTTGCTATGACTGTGAATGACAGCATTTTAAATTAAATTAAGATTTTAATATCCTTTCCCCCACTCTCCTTCCTATGGCTAAGGCTAATCAAAGTCGACCGGCGACGCCGGTTTTGAAGGCAGCAGCTGCCTTTCCAAAAATAACACTCAAAGGGACATGGGTGGCAACTGGGCGAGCGGCTGGCGCACGGAAAGCACAATGCCACCCCAGAGCCAAAGACTGGCAACATCTCTGCGGCCAGCCCAGGGGCGGAGGAAGTGGGGGTGCGGATCGCCCCGGGTGTCACCACTGAGGGGGGTGACAAAATGCTGGGTGGCACTCACCGCGGGGCCTGCAGCGCGCTCGAGCCACGCGTCTCTCCTGGGAGAGATGTGGTGGCTCGGGCACGCACAAGCTCTGCGCTGCCCAAACAGTCCACCCACTGCCTCCCCCCCCCCAGCTGCAGGGCGGCTGAGTGGGAGGAGGCAGGCCCCACGGTGCACCCCGCCCCTATGGGAGGCTCCCTGGGCACACTGCCCCAGATGCCCAAGCAGCTTCCTCCGCCGCTGGGTCAGCCTCTCCACACAGGAATTTTTTCCCAGGGAGAACAGGGGACCATAAGGCCCAGAGCAAGCTGTCAAAAGTCATTCTACAGAACCAAGGGCCTCCTAAGGGCCTCTTTCTTTCTTTCTTTCTTTCTTTCTTTCTTTCTTTCTTTCTTTCTTTCATCTTTGAAATCATTTTTATTTGATTTTACCAATACAAAGTGATAAAAATCCAAATATATATCCATATACAGTGGGACCTCTCGATACGAACGGGATCCGTTCTGGAGCCCCATTCACATCCAGAAGCGAACACAACCCGTGTCTCCCCATGCACGGGTCACGATTCGCCGCTTCCGCACATGCGCGTGATGTCATTTTGACTGTCTGCGCATGCGCGAGCGGCGAAACCCGGAAGTAACACATTCCGTTACTTCCGGGTCGCCGCGGAGCACAACCCGAAAGCGCTCAACCTGAAGGAACTTCAACCCGAGGTATGACTGTACATATATTTCTCCGAATCTCAGGACTTCCCCCACCCCCTCCATGGAGTCCCATTTTAAACAATCAAAACTGCATCTTCTTCCAAACTCTAACTTTTATTTCAATCCATATTGTCCATGGCCATTATTACGCTACAAGTGAAATCAAAATCCTACCAATGTTTCCATCGGCTTACAGTGGCCTCTTAGATAACTTATAAATGTTCCCCATTCTTTTGTAAAGCTTTTGTCCTCTTGGTTCCTGAGTTTTCCAGTCAGCTTTGCCATTTCAGCATAGTCCATCAACTTGGTTTGCCATTCCTCTCTGGTAGGAGGGACCTTGTCTTCTTTCCATCTCTGGGCTAGTAGCATCTGGGCAGCTGTTGTTCTGTACATAGAAAGTCTTTTCTGATCCTTTGGAATGTAGACACCTGTAATTCCTAATAAAAAAGCTTCTGATTGTTTTTTTTTTAAAAAAAGTTATTTTCAACAAAAGGGCCTCTTTCAATCCATACAGCATTTAGCACCAGGTAAGTTTAGTACTGCCAACCTAGCAGTTCAAAAGCACATCAAAGTGCAAGTAGATAAATAGGTACCGCTCCAGCGGGAAGGTAAACAGCGTTTCCGTGCACTACTCTGGTTCACCAGAAGCGGCTTAGTCATGCTGGCCACATGACCTGGAAGCTGTACGCCGGCTCCCTTGGCCAGTAAAGCGAGATGAGCGCCGCAACCCCAGAGTCGGCCACGACTGGACCTAATGGTCGGGGTCCCTTTACCTTTAAGTGACTATCAGTAGCAGGTATGTTAAAGTCCCTGGAGGCAAGAAAAGATCCAGCCAAAAATGCATTCCAGGTGAAGCTCCAGCCCTGCCATTGGGTAGTGGGGCAATCGCCTCAGGCGGTAGAACTTGGGGCAGTGGTGGCAACCCCCTCCTGCAGCTTTACTTCCTAATCCCCTGATTATTGAGCCCTAACAGAGGGAGGGGAGACTGTGCGTGCGTTCAGCCATCTTGTAAAGGTAAAGGGACCCCTGACCATTAGGTCCAGTCGTGACCAACTCTGGGGTTGCGGCGCTCATCTCGCTCTATGGGCCGAGGGAGCCAGCGTTTGTCTGCAGACAGCTTCCGGGTCATGTGGCCAGCATGACTAAGCCACTTCTAGCAAACCAGAGCAGCGCACGGAAACGCCATTTACCTTATTTTTAAAGGTATTTCCATCGGCTTAATAGCCAGGCATGGAATAAGCACAGGGAAGCCTTGGCCAAGGCTCAGTGGTCTGCCACCAATCCTTTTTCAGTAAAGGTAAAGGTAAAAGGGACCCCTGACCATCAGGTCCAGTCGTGGCCGACTCTGGGGTTGCAGCGCT
Source organism: Podarcis bocagei (assembly GCF_964188305.1). Classification (NCBI taxonomy): domain Eukaryota; kingdom Metazoa; phylum Chordata; class Lepidosauria; order Squamata; family Lacertidae; genus Podarcis; species Podarcis bocagei. The sequence continues at coordinate 17,546,807 of NC_138141.1, read as the reverse complement.
CATCTTGCTTTATTGGCTGAAGGAGCCGGTGTACAGCTTCTGGGTCATGTGGCCAGCACGACTAAGCTGCTTCTGCTGAACCAGAGCAGTGCACGGAAACACTGTTTACCTTCCCGCTGGAGCGGTACCTATTTATCTACTTGCACTTTGATGTGCTTTCAAACTGCTAGCTTGGCAGGAGCAGGGACCGAGCAACGGGAGCTCACCCCGTCACGGGGATTCGAACCGCTGACCTTCTGATCGGCAAGTCCTAGGCTCTGTGGTTTAACCCACAGTGCCACCTGCATCCCTAGTACTTGTACTTTGTACCATCTTGTACTTTGTGGTAAAACCTCTCTCTTCAGCGGCAGTTCTGGCCAGGAGAGTCAAGAGGTCCATGAAACTAAAACTGGAGGGTGCAGAAGTGCAGCCCCAAAGTTAGGAGGTGTCTGTGGCATCATCATACTTCAAGACACCATGCAAACCTGCGCCCATGCCCCTTACCCTCTGCCTCCCATCAATTATTGGTGAAAGCAAAGCAGTAAGTTGTTAAAATTAAAAAAAAAACACAAATTAAGCAATAGTAATAATGATTATGATTGCACTTAGTTCAACCGAGGCTGCCAGCCGCCAACTCTCTCCCACATACAAACCCTAGAGAGCAAACTCAGCAGAGAAACACAACGGTGAAGAGAGCAATTCCAAGGTGAACTGATAGAAAGGAAAAAGAAACACACATTTGTTCATCTGCCGAGTATTTGGGGACCTGACAGAGGGAGGAATAGGTCTTGGAATACTCCCTGAAAACATATGATCCTAGATGTCCCTATTTGGTAACCCTGGTAAATCCACACACGTTTAACATTTGACACCTGTAAGCATGCTACAACCGTTGTTCCCTAGGGTCTCTAGCAGTTTCTTCCTGGCAAAAATGCATCTTGGTTTCCAGAGCATATGCCACGGATATGCATGCATGCCTATGAACACGGAGGTATGATGCAGTTCACCACCTGCTCTTTTACACACAGCAGGCAAATTTTAACACTGTTGATAACAGATTCATAGGACAGTTGGGTTCACAAACATATGGACTCTAGGAGAGCAATGCCAAGTGTCAGCCGAAGACATACTACTGCCCAGTGTAGACCTCAAATGGCACCACTCCCCCAGTTCACAATGCCTGAAGGAGGCCACTTCACCCCCGGCTGCATAGCAGGGCCGGCCCTCTGCAGGAGTAGCAGGTGCCTTCCAGAATGTGTGGTTTGATTAGGGGAAGGGGGCTGTCAGGAAGCGATCCTTGGCACAGGGACTGGGGTGTAGCAATCAGGACTTTGTAATTTTATTATTATTATTATTTTATTACTATTATTTTATCCTGCCCATCTGGCTGGGTTTCCCCAGCCATTCTGGGTGGCTTCCAGCAAGATATAAAAACGTAACAAAACATCAAACATTAAAAACTTCCCAATACAGTGGAACCTCGGGTTAAGAACTTAATTCGTTCCGGAGTTCCATTCTTAACCTGAGGTACCACTTTAGCTAATGGAGCCTTCCGCTGCCACCGCGCCGTACCGCTGCCGCACGATTTCTGTTCTCATCCTGAAGCAAAGTTCTTAACCCGAGGTAATATTTCTGGGTTAGCGGAGTCTGTAACCTGAAGTGTATGTAACCCGAGGTACCACTGTACAGAGCTACCTTCAGATGTCTTCTAAAAGTTGTGTAGTTCTTTATCCCCTTAACATCTGAAGGGAGGGCGTTTCACAGGGAGGGTGCCACTACCGAGAAGGCCCTCTGCCTGGTTCCCTGTAACTTCACTTCTTGCAGTGAGGGAACTGCCAGAAGACCCTTGGAGGTGGATCTCAGTACGACATACTGGACATACTGTATCGGAGGAAATGCAAACATGGTGTGTCAAAACTTAAGGAAGGCAGAGCATGGAGCAGCAAGAGAACCAGTTGCAGACCAGCTTCCAACAAGCACACAGGCCCTGCCTGCTTTGTGCTCCAGCTGTGCCAGGCACTGGGGCTCTGAGAAATTCCACACCTCTGCTGGCAAATACAGAAGGCCTCTGGGGAGCATCTTTCATATTCAAATCACCCTTGGCAAAGAGGAGGGGGGAGAACAAAAGGAGGGATTTGTGGGCCTTAGCAACCAGCACAAACCCCTTGAGTTGAGTTCTGGCCAAAAGCAAAGGACAAGCCTCTCTGCACAGGAATCCGAGCAGTTTCAGTTCTCTCTACAGTGCTCAGCCACAGACTCTGCAACGGTGAAGATCTCTCTCACACAACATGGAGAGCCCTCCCTTTAAAGAGTGTCTCTGCGAACTCTGCGACTGTGGGTAAGTGCAGTTCCTCTAGGTCATGGGTAGGCAAACTAAGGCCCGGGTGCCGGATCCTGCCCAATTGCCTTCTCAATCCGGCCTGTGGATGGTCCAGGAATCAGTGGGTTTTTACATGAGTAGAATGTGCGCTTTTATTTAAAATGCACCTCTGGTTTATTTGTGGGGCATAGAAATTCTTTCATTTTTTATTTATTTTTCAAAATATAGTCCGGCCCCCCACAAGGTCTGAGGGACAGTGGACCGGCCACCTGCTGAAAAAGGTTGCTGACCCTTGCTCTAGGTTTTGCAGGTTAAATGGTAGCCGGTGACAAGGAGCAGCTGGCGATGCGTAGACCTTTACCCAGGCCCTGCATTCCGCCTTCCTCGCTTCCAGGGGTGGGTCCACTCAACCCAAACCATTTGGACCAGGTGTGGCGAACCTGGAGCCGTGGAAAATGTTGTTGGACTCCGTCTCCCATCTGTTCCGACACCCAGCGTGGCCAATTGTCAGGAATTGTGCAAGTTGTGGTCCACCAGTACTTGAGAGGGGCACAGCTTCTCCACCCCTGACTCAGATCTTCCATCGCTGGAAATAGATCTGGTTTGGCTTAAGCAAGTGAGCCCATCTACATACAGAAGAAGAAGAAAACAGGCAGCAAGCAAGCCCAGCTGCATTGCAGCACATTGCAGAGAGGATGATCTTGAATTTTTAAGGAATGCTCCGATCCCAGAACCCTCACAGTGGTACAAAGCCTGGCGCATCCTGCCCACTGCACCTTCCATTTTCCAAACCAGGCTTTTATCTATCAAGACAGGCAGAGAACGTCCATTACAGAGCAGCCTATAAAGCAGTATATGTAAAGGTAAAGGGACCCCTGACCATTAGGTCCAGTCGTGGCCGACTCTGGGGTTGCGGCACTCATCTCACTTGGCTGAGGCAGCCGGTGTACAGCTTCCGGGTCATGTGGCCAGCATGACAAAGCCGCTTCTGGCGAACCAGAGCAGCGCACTGAAATGCTGTTTACCTTCCCGCCAGAGCCGTACCTATTTATCTACTTGTACTTTGACGTGCTTTCGAACTGCTAGGTTGGCAGGAGCAGGGACCGAGAAACGGGAGCTCACCCCGTTGCAGGGATTCAAACCACCGACCTTCTCATCGGCAAGCCCTAGGCTCTGTGGTTCAACCCACAGCGCCACCCACGTCCCGCAGTATATGTACAAATAACAAAAAAAGTATCCCTTTTTTCCTTGGCACACAGAGCTGTTGCCAGAGAGACAAGCCCCTTTGATGCCACCTAGTTCTCAGATGCTTGCTTGCTTCCCATGCAGCCGCCACAAGCGCCACAGGAACTGCCGAAAGCAACGGGTGCTGCTTGCACAGCCGAAGACTGGGAAGGGCTGGCTCTCTCACTACAAGGCAACTTACACGTGCCCACCAGGTAAGAGGGGAAGGAGGGCCCCAGCTGGCCTGGGAAAGGGCTGGGTCAGTCCCTTCATTTCCCTGATCTCAACCATATCCTAGCACCTAACTGCTGTTCTTTCCCCCCTGCTCCAAACAGCTGTGCACCCACGCAGCAGCAAGAGGCCCCCCTGCACCCCTCCACACCCAAATCCTCCTCCCATGGACCTCCAGACCACCCAGAGGGCAGAGTTTGTCATCTGGGATCCAGGCAAGAGAACCGAGCATCCCATAAAGGTAAAGACAAGGGTGGGAGGTCTCCTGTCACCTGGGGTGAGGGGGAGCTCCCAGTTCTGCACGCAAATACCTACTTAATTTGCCCTCTTGCTTTTAGCACATCTCAGGGGGAAACAGCTTCAAACACCTTGAAGGGAAGAAAGGGGAGCTTTTGGTTGGAATTATTTCTGTTAAAGAAATCGGAAGGAAACAAAGTTTCATCTCTATGCAGTACCTTGCATGGGCCAAACCTTGGCTCAGGTTTGCTTGTACATTTGATAAAGCCCCCTGCTCCTAAACATAACGTCATCACAGCACTTCACAGTTTTATGAACACACAGCTGGAAAGTGAGAGGCGTGCAGGAGAGATTTACTGAGCAAGTTGTGGGGCCATCTGCTTTGCAGGAGAGGAGAGGCCAGCACCCACAGGGACCCTTCCAGAGCCAGGCTCTCTGCCAGCTCCCCTTCCCACCACAAGCATCCGCCCTCTCGCAACCTCCAAGCAAGCTCCAGCCCTGCATCCCTGCAGTCAAGAACAGCTCCAGAAGCAAGGGATTCAAGAGGGAGCTTCCAGACCAGCCAGGTAAAGCTAAAAATGAAGAAAGCAGCAGCACCAAAACTAAGCTTGATAAGGGGACATTCAACTAACCTCAAATATAGTATTGGTTCTACCAAATCAGAGCTACACTGGGGCAGGAATGGGAAGCCTAGCTGCACTTCTAAGTTGGAGGCTGTGTCAGGTGTTTGAGCTAAAACAAGCAAATGAAATGTTTCCTCTCTTCCCGTATCTGCCCCCACCTGAACACAGTCCAGGTGAGTTTTTCCTAGGATTAAACGCAGCCTTCCATACAGGGGGAGTTGCAAGGCTGAGGATCTGAACTCTTCACACCAAAATAAAAGGTATCGTTCACCATTTTCTGCCCTGCAGGAGTAAATGTCATCACCACCCCCAGCCACCCCTTGCCCTTGGAGAAGGGGGCATTCCTTCGAGAGAAGAGGGCCATCACAAAATCCTCAGAACCGGCAGCAGCTGAATATGTGACCAAGTACCAAAGCGATTTCCCAGAACAAAAGGCCTTTCTTGGCCAGGCTGCACCTGCCCTGCCTCCTCTGGACAACCTGGCAATTAACCCAGCCTTCAGGTGAGCATCTCAGATGCTGGGGAACGATTCTTGAGAGGTTTGGGATTGAGGAGAGACAGGAGCAGGGACTTCACATGTCAGTCTGATACCAACAAAACAAAACCACAAAGAGGCCAACGGCACCTTAAAGACAAAGCCATTGATCATGGCGTAAGATTTTCTACATTGGGCAAATGCGCCAGCACCAATGGGAAAGAATAAATGCACAGAAATAGGATTTCAGAAAGGAGAACATTTCGACCTACCAGACCACTTTGCTGTTGATCTTGGGGAGGCAGGGGGCCATCCTCAGAGAAAGGAACTTCAGTGTGAATCCGCTGGATTGCGACTCATCAGTAAGTTCAATAACGTTCATCTGAGTCTGAATAGAGACCATGGTTTCCTGCCCAACTATAGGTGTTAACATAATTATCTTTGCAGTGCTGAGTAAATCATCACCAATTTGCTGTGTCAAGGGCTCCTGTGCCTGTTTAACATACCCTCTAAGCTCTAATTTAATTATCACTGATGGTACTTTTTTCATCTCATGACTGTTCAACTCCCACCTTGCATTTTTCTCCTCCTGCATCTACACCCGTCAACTGAGATATCACTTCATGCATCTGATGACATGTGTTTTGGTCCATGGAAAGTTATGCCATAAGTCAATGAATTTGTTAGCCTTTAAGGTGCCGCACGACTGACTTTTCTTTGGCAAGTGGTTTAAAGTCCCAAGAAAGGTTCCCTTTCATCCTCTCCCAGGACCTATGAGAAAGTGCAGCATCTTCTTCTTGGGTATTGTTACATTAGCACAGGTGTACCCAGGGCAGTTTTCATTGGCCAACCATGAAAAGGTCAGTGAGGTAAGACCAGGCTCTTTTGACTCTAAAAGCAGTTCCAAGAGGATAGAATGAATCACTATTCCTTCACAATGAGAGAACAAATACTGCTGCATGGTGCAACTGGCTTAAAGGCCTTTCAGTAACACGAGACTTAACAAGGGGACTATTCACTGCAGATTCTCACACGCCATCACTTCTGCACAGAACCAACTTCCAGACTGTCCACAGAGAGAGCTACCGTAGCTGGAACGCCTCTGCATACTCTCGTGCCAAGCTCATCACGCTGAAAAAGAACCGGGGGGCAAAGGAAGCTGGGAAATCTGAAGAAGACGACGTTACCAAGGTAAGGGTTCATCCCAGCAGCAAAGGAAGTTGGTAAGAGAATGAGGGTAGTACTTTTCTGCTTGAAATTTATCTCCCCTTCACCCCTAAGGCTTAGGGAGGGAAACAGTGGAGCCCATTGAATTTCAAAATATGAGAGTCCCACTTCCTATAGGAGGGATGCGGGTGGCGCTGTGGGTTAAACCACAGAGCCTAGGATTTACTGATCAGAAGGTCAGCGGTTCGAATCCCTGCAACGGGGTGAGCTCCCGTTGCTTGGTCCCTGCTACTGCCAACCTAGCAGTTCGAAAGCACATCAAAGTGCAAGTAGATAAATAGGTACCGCTCCGGCGGGAAGGTAAAACGGCGTTTCCGTGCGCTGCTCTGGTTTGCCAGAAGCGGCTTAGTCATGCTGGCCACATGACCCGGAAGCTGTATGCCTGCTCCCTTGGCCAATAAAGCGAAATGAGCGCCACAACCCCCGAGTCGGTCACGACTGGACCTAATGGTCAGGTGTCCCTTTACATTTACCTTTACTTCCTATTGGCATCATGCCCTAGACCTTCAGGCTACATTTATAGGGTAGCTTGAACTCCTCATTGCTCCATTGGCTCTACTGGAATGAAGCCTAGTCACATCCCAACCCCGTGTTCCACCTCTAACTTGGGCCAGCTAGCTGGGCAAGCAGATAATTCCCTTCCCTGCCTCCTTCACCTACTTCTGCAGATACTTTCTGAAGGGTTGCGGGTGGCGCTGTGGTCTAAACCACTGAGCCTCTTGGGCTTGCCGATCAGGTCGGCAGTTCCAGTCCCTGCGACGGTGGTGAGCTCTCGTTGCTCTGTCCAGCTCCTGCCTACCTAGCAGTTCAAAAGCATGCCAGTGCAAGTAGATAAATAGGTACTGCTGTGGCAGGAAGGTAAACTGTGTTTCCGTGCACTCTGGTTTCTGTCATGGTGTTCCATTGTGCCAGAAGCGGTTTAGTCATGCTGGCCACATGACCCGGAAAGCCGTCTGTGGACAAACACCGGCTCCCTCAGCCTGAAGCGAGATGAGCACTGCACCCCATAGTCACCTTTGACTGGACTTAACCATCCAGAGGTCCTTTACCTTACCCTTTACCTTTACCAGTATCCTTTTTGCATTCCTCTCCTCTTGCAGCTTCCTTATCACCTTCCTGTCCTCCTCAACCATGCGGAGCCCATTAAACATCCAGGCACAGCTCTGAAATCTCTGGCTGCCCAGTTTGACAACTCCACAGCACACAGGTTCTTCTTCAGGGACTGGGGAGCTCAGCCTCGTATTCGATACGGAGACCCCTGGGAAGGAAGCTGCACCCACTCCTTGGTAAGGGACCCATTGAGCAGAGTGTGCTTTGGGGCAGAGCCGTAGCTCGGGGGCAAAGCCATCACTGCACCCTGGAATCCTGCTTAGTCACATCCTCAAATACTTATAAGGCTCCAGGTCCAGTCTCTGGCATTTCTGGTCTAAAGGTGATCAGAAAGATGCATCCTACCTCAGCCCTGTCAGTCACAGCAGACAATACTAAGATAGACAGAGAAGTGGCTTGATTTGACGTTAGAAAGAGGGGTGGGAAGGCTGTCCTCTTCATGGGTCAGGGAAGAAAAACTTGCCCCAAATATATAGCTTCTGTGAAGTAGAATCACCAAAAAGGGACATGTTGCAGGCAAGAGCCTAAAGGCATCAATAGCAAACCCCAATCTTGCTCAGTAGCTGAACAGAGGTGAAAAAGGCAGACCCCCCCCCCACCCCCCAAAATTCCTGTTCCCAATCTCTCAGGGCACTGGAGATTTCCCAAGGGAAATGCAACTGTTGTTCAAGCCCAAGGAAGTAGGAGTTGAAATTGGATCAGCTCTCGAGTGAACAAGGTGCACGCACACTGCCTAGCATCATTTTCAAATTTCCTCAACAATCTACTCCACTCTCAGTCCTTCCCATTTCTAGTTAAACTACCTCTTCTGCAAGTATATATGAAGCAGATGTGAACGTGGTGGATTGGGCTGCTCTCTCACAGGAAGCCCTTTGTCGGCTCCTCTCATGGCTGTGGCTTAAGGTGTCAGACAAAGGACATTTTAATACTGTATCCCATCTCTGCCAACGGACACTGAAAGCATCTGCTGCTTGTTTCTGTTTTGTTTCAAAAGGGTCATTTTGGAAGCCAAACCACAACATGCAGCACTTATCTGCTGAAGAGAGCAGAGAAGGCCAAGAACTACAAGCCAGAACTGAAACCCATCCAGACTGAGGGAGGGCAAGATTTTGCCACCATCCACCGAGAGGCTTACAGGTATCCAGCCAAATAGTGGCCAAGAAAAGCCCCAGGGAGGCATCCAAAAGTTTGGCTGGGCTGTTGCAGGGTAGAGATTGGAACAGCAGCAGCTTAAGCAAGCTCTGCATTCTCTTTTGCAGGCATATTCCACTCCCTGTCTGTCGACTGCAAATGTACCTAGCCCAGCAACAGAAGTCTAGGAAAGAAGCAGACGACTAAAGTGTGACTGTGCCAGAAGGGTCAGACCTCAGGGACTAATGGCTGAACATCGTGGATTTTAAAGGGGGCTGGAATCTATGCTCCTTCACAAATTATAAAATTGTACTCTCAAGTTCTGTTCATGTTTGGATATTGCCATAGCAAAAACACACTTGTGTTCAATAAAAAGGAGTAATATAAACTCGAAACAGCTCAAGCCCAAATCTTTCTTGTTCCCTGGTACAAACATGGTGGTAACAGAACTTTACAAAATGCATACAACCAAACTGGAAAAGGAAGTTGTTATTTACAAACTGTACATCAAAAATACAAAGGGTTGTAAAAAATTTAGCTGCAGAGAATCCCATTTCCTATGACAAAGTCTTTGCATTTAGCTTCCCTATGTTTTGCAGGAACAGAAGAGACTCCTTCGGTGACATCAGCAGACGTTTCAGGGGAAATGTAAAAGGGTTTCAAAATCTACACGTTGACTTCCCAACTAGCTCCTTGAGCTGCTGTTGGAGGTGAGTTTATTCTCAAATACAAGAGTGCGGATTTCCAGCTGGTCCTTTTAGGAAAAGGCTATGGGAAAGCATTCTCCCTGCCCAGGCAAAAACTGCACAGTCCAGAAGTGTGTGCACCCAACAGTGCAAGACAGAAAACGCAGGAAGATGTTGTGCTTATGTACACCAGGATGTTCAGAGTCACAAACCAGCCAGTGGTTTCAACCATGGCCAGCAGCTACAAGAAACAACAGTCAAACCCTTCAAAGAAGCAGAAGGAACGTTATTCAATGAAGGGAGTCCTCCTTAACCTTGTCTCTTGCTGCTCCTTACCCAGAAAAAGCACCTGAGATTTCAAATACAGCTGCAGCAACCTCAACTGCTCCATGAGGTTAATATGTAAGAGACCAGTTTCTTCCAGCAGTGGATTTCCAGAGGTTTCCATCCGAAAAGGACTTGGGGCTTCTGCACCACATCTCTCACTCCTCCTTGCCCAGTCTATATATACTGCAGGAATTCCATCAGTCTCGCCTTCTGCCTGGAAACGGCAAGCTGCCACAAGCCCTTCCAAAACCACATGGAACAGTCTTGATAGGTGGACCCCTTTAACCCTGCTGCAGAGGAGATTCTTCCATCTCCAGCACTGTGAGGAGGTTCCATCGCATCTCAGGATGGAAAATCACATGTCCTCGACACTCCACTTGTATGCCAGCTCCTGAACTGCCTTCTTACTTGAGATCCTGGCAAAACGCTTCTGCTCAAAGCCGTTGGACCTACAGGAACAGAAACAATGTCAATAAGGTGAACCAACAATAAACTGGGGCAGGCAGATTTCTTGGAGGAGCTGGGTGGCCTTCACGGTGAAACCAAGTCCTTCAAATTTCCCAGCCCCAAATCTTGGTCATGAGAAAGTTGCCAACAGCAGCTGAATGAAGATATCCCACCCACCCACAAAGTTCACAAAGAAACCCCACTAGGGATGCTGCTTCAGTGTCATGATCAAGGATGAAGGATGGACACGAAACCAGAAGTTGTTTCAGTAATAATATTGCATGTAGGAAATGCCACATGGATACATCACATGGTTCTTTGTAACTGGAGACCGTCTATTACCATTACTAGCAGAAAGACAGACTTACCTGTCCACTCCATCCCAGCGATACCCAGGCCAGATGTTGAACCTATTAAGTGGGGGTGCTGGTCCATTGTATCTTGGCTTTTCTGAAGAAGGGGAAGGAAAATAAGCAAACAGCTTCAACAATTATTTTTTTCCAGTGAAGCCAGGGAGTTATGCTAGCACTGACCCAACACACATAGAGGAAGTCAACAGTGGTCCTCAAAGACCGTGTGATTTATGGGGAAGACATGGTGCAAGGCACAGGGTTCACAGGAAGACAGAGGCAAGGCAAGAAAGCAGAATGCCTGATATGCCATCCATCACAAAATGCCTTCCTAGAGGAAGTAGCCCTGAACAACATCTTCCCCCCCTCTACCCCAGAAAGCAATTTTTGTTGAGGGGAGCTTAGAAGTAGAATGTGAGGACTGGGTGTAACAGAGAAGGACGACGGGGGAGTTTCTTGCCCAGTTCTCTTCACCACAAAGCTTTAGTTACTCCTCTGACTCCTGACACCCCATCCTTTTCAAAAGGCATTGCTGAAAACTCCATTTAGGTGCATCTCTTAGGGTCAGAGTTATTTCCAAGCTGAACATTCTGCCTCTTAGCTGTAACAGATCAGAATTTACCTTTGGGAACCACAAGAATTAGCACAGTGCCTCTTCCTGTCAACCACAGCCACCCTCCCCACTGCCACAAACCAGTAACACCTGGAGACCGCAAGTGCTGACCTTTGGTATCTTTCTTCTCCTTGGCCTTCTTCTTCTTAAGAAAATCAGCCATGGGGTCCCCTTCACGCTCCTGCTCCCGCAGCATCTTGTCCAAGTCCTGGTCGTCAATGTACCTGGCCAGTGGCTTCTGCATTTCTTTCGCTGCATCTTCCACATTCTGCTGCTGCTGCCGGCTCTGTGTGAGGCTGCAGGGAGAGGCACAAAACAAAGCAGGGCATAAGCGGCTGGACTCAACTTTTTTTCTTGCCTTTTTTGCACAAGACACTACAGGAGGTTTGGAAAGAGAGAAGGGTCACCTGCTGTTGCCCAAGTCAGCAACACACCAAGGAAGGCTTGACATAGCGGCTCTTCTCTTAGGGTAACAGTTGTGGCTCAATGCTACAGGCAGGAGGTGTCAGGATCAATCTTCTGAGCTGGTGTTAGGACACCTTCCTTTCTCACTGTTAAGTGAATTTTCACATCCCCATTTTTCAGTGGTCTGATAGGGAAGTGGGGCTTCTGCCCTGAACGCAGGAACCAACCAGCTTACCCCTTTCCCCATTTGGCATACTGCTCATCTCGCTCGGATTTCTCCTCTGCTTTCTTGCGCTGTTCCAGCAACTCCTGCTTCAGGTCCCTCTTGCGGCCTGACTTGTCCCGGAAAACCGTTTCAGCATGTCGCGATTCAGCTGGGGGAGGGAAGCAGGGGAGAAGGAGTCAGGCATTCAAGCTAGCCACAACAGGAGGCTGAAAAATGTCGCACCATCGAATCTATCCGTTTGGTGAACTCAGCACAGCCAGTAAACATTTGATTATTTCTGTAGTAAAGCAAAGCTGTAAATGATGAATTGAACTGGTATTTTTCCGCTTGCAGGAAATGCGGGTCTCTGGACTGCAGAACTTTGCTTTTAGACTTACAATGAGCCAAGGACGAGACAAATCGTATGGCTCAACACCACTACTGCTAGCAGCTCTCGAGTTTCACAGGTGAAAGGTCTATCTACATTTCCTTTCAATCTGCTGGGTGCTAACTTCATTGGGTGTGAACAATTAGACTCCAAATATCTGTAAAAGGTAAAGGGACCCATGACCATTAGGTCCAGTCATGACCGACTATGGGGTTGCGGCGCTCATCTCGCTTTATTGGCTGAGGGAGCTAGTGTACAGCTTCCGGGTTATGTGGCCAGTATGACTAAGCCACTTCTGGCGAACCAGAGCAGCGCACAGAAACGCCGTTTACCTTCCAGCCGGAGCGGTACCTATTTATCTACTTGCACTTTGATATGCTTTCGAACTGCTAGGTTGGCAGGAGCAGGACTGAGTAACGGGAGCTCACCCCGTCCCGACCTTCTGATCGGCAAGTCCTAGGCTCTGTGGTTTAACCCACAGCGCCACCCGCGTCAAATATCTGTAGGCTTGCACATTTTTCAATCATAGCCCCCCACATCCGTATGAAAGGACAGTGGTTTGCTTTAGAGAATGCAGCAGCTGCAACTACCCATTCCTGCAACTAGCAGTCCCAGCTCATCACCACTGCATTTGCAGGAGGACCTGCCCAAAACTCTGGTGGGCCCTGCTCCACTATGGAGGGTCACAGCCAAACACTTCCTTCTGAAAGCCGCTTTCCTTCCTGCTATAATAACCCAGTCTTGGTGGGGATGACATGTCCTGATGGGTTTTAAACAGAGGTGCCCATACAACCCCGGGGGTGAGGGCTGGATTCACGTCCTACTTGTGCCATGAAGTCACTGTGTGACCCTGAGAAAGTCACATTCTCCACCTCTGCCTCCCACCCCACAGCTCACCTTCCAAATGTTTGCTGCTGCTTTGCTGTTTCCTGAGCTCATGCTGCTCCTTCCTCAGCAGCTCAGCTGACACTAAGCCAGCTTTGCCCCCCGAAAGCATCTGAGGGCCCTGCAAGCCAAAAGCAGCACAACAGCTGTGTCAAAAATGCTACCCCTGTGCCAGTTCCACAAAAGTACTAAAGCCCATACAATTCCAGTGTAGCTGCCTCTGAGGGAAGTCATTCCCCATAGCACTTGGGGAAAGCATACAGAAAATCATGACAGGGTTCCACAGTTCCTTATTTATTTATTTATTTATTTAGAGCATTTGTACTCTGCTCTTCAGCCCAAAAGGCTCCCATAGTAGTTTAGATATAATCAATTAAAACAAGACATCCCTGCCTGCAGATTTACCATCTATTAAAAAACAACAATACAACACACAAAGAGAAAAGGGGCAGGGAGAGAAGAAGAAAAAGCAAAGTCTGGCAGCAGTTCTTATCATGGTTGTCATGCTTACAAAACAGAATCAGCACATTTACTGCTGAATAACAAAGTCCTCACCTTTTGGATGCCATCCTTCCCTTTGGTGTCCTTGGCCCGTCGAGGTGGTGAGAGGTCAGGGGGGCTCTTGGATCTGTGGGCCTTCCTCCTGCCTTCTTGACCTCTTCGGGGAGGGGACAAATCAGAGTCCGAAGACTTGCCCCGTGATCTTCTGGGGGGAGAGAGGTCGGAAGGAGAGCTCGGGCGCTGTGAGTGTGTACTGCGAGAGGCCCGTGGTGGGGAAAGGTCCGAATCTGAGGAGGTTTTGGCACTCCTCCTGGGTGGGGGAGAATCGGAGTCGGATTCAGAATCATGTCTCTGGCGCTTCCTCGGTGAAGGTGCTGATGAATGGGACCGTTTATTGGCTTCAGAGTCTGTAAAGTGGCATACAAGCATCAAAACAAATTACCAAATGTGACTGGATGTTTACCAGGACTTCCAATAACTCACACTCCCAAAACATACTCCTCTCTGGAGAAAGGCTTCCACAAATCTACTCACCTCTGGCGTTGCTTTGTTTTCCTAGACCCCCAGTGGGCAACTGCCGTTTCTGAGATAGCAACGAGCCGACATCCGAATCACGCGTCTTCTTTTGGGGTGGTGACAGGTCAGAGGTAGCTTGCCACCCTTGATGGGCTGAGGACTTGTCAACGTAGTGTTCCTGTCGGCCTCCATGCGAGCTTCTGGTATTATTTTTGCCTGTGTCAGAATGATGCCTTTTAGGTGATGGATCTGGTGAGTCACGACGGCCCCTCCTGGGCGGGGACAGATCTGGTGAGTCACGGAGGACCCTCCTGGGCGGTGATTGGTCCAGAGAGTCATGACATCTCCTCGGCGGTGACTGGTCTGGCGAATGCCTTGCTCTTTTCTGTTTTGTGGCGTCTGAACTGGAAGGAAATCCAAAATGCACATTAGTCAAAGCTTCAAACAGGCAAGTCACTTTCAGTAAAATTTTGCTGCCTTATATGGTTTTGACACAGCAGGCTGGCAGCAAGCGGGGAGTAGCAATCCTGACCAGGGAACACCCAGTGGGCTGACTCAGCCTCCTGGTGTTGGCACTTGAAACTCTGCCACTGCCAGTTTCTTTGCCAATACCACCACAGTCAGAATGCCAACTGTCCACCATGTGTGCTCTTTCTTTGGAATCATGTGACAATTAATTATTTATCTTGACACCCCTCTTATGCCGCACTACGCCCAGCCCAGTTCTAACTATGGTCATAAAGATGTTGGGAGGCTTACTGTGCTCTTTTCAACTGTGCAGAGCCTACACAGTCGGTTTTCAATGAGCCTGCAACAAGCTTTGTGCCTTAGCTTCAAAGATTCCATAGAGCTGGTGTGCTACAAACATGAAGTGCTAGTCATTCCTTCCACTCACAAACTGTTAAATAGCTACTCCAATCCAGAAGGTTAAAGCCACTGTCACAGCAGCTGTTAAAATCATCCTGAAGGAGCTTTTCTTCCTCCTCCTCCTCCTCCTCCTCCTTTGATGATCCCTCGTAGACAAGTAAGATTGTCTTTCATGAACACTGTCTTAACAGTGAGTAAACAACACTGTCTTAACATTCAGTTGGATTTGTGGCGGAGAAGTTGTTTCTGGCTTGTTGGTGCAGCATTTTGGTTTTGGGGATGTTGAGCGATAGGTCAAGCTTTTCGTAAGCTTCTGCATAAATATGTAGGATGGTTTGGAAATCATCTGAGTGTGCACACACTACATTGACATCAGCATACTGAAGCTCTATGACTGAAGTTATGGTAACCTTACTCTTTGCTTTCAGCCTACTCAAGTTAAAGAGCTTTCCATCTGTTCCTCCTATACCACAGATGTGTCCTAGTCAGGAAAACATGAGCTGTTAAATGCTCAACTAAATACCCTCCTTACCTCTTTGTTGACTTTGCAGTCACAGAATGATCAGATTCTTGTGACTCTTTCTTCTGATCTGAAAAAAGGACGCAATTCAAGCCATGTTTATGTAGACCTCTGAATTGTCTCCATAACATTATGAGAAGATGCAAGTTTTGTGGCTTTTGCAATGGTCATGCAAAGGACAGCAATGTCTAGAAAACTAACCCAGGAGCGGTGATGTGGAGCGGAACGTGTTCCAGTGCTTTATCTTTCTGCAGAATGCATTCCATCTCATATGGTAATTAGTAACAATGAACACCAATTAAAAATACATTGTTAGGCAAGTCAGACAGAGTCAACCTTTCTAAGCGTTGTTTACTAAATATAAGTAAAATAAACACACTAGATTAGATCACCTTCTAGAGCATCAGAAAGTTTTCCAATGCAAATTACCCCAATTCATATTTTTTTTCTGGAAAATTCACATCACTGTCCAGGAAGAGAGCACATATTTTTCCATGCAAAAGATCCCAGGGATAATACCTGGTGTCTCAAAGTGGAAGAAGAGACTCCTGCTAGTCAGTATCTATAACAATGAGCTGGATGGATCAAAGTCTGACTTGGCATAAGGCAACTCCCTGCATTCCTATGCTCGCCCCCTCCCTAAGCTAAAGTAAACCCCCGACAGGCTTTTTTGGCAACCCACAAACTTCTTTTTCAAACGCCACTTCCCACAAACTGTTTCACCCTGCAAATACTGCTGGACTACAACTCCCACCATCCTTAAGCATTAACTATGCTGGCTGGGGGATGATGTGAGTTGGGATATCATTGAAGGGTCACTGTTGACCCACTTCTGTAGCAGAGTTATGAAAAACGGATCACACGTGATATGTCATAGCAAAAATGTTCACACTAGCTTAATTCTACATGAGATTCCATTACTGACACAGTTTGCATTCTTATAATGTCTTATTTTATTAAGACCCCAATGAACCTCTACACTGCATAAACACGAATAAGTAAAGTGTATTTATTTTCCATCTTCATTCTTTTTTGCGCAGTAACCGCTATCTCTTGGTTATGCTTCCATAACATCTACTAAGCTACTTCTCTGTTCACCTAACCTCACTCTTCTGCCACACCTACAGAAAGAGAGACATAACTATACAAAATAACCCCCTCACTCCCCCCCCCAAAAAAATTGTGCCCATCTTGGCTGTGTGCCTACATGCAGCGCTAACCTGATGAAAGTATCTCACAGAGCACAAAATAATCATCCCATTTAGAAGAACTACAGAACACTAACCTCCCAACAGCTTCCACTTGTTACTGGTTCGGAATTCTTCCATCCATTTAACTTCATCTGGCCGCTCATCAATAAACTCAGCCACCTGGAAGGAAAGACAGGAGATCTGGGCAATCCCAAGAGGCACGTCGCACAGCAAAGCCAAAATCTCCCCAACTGAGCAACCCTTGTTACAGTGTGTACTGAATGCATCTGTGCTTGTCTGAACCCTCCAATTCCAATGAGTAAAATGGAAATTATATTGACCTTCACTACACACGACTGAGAAGAAAAGATGATGTACTACTCAGAGAGTTAAACAGTTTAAAATAAGTGATGGTACAGCTAAGCACTCTGTTTCCAACTGCCTCCAAATACTCACCACAGGTAAGTCTCCATCATCCCCCTCCTCATCCTCTTTTTCCTGCTCAATAGGGATATTTTTCCAGCTTGTGTCATCATCATCCACTATGCGAATTCTGGATGTCAAACAGATAACACAACGTGATCAAAGATCAGCATATTCTTTAAATGTATTCTTTGGAAAAAAGAGCAGCTCCCTAGAATAAGAAATCGCATTAGTATCACAGTGTAGCATTACAAACACTTCCATTTATTAAGCCATCATACTCATGAATAAATCTTCTAGATAACTGCTAGGCTGTCAGAATATACCGTTGCTTGGTCCCTGCTCCTGCCAACCTAGCAGTTCGAAAGCACATCAAAGTGCAAGCAGATAAATAGGTACCGCTCCAGCGGGAAGGTAAACGGCGTTTCCATGAGCTGCTCTGGTTTGCCAGAAGCAGCTTAGTCATGCTGGCCACATGACCCGGAATCTGTTCGCTGGCTCCCTCAGCCAGTAAAGCGAGATGAGCGCTGCAACCCCAGAGTCGTCCACGACTGGACCTAACGGCCAGGGGTCCCTTTACCTAGTTATTAGGTTTCCCACATCCAAGCCCAACATTCTGATAAGTCTGTTAGAAACTCAGAATGCACAAGTGGGCTGCGCCCTCATTTTTCTTATTATGTGGTGCCCACTGCTTTAAGAGATGAGTGGCATGCTAAAGGCTTCTATGGGCAGCACCATCAACGTACTTGCCATTTTGCAGGATTCTCATACAAAGACCACAAACTGCTGTTTTCTAGGACCTTACAATCTGAAAGCTACAGTAAACTCCTAGAAAAGACAGGAAGGGAATAGAATGAATGGCAGCCAATGCTACTGAATGCTACTGAGGCTTGGTTACACAGCAGGAGAGAAAGAGGGGAAATGGAAGATTGGTGGAGGCATAAAAAGACTCACATTCCAGCACTAATCTGGTAGGAATAGGAAACCAGAAATTGCATAGACAAGGTCATGAAATGCCACACAGATGATGTGAGCAAGTGGGCTGCCTGGAACGCTCTGTCGGGTGGTCCGGTGGGAGAGAGATAATTGGACTTGTTCACCTTTGTCGTATAGAAGGAGGAATTTCACAGGTACGACATAAACCCAGCATGAAATGCAAGCAGGCTGCTAGACAAGGAAGGGTCTCCTCCACCCCACCCAGCTGTGCAATGCTCCATCCCTCCTCTGCCGCCTTTCAACAAGCAAGTAAAAAATGCTGCAGACCAGTATATTTGGGCATATTTGCAAGGCTATTAAAAACACAAATGGGCGTTGTGGCTTGAGAAGCAAGGCGGGCAGTCTGACCAACCAAGGCTGCCCTGCGGTGAACTTTGGCATTCAACCGTCATTTATTCATTTATATCCCTTTCTTTTGGCTCCCAAGAAGCTCAAGGGTGGCACACGTGGTTCTCCCTTCCATTCTCACTCAACACCCCCACCCACAACAACCCTGCGAGGTAGGCGAGGCTGAGAGGCCGTGCAGAGAAGCGCAGATATTTCTATGCGTTCATACCCCTCAAAAGGAGGGGGAAAGCAGAGCGGGGAAAGGGAGGAGGGTCTCCTCGCCATCGGCAGGAAGGAGGAGGAGGCGGCGGCCGCGGCGGAGACAGAGCCAACCACCACCCCCGGCCCTCCAGCCCTGTTCCCTCCCTCCCTCCGTCTCCCACCTTCCCGGCGGCAGCTCCTTCGCCGCCTTCTTCTTCTTGCGCCGCTTCTTGGCCTCCGAGTCTGCCTCCGGCCCGTCGGCCTCCAGGTAGCGCCGCCGCAGGTATTCGGCCTTGGACAGGCCCGAGGCTGAAGCCGAGGCCGCCGCCATCTTCCTCAGGCGGGAGGAAGCGGAAGCCAGGTCGGCTACGGAGTCAGAACCATAGAGAACGAGGCTCTTTTTTCCTCCTGTCTCTATGGTTGGAGCTGCTGGGGGCCGTGAAGAGCGCGGGAGCCTAGGGCGCCCTCTAGCGGCAACATCTCTGCGCGAGGGATGGAATGCAATACAGTGGTACCTCGGATTACATACGCTTCAGGTTACAGACTCCGCTAACCCAGAAATATTACCTCGGGTTAAGAACTTTGCTTCAAGATGAGAACAGAAATCCTGCAGCGGCAGCAGGAGGCCCCATTAGCTAAAGTGGTACTTCAGGTTAAGAACAGACCTCCAGAACAAATTAAGCCAAGGTACCACTGTATTGTAATCCCATGCCCACCAGGCGACCGGGCAAGCGGGGGCGGGGGGGGGGCGCAGAGCAGCGACCCTTTTTTATTATTGCAAGCCTATCCGCACCTTTTCCTTCAGGGTGCTCAAGGTGAATGGCCTGACAACACTTGTAGTTTAATGGTGAATTTTGGATATAATGAAGATGTAAAAAAATTGAATTATTATAAAAGATGCAGAAGGAAATGACTAACAATTGGACTCATGAAGGGGAGGAGAGAAGTCCAGGAGATTCTACGCAATCTTGTCTTTCTGTTGTGTGTTGGATATGTGATTGTAAAGCTGTAATTTGTAAAACCAAATAAATTATTTTATTTTATTTTTAAAGGTGAATTGCCTGGTTCTCTTCCTCCCCAGCACAACCGTGAGGTGGGCTAGGCGGAGGATACAGGAACTGGCCCAAGATGACTTTCACAGCCAAGTGAGTGGGGTGGGGAGCAGAATGACAGAATTGTAAAGTTGGAAGACCCCAGGGGTCATTCAGTCTGACCCCCTGCAAGCAGGAATCACACTTGAAGCAGCCCTGGCAGATGGCCACCCAGCTTCTGCTTAGAAACCTCCAATAAAAAAATGTGCCACTTTCTGAGGGAGCCTGTTGCGCTATCAAACAGCCCTTAGTGCCTGAAAGTTCTTCCTAATATTTAGTTGGAATCCCCCTTCTATTTTAATCCACTGCTTTGGGATAGTCCCAACAGATTGCAGTAGTAACGCAGTAAAGAGAGAGGAGTGGAGAGAGAAGGGGCAGATGCAGACCTACCACCTATCTTAGGATCCCTCATAGGGAGGCATAGGCGCCAACTACTATATTTGAGGGGGCCAGGGGGCCCCAAAATTGATGGGCATTGCTACTCAAACGATGTGCGTGTGACACGTCTTGTAATGCGGGGCAGAGCTTACCTGGCCTCCCAATATTTTATTCAAGTTGGCACCCCTGTAGCCCCCTGACCCTCGCCTCTCAATACTATTGCCAGGCTGAGAGGCTTCCACATTTCAGGAACAGAGCAATATGAGCGATCGCCTGCTGCTGCCCTCACCTCCTCCCAACTGTGGATTTCCCAGAGGCACTGGGGTGGGGGGAGCACCATTAGTGTGGGAAACAGGACAGCAGGATATGTATGGTCTGATCCAGCAACCCATTACTGTTTGGTATTCTCTATCCACTGCAGCACAGGCCAGAGAGCCAAGAACAATTCATTGTATACACCTTTGGTCAGGTAGAAAATATGATCACAGACACAGATCTTCAGAAGCCCCGTAATTTACAGGAGCCTTTGTCCACCTGGTACCCTCAAGATGTTTTGAGCAGTCACTCCCATCAGCTGCCCTTTCTGCCCACCAGGATGATAATCCAAAACAGCTGGAGAGCTTCAGCCTGACAAAGGCCAATTTATGCCATGACACCTAGGTGGAGAGGACTACCTTATACAAACCCTATTACAAGTGTGCAACTGACAGGTGTCAGCCTTGACAAGTTTTTAGACAAAATTGCCCAGCCTTAGCTAACACATGAAGAGGAAAGCAGGCTTCACTGAAAAGCCCCTACCCTTGCGAAGCAGAGACAATCAATGCTGCTTGTGTGAAAATACAATTCTTTCAAGGTCGGGTACCAGCTTTTAGTTTAAGAGGGAGCTAAGGTCGATTACATCCCTACTGTTCTTCAAGGCTTGAATATCCTTCATTTTTCTCCTAAGAGCAGAGTGGCCCTAGCAGAGGGCAAGCAGGAGTTGTCTTTTCACACACCTCACTTTTATTGCTCTGGAGAAAAACAAATGCAAAGAAACCGAACACCCACAAGGGAACAGGGGAGAAGAGGAGACTGACAATGTTGCCTCCCTTACTGAAAATGCCAGACACTATTCATGCGGGAGGCAGCACTCAATACAGAACCAAGTGCTGAAGACCCTGGGCAATGATATACCTGGGCATCTAACTTTGATGGGCCAGTTGGGGGAGTAAATCAAGCAGTGGATGGCCTGTGCTTTTTGCGCCAACAGAATCCCAGGCCATAACAAAATGAGCCTCAAACCAGAAGCAATGCTTTTGCTTTTTATGAGAAACCCTGCTAGCAAGCTTTCCGTGGGTCAAATTCAATCCAGAATCACAATCCGACCCTTCCTTCGCCAGGCAGGCAGAACTGTTTGTCTTTCTCTGCACAACACTGTCCTGGCCTCTGTGTGGCGCTGCTACCGCTGGGAAGAGCCTTCTGCTTCGTAGCCCTCTGTTTTCATGTCGTTGAGGCCCAGCTCTTCGTTCTGCTCAAACTGCCGCTCATAGTGCTCCACTCGCATCTCCGGGTCTTCCTCAGGAGCGTAAACGTTCTGCAGGCAGCAAGAGGCGGTTGTGTTATGCGGGGATACGACACAGAAACCCTTCCTGCACAGCCCACAAGGAATGAATCACCAGCTTTGGGGAGTCTGTGGGTAGAAGGGCCTGCTCCGTTTAGCTCATTTTAGGAAAGGGATCATGTGGCTTGTGCAAGGGCCAAATCTAGAGCAGGTGTATATTGAGATCAGTTACATGGAACATGCATGTGGATGAGAGCTATCAGCCATTGCAGCAGGTGGTCTGGGATGTTGAGAATTGAGTCCAACATTCTTCTGGAGAACACCAGGTGCCCCATCCCTGACTTGTATACACCTCTCTCTCTCTTGAATACTTTTCAAGGCATGCAATGCTGGGCTTGAGCGCAAGCATGCTTAGATTCTTCAGCAATATGTTTGGAGGCACCTGGATATCCGATGTTTTCCCCAATCTCAAAACTCCCCACTTATCCTCAAAATCCAAGATGCTAAGCCAAAAAGATTGCAACTTGGCTCAAGCCGTTTTCAGCGGTGAGTGTGTTAGCCATGGATTCTCCGGCCTCAAGCCCCCAATGCACTACCCAGGCCCCTCAAACCCCGAACTTAGGCACTTGCTCCGTTCCTCGTCCTGTGACCCGTTCCTGACATGGGTAAGGAAGGTACAGACTCCCCTGTGGCCCTATAAACATCCCTGCTGTAACCTCCACTCCTCCAGCGTTACCATCCTACACTGTCCGGAGGTCTCCAGCTCTGTCAAATGACTCTGCCCTTTCTTCCCTTGTTGTCCCGGGTGCTGAGCTGGGTCACATAACACCTGGGTTGGTGCCATCTTAGCCTGTTCTCAGCAGTGTCAATATCTTAGGCCTCTTGTCATCACCATCATTTTGTGCTCTCTCTCCCCAAGCACTTTGAAACTCAGCAGCCAGGCACATGCATACACCACAGCCTGTCTTTTTTAAATGGGCCATTCTCAGAACTTTCCTGTTCTCAGGAACCAACATGGCCAGCACTTCCTACAGAACTATCTGCTAAACAACCCCTTGTTTCTTCTGTCCCAAGTTCACTGTACCTGGAGGTAACTGTTCCCTGCAGGGTCATCCAGGACAAAATGTATCCTCAACTGCCCATCCACTACCTGGAGAGAAACAGAAAAGGCATGCCTATCAGGGAAGGCTTCACAGCCTCTCGTCCCAGCCAGAAAATCAGCCCAAGTACAGGAGGAGCATCAAGCCAAAGAGCCCAGATGCCCTTCTCATCATTTAATTAGCTTATTTATTTTATTTATTTATTTACGGCTATTAGCCCATAAAATATGTACAAACATAAAGGACAGAGGCATAAAGACCGATATATTCGGCACCAGAAGGAGAACACCACGATGCAAGGGTGGGTCATTGAGCAGAGTCAAATAACAGCTTGGGGCCCGGGGAGCTCCAAGGGACGGATCGCAGAAAAAGGAAAACTGAAGACGAGATCCGACATGCACTCTCATCATAACTGTCCGATTAGTTTTTGATGATGTTGTTGTTTTTTAGTGGTCTTTGTGTGTGAGATAACCGCGTTCAGGAATCTCGCCACCTGCAGAGTTACAGAGGGATCTGTGTCCTGCAAAAGTAGTGCGGCGTGTGACTCAACAGGCCTGCCAACCAAGCGCAATAAAACAGGACCCAGGAATTTAGTCCTGGCTATGCTATGTAGGGGACAGTTGAACATTATATACCACTCAATATTAGCAGTCTCAGAGAGAGACCTCAGAGATTATAGTGGGTAGCTCAATGAAGGTGTCAACCCAGTATGCAGTAGCTGTGAAAGGGGCAAATTCCATGCTAGGAATCATTAGGAAAGGAACTGAAAATAAAACTGCCATTATACAAATTTATGGTGTGACCACATTTGGAATACTGTGCACAGTTCTCCACCTCCAAAAAAGATAACAGTCGCACCTTGGTTCTCAAACGTAATCGGTTCTGGAAGTCCGTTTGACTCCGGAAACCATTCAAAAACCAAGGCACGGCTTCCGATTGGCTGCAGGAGTTTCGGACGTTCAGCTTCTGAAAACCGTTTGCAAACCGGAACACTTACTTCCAGGTTTCCGGCGTTTGGGAGCCAAAACGTACGAGTGCCAAGGAATTTGAGAAGCATGATACGATTGTATTGTAGAGTTGGAAGAGTTTTTTTAAAAGGGCAACCAAAACCATCAAAAAGAGGTGGAGAAACTCCCCTATGGGGAAAGGTTACAGAATTTAAGGTGAATAAGAGCAGACATTATAGAAATGTATAAAATTTCTCATGGCATGAAGAAAGTGTACAGAGGGAAAAATTCCTTCTCTCCTAACGACAGAACTTCTGGACATCCAATGAAACTAAAGAATATAACTCACACAGTAAACAGCTCACAAATATGAAACATAACTAAAAACCAGTAGGTAAAAAAGGTAAAGGACCCCTGGACGGTTAAGTTCAGTCAAAGGCGACTATGGGGTTGCAGCTCTCATCTCGCTTTTAGGCTGAGGGAGCCGGTGTTTGTCCACAGACAGCTTTCCGGGTCATGTAGCCAGAATGACTAAACCGCTTCTGGCACACGGGACACTGATGGAAACCAGAGTGGTACCTATGTATCTATTTGCACTGGCGTGCTTTTGAGCTGATAGGTTGGCAGGAGCTGGGACAGAGCAACAGGAGCTCACCCTGTCGCAGGGATTTGAACCACCGATCTTCTGACTGGCAAGCTCAAGAGGTTCAGTGGTTTAGCCTACAGCACCACCCGCATCCCTTTTACTAAAAATCAGTAGGCATATATCAATAACACCATAAAATCCAGCAAAATTAAAATTTACAAACTACAGTAAAAAAAAATGTACAAAAAAACAGAAAACCATAGTATGCTGAGTTAAAGGCATAAAGAGGCACCAAACCTGTTGCAGCTTCCTGCCAAATGCACAGAGTTTTTCTGCTCTGTCTGATGTTGAGCTGTCCCCCAGAGTGAATGGGTTCTTCTCCACCTGTAAGACACAACTCAGAATTTAGTCCCTGTTCAAAAGAAGGGCCCCCTAAGCCAGCCAGTGACTCTGCTCACATCCAGCAGATTCAGTCTTCCCATTCCGAAACATTATTCCTGTCTCCTGTCCCTCCAGAGACCAACACCTGTTGGCACCTGCTGGCAAGAGCCACACCTGTCTAGAGGAAGGACATTTCTCCAGCTGAAGTGAAGCCAACAAGCCAACTCAAATTTGTTTTGAGTTCCTATTGGTTTAAGGTGTCACCCCCCCCTTAATTTAACAGCTTCCTTCCAATATGTGTTTTCATTAAGTGCAAGTCACTTTGTGAGGGCTTTACCTTCAAAGGTGGGATATACATTTATTTTATTACAAAACTCACCAGAGTCTGGATATCCTTTAGCAATCCTTCCAGAGTCGTGAATTTCCCACCCAGGGCTCCCATTCCCAGCTCAAATTCAAGCTCTGGAATCTCCACTCTGCAGGTTTCGGACTGCGGAAGAAGGAGGACATTTCACTTAGTTTCTGGAGGCAGAAATTTGCAAGAAATGGACAATGACGGAGAAAACAGCACCACACCTTGAGGATGTCCCTCGTCATGTCTGATGGGTCAGTCACATGAAGGGTTATCTTGGTCCCCAAAGGCTCTATGGCTCCTCCAGATTTAACCTGTGGACAAGTAGGAAAACTGTAAACTGGACAGAGTTCATCCAAGGAAACATCAACCCTGCCAGACCAAAAGCCTCTCACCTCGTTTGTTCTGTGCCCACAAGCATCACAGTTCGTAGCCATGATAATGACTTCCTTGAAATGAGGGATCTCTGGAGAAGGAGAAGTCAAGGAAACCAACAAACAGCTAAACTCACATACCTGTTTTACTGATACAGATACAAGACCCACTTCTTTGCTTTGTCAGATCTCCTCACTGTCAGAATCCCAGCCCTAGAACAGCACTCCAAACCACCCTTGACACAGTTCCTCCACCACTAAAAAAGGAATAAGGTATGTTTGGTTGAACCACACTCTTTGGCCAAGACCGAGGCATCTGCACGCACACACTTTATTGGCCCCACATGACCGGACTGGAATGTGACATGTTCCTTGTTCACAGACTCAAAAGGATACGCACCAGCTTCATGTTTGTACTGGCCGGGGCATTACATTCAGGGCAGTTGGTGCCAAACTGCAGCACCTGGAATACAGGAGAGGGGCACAGTGGATAGCTCAGTCAGCAGAGCATGAGACTCTTGATCTCAGATTCTTGCATTGCAAGGGGTTGGACAAGATCACCCTTGTGGTCCTTTCCAACTCTACAATCATATGATTCTAAGTCCCTTTCTGCAGAGTGACCCCTGCTGGGAACAGGAACCCTCCAGAGGGCGCAAGCCAGGCCTAAGCAGGCCACTGAGTACTCCAGAAGACTCTGCCTAAACCTCAAGGGCAGTTTACTCACTTCATTCCGTAGGTCGTCCACAGAGTCAGTCAAGTCCTCCTTGGATTCATCAGCCTAAGAAAGAGCAGAGATGTTGGAATTTGTCTGTTGCACACTCTTAGGACCTGCAGCACGGCTCAAAGGTCAAGGGATCAACAACAGTGGCACATGAACTAGAACACCATTGCCTAAATACTAAGTTACGGAGCCTTCATGAATCCACTAAGGCCAGACACCCTCTAACTCAAGCTACCTCAATTCCAAGCAGAGCAGCCTGCTGAGCGGTTCTCCTGTAGTGGGTCACCACCAGGGCTTCGTCCCTCCGTGGAGCATGAGGGTTTTCCACAAAGCTGTTGCCAGAGGGGTCATCTAGGATCTGGCAAGAGAGAAAGGAAGTGGAAGGGAAGAGCCATTAATAGCCTCTGTTTGCTTCTGCAGGGAACAGTTGGGTGCATGCCAGGATAGGCAAAGGCTCCCCACCACAACTAAAGGCAGCCCTGTCCTGGTGGTACTTACAAAAGTGAAGGCTGAATCCACATCTTTCAAGCGCTTCAGCTTACAGATGAATCCCTCGATCTTCTCTGCAACGTCTGGTTGGGTTTCCTGCATCCAAAAAGCAGAAGCATTTGTTTTTAGCCTCTATTATCCAGACCAGCTTGGAAGAACAACTTGGGAGTCCAACACCAGACTTAAAATCCAACACCACAGGCCACAACTCCCATCACCCCTTGCGGTCAGCAGGGCCAATGATCAGGGAGGATGAGAGCTGAAGTCCAACAACAACCAGAGAACCAAACGTTCCCCTTCCCTGCTTTACAGCAAAGAATATCAAACAAACAAGCACAGAGAAAGCTGCCTCATATCCTCTGCTCTCTGTTATTTGTCCAGCATCACTTGCTGCATGTTATTGCCAGACATATTCAACAAGTGAGTCATTGTTTACCAAAAGGGGGGTAGGCAAGGTGTTAGCCACCCATATTCTGGACTTCCGGGGCCTTTAACAATACTGCTAGAAATATTTAGGACCAGCTTTACTAGCTCACAGGACTGCGATAGAGCTGCCCAAACCAAAAGGGCGTTCAGTGCTTCTAGGTAGTTCTCAAGTTCTGCTTCCCGAAGGGTGACTTCTAAACCTTTGTTGTTTAGTCATTTAGTCGTGTCTGACTCTTCGTGACCCCATGGACCAGAGCACACCAGGCACTCCTGTCTTCCACTGCCTCCCGCAGTTTGGTCAAACTCAAACATCATTTAATATACTGGCCACACAATGAGCACTGCCATAGCACCTGCCAATGCCAGGTATCTTTTCAGGCAGAAGTTTTCCCCTGCCAGCTGACCGAAAAGCCCCATGAAATGACAGCTCAGCCCATACAGACAAGAAAGTGCTCCCCCCACCCCCTGCGGAGCCCTTGCAAACAGCTTACCCTACGGAATGGCTGGTCCTGCTTCAATCCTTCTATGGCTCTCTCAATTAACCCTTCAATGGTGGTAAGAGCTAGTGAGAGGGAGGTAGAGAGAAAGGGCAGACACATCATTACCCACAGCAGTCCAGACCCCACCAGTTATAGTCTTCCACACTGGCACGCAAAAGTGACTGTTATTACTAGAAATAACAAGGTTGGCTCCTTTGCTGGCTCTCGTGGACTGATATCAGTCCATTCTGCCAGCGACCAGATCCTCTGCAGTGAGCCCAAGACTGGGTAGAACAGGGAAGAGAGGCCCCAACTTCTGCTTTTCAAAAGGCAGCCTGGCAACACAAGTCCTTCTCTGCCTTGTACCCCCATCAATTCCACTGCCCTCCCCCCGCCAGCTGCCCTTAGAAAATAGAGCAGATGGAACTGGCACACTGGCAATCACAGCAGGTGCACAGAACACAGGGTGAGCTGGCATCCCCAATGATTTAAGCAAGGAGCACTGCTACTTTGGAAAGCAGTCAGCAGTGTCAGCCACCAACTGGGATGGCTTTAGAAGAGGGGTAGACAAATTAACGGAGGAGAAGACTCCCCGTGGCTACCTGCCGCAGTAGCTATGTTCTTTCTCCGCTGTCGGAGGCAGTAAGCCTCTACATGAGAGAAACATGAGAGCAGGAAGCTATTTAGTGGAGATCTGTATTCTATAGGCTGACTGGGCAGGGGGCTTGACCAAGGGGCTTTCTAGCCCTCTTGTTCAAGCCAGTACAACAAATGCCTCTTCCACACACCCTTTAAAAGCCCCACAGTGGAAAATGTTCCTTTTCACACCCTCAAACAGCAGCTCCTCCTCTGGAACAGGTTGTCAGGAAGGTGCTAGTAGCTCCTTGCATCCCAAAGACCAGCTGCCCCAAGACATAGTGAAACGACCATATACCCACCTCCCTTCTGAGAAAAAGCAGGGATTTCAAAGTCTAGCTCGGGTACTCTAGCTGTGGCACAGTCAGTCTTCACCACTTCCCTATTCATATCCTGGGGAGAATGATTTACAGGAGAGGTTATACCAGTCTAGAAACCCAGCAGCCCACCTGGTTGGGTGAGGACAAGGACATGCCCAAAGCACACATGAACTAAAGGGAAACACAAGCTGAGTGATAACACCTCCCCAACTAACCCAAACCAGAGCAGGGGTGGGGGAAGAGGCCTTCTGAATCAGCTCCAGTGCAGCCCATTCCTTCTGGCTCTTCCTAGAAGCTTGTGCCCATGTTACCATTTATCCCTGGTAACCAGAGATAAAAGGATGACCAAAGCCAACCTTTAAATGTGCAATGGAGACAGGTGGCAGTTAGTTACCCCACAGAAAATGGAACGAAAACCCAAATGCCTCTTTCAGCTATTTGCAAACAGATGTCAGCAAAGTATCTCTTCCAAAGAACAAGGAAGCTATTTTCCCTTCCAGTTTCAGGATTCCACTTTGGAAGAACGCTTAGAGACCAACCACTGGCCCTACATGTTTGTATGAAACCCCGCCGTGGGTGTCACACATTCAAAGGTTGCCCCCCATCCAGTTACAAGTTAATTCTAAAGGACAAACTGGACCCAAGTTCCGATCCAGAGCACACACACCCATTTACTTTGCACGCATGGTTTGACTGAAAACTGTGTGGGCAAAGGAAAACAGGTCACCTGACACAATGACATCTGGTGACTGACAGGTGGGTGGCCCAAACCCTGCTAGATGCCTGTTATGTTTTTATGCAACCTGGGGGTCACAGGAGTTTTTAAACTCTGCACTGGAGGAGGGGTGTAAAAGGCATCTCTTTTGGAATGGCAGAGTAAGTTTCTAGCACTGATTGAGTGGTTTTCTATATGTAATCTGGGCTGTGGTTTCTACACTGCCTTGAGTCTTGGAAAAGTGTTTATTAAATTTTTATATAACATAAGATCACACCGAGGGACCTCAAATCTGGATTTCTTTAGTCTGATTTCTGCAACGTGACATCAGCAGCCCAGCCCACCTACAGCCACACACTGTGCTGCCTTTGTACTGTAAGAAAGTAAGCTTAATTGATTGAAAGCTTACTTCTCTGCCAATTGTGGTTTCTCAAGCCAGATCAGCTTTACAGCAAATCAGTTCTGTGACGCAGTGGATCCAAACAGGCAGGGATTGTGCCAAAACCAATCGTCAAAGCTGCCAAATTTGCTTCTAAAGCAAAATCAAGGTCCTTAAGCTACCACAGGGGAATGGGAAGCAGACAAACCACTCACCTGCTTGCTCCGCACAGTCAGCATATAGCATACACCTTGATCCTGGATCCGGCCAGCCGACTGGATCTCTGAGTTAGTCGAGCCACAGCTATTGCAGGCAAAGGAACTGACAATGATCTCTTTGAAGAAGGGAATCCTAGTCAGCAACAACCGAGTCACCCCCTAGATAAAGAAAAAGAAGAATAAAGGCAAACTGCAAGGGCTCAGCATCCCAAACATCTGGGCTGCTGCACAGTCACACTTAGCACCTTTCCCCTTTATACAAAGACACCACAACTTCCCCCTCTGCACCAAAGCTCTGTAATAGACATGCCTTATCCCAGACAAACACTACCTGCTACCTATAACCCCATTTCTGAATGAGGGTTGTATACGATAGTCCGACTCGGAGTAGACCCGCTGAAGTCAATGGGCATGACTCACTTAGGGGCACTATTTCCAATGGGCTTACTCCAAACCGAACAAAGAACAGTCACCTATCCCCCCCCCACCCTAAATTTAATACAGTGGTACCTCAGGTTAAGTACTTAATTCGTTCCGGAGCTCCATTCTTAACCTGAAACTGTTCTTAACCTGAAGCACCACTTTAGCTAATGGGGCCTTCCCGCTGCCGCCGCACGATTTCTGTTCTCATCCTGAAGCAAAGTTCTTAACCCAAGGTACTATTTCTAGGTTAGCGGAGTCTGTAACCTGAAGCATATGTAACCCAAGGTACCACTGTAATGATGTTTAGAAACTATATGGCACCATGGGTGGGGTTTTTTTGGGAGGAGACGTCCTTGCTCAGAGTGCAGCCGATGGGGGCAGGGGGGGGGGAGAGAGAAAAAGCAAGAAAGCAAGGCCTAAGAGTGGTCGCCCAGCACAAGAAAGGGGTTTCCTCTCCAGGGGCAAGTCCTAGAAGAGGAGGAATAGGAAAAGAAGCGATGGAGGCGGCGGAGCGGGGCTCCCATCTTGGCAGAGGCTGCTGCCATTAGAAGGAAAACCTGCGTCTTAGCAACCCCCCGCGAGAACCCTCTCGTCCCCCTCTTGAGAAGCTGCCCGGTGGGGAGGACGTATCCCGCCACCCCCGGAGGACGGTGAGGCCCCACAGCCGGGGCGGAGAGAGAGAAGAGAGAGACCAGCAGAGTGAGGACTAGCATCTTGGGGAGGCTCACGTTGGAGTGACAGGCCATGCAGAGGGACTCGATCTCGTCCGGCAGCTGCTGCTCGTCCTCGGCGCTAAGCGGGCGGAACAGGGCCGGGGTCGCTTCCCCGCCGCCCCGGACAGGGTCGAGGGTCCCGATGGCCGACATGCTTCCCTTAGCAGCAGCAGCAGCGACCTACGCACGCTTCCGGCAACCCGGAACTTCCACTCAACGCCTGCGCATTCTCACCCACACCGCCCGAAAAGAGGGCACCGGCTTCGGGTGACGTCACAAGCGTCGTGTGACCGAATCAGTGCGCAGTACTCCTGCGCGGGCCTCGCGGGCTTTTCCTAGGCCTCGGCGGACTCAATAAGAAGACCAGCGGGGAGGCAGAAGTTCAACAGGGGGAGAAATAGGAGGAACAGCGGGTGGGCAGAAGTTCAACAGGGGGAGAAATAAGGGGGCCAGCCGGCGGGCAGAAGTTCAACAGGGGGAGAAATAAGGGGGCCAGCAGGCGGGCAGAAGTTCAACAGGGGGAGAAATAAGAGGGCCAGCGGGCAGGCAGAAGTTCAACAGGGGGAGAAATAAGAGGGCCAGCGGGCAGGCAGAAGTTCAACAGGGGGAGAAATAAGGGGGCCAGCAGGCGGGCAGAAGTTCAACAGGGGGAGAAATAAGGGGGCCAGCAGGCGGGCAGAAGTTCAACAGGGGGAGAAATAAGGGGGCCAGCAGGCGGGCAGAAGTTCAACAGGGGGAGAAATAAGAGGGCCAGCGGGCAGGCAGAAGTTCAACAGGGGGAGAAATAAGAGGGCCAGCGGGCAGGCAGAAGTTCAACAGGGGGAGAAATAAGGGGGCCAGCAGGCGGGCAGAAGTTCAACAGGGGGAGAAATAAGGGGGCCAGCAGGCGGGCAGAAGTTCAACAGGGGGAGAAATAAGGGGGCCAGCAGGCGGGCAGAAGTTCAACAGGGGGAGAAATAAGAGGGCCAGCAGGCGGGCAGAAGTTCAACAGGGGGAGAAATAAGGGGGCCAGCAGGCGGGCAGAAGTTCAACAGGGGGAGAAATAAGGGGGCCAGCAGGCGGGCAGAAGTTCAACAGGGGGAGAAATAAGAGGGCCAGCGGGCAGGCAGAAGTTCAACAGGGGGAGAAATAAGAGGGCCAGCGGGCAGGCAGAAGTTCAACAGGGGGAGAAATAAGAGGGCCAGCGGGCAGGCAGAAGTTCAACAGGGGGAGAAACCCTGGGATGGAATTTCTGTCCACGTGGGCATACTGGAAAGCCAGGCTACTAGATCCTGTTGCTGGCAGTTAGACCTCAGAAAGGGAAGCATTCCCCTCCCAGTCCAGTGGCAAAGGAACCACTTGGCCGGGTAGGGAGACAAGTCCTTGCCAAGGTGAGCCTGGCCAGGCTGCAAGCCGCTGGGAAATGAGAGGCCTCAATAGAACCTCCAGAGCCAGGAGAAGTCTACCTCTGGATACCAGTTGCTGGGGAGGAGCTGCTTGCAGGCATCCTAAATGGTTGTGCATGTCCAGTGTGGGTGGGAACCTGAGTGCTTGGCTAGACAGGTCCACCTTGGCCTGATCCAGGAACCAAGCTCTTCCAGTTGGAGGTGTGTGTGTGCACAAGGATGGGGTGGGTCTCTGCTTTTTAATGCCTGGACCAGAGTTTTCAGCCCTCCCTTTGCACCGTGGTAGACCACTGCAGATTCAGACAAAACAAGAGGCAGGACCAGTGGAAATGTTACTTTATTACAGACGGTCAAAAAGCCATTTACAATGCAGGACAAGGAAGCCAAGTTTGATGCAGAAAGTGTAGCGGCAATGCTTTGTTCACAGATTCATACTGATCAGACACGTACACACATATATACACAGTCAGCGGGCGTGGAGGGAGATTGGCAAATAAGTGGTGCAAAACTACTTTGTGGCAACCAAAGCAGAGCTTGGTAAATATTTTGTGCTTAGTTTTGCAACTATTGGAAGGCAATTAAAACCTAGAAGTTCAATTGTTCTGCAATTTTAGTCCATGTTTTCATTTTTTAAAAAATTAAATTTCTATACCACCTTTCATCCAAGGATCACAAAAATACATATTACAAAAATACAAGAAACAATAACACTCCCCCTACGCTGTTTAAAAGGCCAGATTGTTTAATTAGCCAAAGGCCCCGGAGAAAAGGAATGTTTTTGCCTGGCCTTTGGGCAAGATGCAGTTTGACTTACTTTCCTTTGTATAAAACAAGCCTGAAGGAGACCCCCAACCTGCTTCCAGGTCCTTGTATGATCAGTGGAAACAGTTGGTCCTGGCAAGTATTAACCACTCTCAATTCCAAACCTGATAATTGCCACCTGCCCAGATTTTAATTTGAATTAATTTTAAGATGTATTTTAATTAATTGATGGCTGTTTTATGCATATTGTGTTGTTTTTATGATGTTAGCCACTCTAATCCCAGCTGGGGAGAGTGGGATACAAATAAAATTATTATTATTATTATTATTATTATTATTATTATTATTATTATTATTATTATTTAATGAAGGCACCAGGCAAGCCTCCATGGAGAGAACATTCCACAAGTAGGGAGCCACCACAGAAAAGGCCCATTCCCGTGTTGCTGCTCTCTAGACCTCTCATGGTGGGGACACATGAAGAAGGGCTTCAGATGATGGATACAGTGTGCATATGAGGAGAGGCAGTCCTGGATGTATTGCGGTCCTGAGCCATTTAAGGTTTTATATGTCAAAACCAGCACTTCAAATTGGCCAGAAACTGATTGGAGCCAGTGCACTTGGGCCAAGATTGGCATTATATGTTTAAGTAAGCAACCTGGCCACTGAATTTTTGCATTAGACCACCGTCATAAATTGGATGTGCAAACTGGAGCTGAGGATTCCACAGCCATTTCTGTATTACCTGTTCCATAGGCATAGTGGTTGTGCTAACATCTAAGAGAAGAAACAGTGCAGGAGAAATTATGTATTTACATAAATGGAGCACCAGAAGTAGCAAATGGGAGTAGTTTCATTCATTATTATCTTTCAGTCTTTCTGTCTCCTACTGAGCACAGTAGCTAAAAGTTGGGTGTCACGGGAGCTGGTTGAAACGTGTTTTAAACAGGGCAAAAATGTTTAGGAAAAGTCACCACCATGTGCTCACATGATGAACATAAACCTTTGGAGGTTTCAGTTTTCAGTGCTTCTCTTGATGTGGCAATTTCTCTACCCATTTAGAGTGCATTTAGGTGCATTTAGAGTGAATGCAGAAGTGAGTAAAATTTGCACTGAGGAGGCACAGTGAACACGAGAGTCTGGCCTCTCATGAATAAAACATGGGATGGTAGGGTGCAGTTTATTTATATACTGTGCCACTTTTTTTTCAGCCAGAGGCCCCCCAAGAGGTGAACAACATGAATGCATATTACTACAAAATATATATTTACAGCATTACTACAGTATATGTATACCTACAATAAAAGTAAAGGTAAAGGTACCCCTGCCCGTTCGGGCCAGTCTTGCCAGACTCTAGGGTTGTGCGCTCATCTCACTCTATTGTACTCTAATAAAAGTACAATACATCAAATAGAAAACAGTGGCAGGATATTTAATCATCAACATGTGGGGGGTGGGGGGGGGATAAAATGTTCCGCTAAGAGGAGATCCAAGGAGGTACTCCAAATCAGAAGCAGCCTCTTAACACTTTTAAAACATGAGTAAAATTAAGATGGGAGCCAGGTCTTAATCATTCTAACAGAGGGAGGTCCAATTTTTCGTACCAAGTGGAGCACATGTGTACTTTGAAACAGAACCCATGGGACGCACACTGTCTTGCCACACAGGAAAGAGGAAGGCCAAAATTTTATATCCCCCCCCTTGCCCCCACCCCATGCTGCCTTCCCAAAGCCGGCTAAGAGATGCACTTTGGGACTTTGGGAAGGCATCACAAGGGCTCTGGCAGGGTCCTAGAGCCCTCTCACCTTCCCAAAGCTGGGGAAGCATTCGCTAGATTTTGGGAAGGAGGCAGGAGGACTGTAACACCCTGTCAGAGCCCTCACATCTCCTTCCCAAAGCCCAGCACCTTCCTTACCTGGCTTTGGGAAGGCTGGGTGTCAAATGTTGCCGAGGTCCACACTTTGGACCACCCTGTCCTAGCATAACCTTCAGCAAACTCAGCTGCATGGGTGAGAAACTGGATGATCTGACCCACTGGCCGGATTCAAAACTCACTCACCTGTGTGCTACCTTTGACAAGTAAGCCCCACCCTCAGCCCCCTGACATCCAATGATTCCTTTTCAAGTTGCAATTTGGCACAATTGTGCTTTTTTTTTTTTTGTCACCGCAAGGTACCAAGGTGAAAAAAAGTACTGAACTGCAACCAGCGTCTGGAAAGGCAGAACTGCTGCTGGCATCATAAGTTGTCAGGTGATGGACAGGTGGACATAGTTTGGACCCAAAAACGCCATGGACCTAATTGGGATGTGTGTGATTTTGCCTGCAAGGTGAAGGTTCTACACCGCTGCTCTCAGGGCTGTAGCCTCCTATTTACCGGTAAATGTTTATCCCCTACCAAATAATAGAGAAAAGGAGAGGGGAGAAAATACTGTTTGCCGCAAGAGATGATGTATTGAGCTTAGCTGTATCCAATAATTCTAAGGTCCTATAATTTTGAAAAGGAGAATAAAAGAGCCACAGGAGGAGCGACGTGCCCAAAATAGGTCCCAACCATTAAAGTCTGATGTGGCAGTCTAGGGAAACCACTACTGCTCAGAAGGGTTTGATCTCCCCCACCCCAAAAGTAGGTTATTTCAAAGAGGGCTCCACTGCCTAATTTGCCTGGGCACAAAACTTCAGTATAAGCTGCTGCTCGGCTCATTGAGACTCTGGAAAATATCCTTCCACAGGGAGTCTAGCCTGACATGCAAGTCTTCCAGTGGTGTGGAGTTTTCCTGGAACTCTTCCAAGTATGAGGATGTGGGAGACAGCTTGGACTTCATTTCTTCCATCTCCCTGTCCGTGGTCCTTGTGAAGTTGTCTATCTGAAGGATTGTATCTCTCCTGAACTCCTCAATTCTCTCCTGAACCTCCTGAGCCATATTTTCCAGGTCCACAGACAGCTGGTGGTTTTCTTGGCTCCTGTGGGAAGGATGTGCAACCCAGGTGTTGGGGTGAAGGCTCAGCTGCACCTTGAGTTGCTCTAGGTTCCTTTCAATTTGGAGATGGAGAACCTTCACATTGTGGGTGAGCTTGCCGGAGAATTCTTGTAGATACTGACTGAGTCGCTGGCCCATAACCGCAGTGTGAGGTGGTGTGCTTTTGTGGAGTTCTTCCATGGTACGGTGGATCTCAGTTGCCAACCTGTCAGCATATGGGAAGAAAATCTCCTTCACCTGGTCAATAAAGGTAGCTGCCTTTTCAGCATAAGAGGCTGTAAACTTCTGGACCGCACCTGGAGTTTCCACCAACGGAGCCCCTGCGTTTAGGTTGGGCCTGAAATGCTGGTGCAATTCTTTTGCGCATAGCGAGACCTGTTCCATCAGCTGCTCTGTGAGGGGAGTCAGGCGGAGACGGAGACCTTCTAAGTTCTGGCTGATTTTTTGGTGCACCTCATCCATGTAAGGGGAAAGTTTCCTCCGGAGGCTTTCGACCTCCCTCTGGATGATCTGTCGAAGTCCATCAGCATCTTGGTAGAACTGGGGTTGGAATCCCCTGTGTACTGGGGTCAACTTCTCAAGGACGTGTCCCACGTAGTTGGCTCCATCTTGGAGACTTTCCTTCATGTTTCTGAACAAAAGAGAGAATGCACACATTTGCAGAGGGGACACAGACCCGAAAACAAAGTCTTGAGTCTGAGAGCCCATTACGGTGGTACCTCGGGTTACAGACGCTTCAGGTTACAGACTCCACTAACCCAGAAATAGTACCTCACGTTGACCTCCAGAACAAATTAGGTTCTTAACCCAAGGTACCACTGTATTAGGATCGTACCAATCCCAATTATTGTATCTCATTAAACAGACAAACAGGAATGCAAGTACGGTGGTACCTTGGTTCTCGAAAGTAATCTGTTCCAGAAGACCTTTCAAGTTCCAAAATGTTCTAAAAAGGTGGTCTGCAAATTTCATTGAGGAAATTGAGAAACAAACAGTGGAAGCCATTCGACGTTTGAAAATGGAAGCATTTACTTCTGGGTTTTTGGCATTTGAGTTCCGAAATGTTCATCAATGGAGACGTCCGAGAACCAAGGTACCACTGTATACCATATGTTCCACACAACACTGGTTATTTCATTTCATTTATTTATTAAATTTGTAGACCACCCTTCACCCACAGATCCGAGGGCAGATCAAAGCATAAAAATACAGGATTAAAAGACAAAATACATAATAAAAACAATAACCCCACCCACCCACCCACCCACACTGCATTTCAATCCCCTCTCGCCAAGTCACTGTCTAGCCGTCTCTGTTCCAAATATGTCCTCCTTTGCAGTTCCACCAGGCCACATACCAAGGGTGCCAACTTGAATAAAATATTTGAGGGGTCCAGGTAAGCCCCACCCTGCATAATTGAATGGGAATGCCCATCAACTTTGTGGTGACCCAGCCCCCTTAAATATTTTACTGTGGGGACCAAAGCCCCCACAGTCCCTAGGAGTTGGCTCCTAGGCCAACCACATCAGCAAGGATGCTGTGTATTGAGGCTGCAAGATACCTTCCCACACCCAGGCCTCCTAGTGCCCATTACCTATTCCTGCATCGTTCCTAGCCATTATATGATAGGCAGCTTCAACTTCACTGAGAAAGGATGGAATGAAGGGATGGTGGACTCTCCTTTACTTCTATGCTGCTCAGAATCCAGGCAAGCAGTTAAATTAATGATTAAATAAATAGGTTGCTATGTATTAGCAAGCAGGTTTTCGTCTTGTTTTAAACGTATTTGTTGTTTTTGTGTTTTCAGCTGTTTTTAATTATCTTGAGATGGTGGTTTATAAGGCGATTAATCAATCAATTGGGACACGGGTGGCGCTGTGGGTTAAACCACAGAGCCTAGGACTTGCCAATCAGAAGGTTGGTGGTTCAAATCCCCGCGACGGAGTGAGCTCCCGTTGCTCAGTCCCTGCTCCTGCCTACCTAGCAGTTCAAAAGCACGTCAAAGTGCAAGTAGATAAATAGGTACCGCTCCGGCGGGAAGGTAAACGGCGTTTCCATGCACTGCTCTGTTTCGCCAGAAGTGGCTTAGTCATGCTGGCCACATGACCTGGAAGTTATACACCGGCTCCCTCAGCCAATAAAGCGTGATGAACGCCGCAACCCCAGAGTCAGCCACGACTGGACGTAATGGTCAGGGGTCCCTTTACCTTTAATCAATCAATCGTCATTGTCATCCCCTGCATGTTGATGCAGTGGGAGCCCAAACAATAGTGGAAACCTCTACCAGTGGTCAATAGGGGAGACTCCTTCCCCTCACTAGTTAATATTAAGGGCTGGTGAACCCTCTCACCTCCCTCTTACCCCAGAACCATTTCTAGCTATGGGCTGCAGATGTGCAGTTCCTTCTGTCACTTGAAAGGATGTTACTGTGGAAAGGCAATATATAATCTTTCAAAATAAAAACTTTAGAAGATCCTGGCTGCTGGGTCAGGCCAATGGAATCTAGTCTAGAATCCTGCTCTCACAGTGACAGGCAAGAGGCCCCATTGGAAAACCCACAAGCAGGACCCCATTTTAATCAATGTCCCCAGCACCGTTTCCTTAGGCCTGATCAGGGGCTAATCCTGTTGGCTGCACTTGCTTTCTTCTGCCAGTGCATCAGATGATCTCTCCCCATAATGGTTCCCACCCCTTCCCCTACAAATCAGGGAATGGAGGGGTGGATAGGAAAACCCACCAGTTGTGTCCTTTGTTCTGTGAGAGCCAGTGTGTTGTAATGGTTAAAGTGTCAGCCTCTAGGACCTGGGAAACCAGGGTTCAAATCCCCACTCAGCTATGAAGCTCACTGGGTGACCCTGGGCCAGTCACTCTCAGCCTAACCTACCTCACAGGGTTGTTGTTAGGATAAAAAAAAATAGGAAAAGGGAGAACCTCCTTAGAGGAAAAGGTGGACGATAAATGTCTGAAATGAAAAAGCACACAATCGTACTGATAAGCTTAGAGCGAATCAGACTCACTTGACCCTTTGTCCTCCTTTCAGCTGCTGGGCTTGCTCCGTGCTGCCCTTGTCTTGAGTCAGTTGGCTGAAGTAGTCCCAGACATGGCTCCGCTGAAGACTGGCTGGAGAAGCTGTGCAGATGAGGCAAAGAGGAAAGGACAAAAAGTAGACAGTCTATGGAAAAGCCAACCCACTTACAACCAACAGAGTTCTCTCACATTGGTGGATTCTCATACTGAGAATGTTGCACAACAGTGCAGGCAACCAGGGAGGTCACCTCTGCAGCTCAGGGTCATTCCTGCTCTTTAATGTCGCTGCTAGAGGGGTCTCCAGGGGGAAAAACCACCCTGTGTGCCCAGGTGTCCAGAAGCTGAATCTATTTGTCACCCCGCTAGCAGCTCTGATTGGGACTTGTGACTAGAAGCAGAGCATTGTAAGCACTGTGTTAAGGCTGTAGCCCACAAACACATGCTCAGAGGTCACCAAGCTGTCCCTAACACAACCCAGAACCTCCCCACTCTCTAAATACACCTGTATTATTATTATTATTATTATTATTATTATTATTATTATTATTAGGAGCCTAACCTGAAAAGGTGGCCAGCAGCACTGCTAGGAGGGCAGCTTTGATGCACATGATGAAGCGAGGATTCTGCAACAAGGCATTAAAGGGACATGTTAGCTGTGCAGCCGCAGCAAGCAAGGATCTCCGCTGTCAGACTTGGCTGAGTATGGATGATGCTCCTTCCAGGCTGTAAGTCCATCGGCATGATTATCCCTCATTTCAATTTAAAAACAGGAATTGGTTGAACAGAAAGGTGTGCTTTGTCTGCTTAGAACCCAAAGTTCACGTGCCAGATTGTAACCACTTTTGCCTTACCTTATTCCTTCAGGTATTTTGCTCAGCTGCTCCCAGATGGTGGGATTGTTCCCCCTGTGTCCTCCTACCTGTATGCTGGGCACTGGTCTCCTCGGGGTTGGCTCTTGTAGATGCCCTGCTGCCGCACCTTTTATATATGCCAGGCAGCATTCACTGCCTTGCACACGGCTGCAGAGCCAACCAGCCTGGCCCTCGTTCCGTGTAAACACAACACAAAGGTTGAAAGACATTGACAAAGAGATGACGTCTGCATCTGTCGTGAGCAGAGGACAGAGGGCTTACTTTGATCGGGGGAGGTGGTGGTTTCTGAGATAAGGGGGGTCTCTTTTGATCGACCCAGCTCTCTATACTTGGGGCGCAAGCAGGAATCTCCTGTGGCCTTTGCCTCCCCATCCCAGTTATTCAGTCTTCTGCAACTCCTGGCCCAAGTACAGGGGAAAGCATCATGGGACAATTAGTCCAAACTGGGTGAGAGTTCAAGGAAAGGAAAACAGAGAGAGTGAACCCTGTGGGGGGTGGGGGCTAACTGCATCCCAGGCAATTCCACCCTGGCCAGGGGAGCGTTGAGATGCAGGAAGGTGAAGCTGGAGCGGCGTTTTTTGTTTGTGTTGCACTGCCTCGTTCAAATCTTTTGTTTCTTCATTTCATGTAAAACTATCCCACCAATGAGGCTCAGTGGTTTGCAGTCCAACTGGGCAGGAAATGGCTTTGAAGGAGCAAGCTCAACTCTTTCCAAGGGAGGGTCCCAGCATTGTGAAGGGGGTGAGCATGGCCTCTAGCAAGAGATGCATGTAAACTGACAAGAGATTTCTTACAAAACATAAAGCAGGGTATAAATTAAATAATAATTACCCTAGTTATCTGTGTATAAGACAGTGCTTTTTATTATAAAATAAAGTTAAAAATTAGGGGTTGTCTTATACACGGATAGTCCTGAAGGGGGGTGGGCGATTGTTTGCAGCCGCGAGCAGGAGATTGTCAGTGGCGACTGGGCAAGTGATTGGTGGCTATGGCAAGGCCAGCTGTTGATTGGCTGCCACTGCAGGAATTGGGCGGGTGATTTGTGGCTGCTGGCAGCTAGCGGGCAGATAATTGGCATCTTTGGCAGCACGTGTGATTGTCCGGTAGGTGAGCAATTTTTGGCAATCCCCCCCAAAAGCTCAACAGCCCTGGGCAACCCCCCCCCAAAAAAGCTTAACAATTCTGGGCATTTTCTTAATTTGGAGTCCCCCAAATGGGGGTCATCTTACACATGGGGGCGTGTTATACACGGAAAAATACGGTACCCTGAGCAGGATGGGCAGAGTTGCTGCAGGTTAAGGTGATGCTGAGGACAAAAGCTGATACCCTCTCTCCACTGGCCACCCCAAAAATGCATCTTTCAGGCCATTCTCTCTCAACTTTACTTTGAGTAAATGACTTTTCTACACTACAGTTTTATGCCATTTTTGGACTGCCATGGCTTCTTCCCTGAGAACATTGCTATAGATCCCCTGCAGTTCCCCCCAGGGTTCTCCAGGAAGAGGGAACATTGCTTAAGCCAGTTTAAACCTGTAGTGTGTTCATGCAGGCATGGAAAGCAGCCTCAGAACCGGATTTCCATCTTGTACCAATGGCTGGGCTAAAGTAGCAGCACCAAAAAAGGCTCAAGCAAGGGAAAGGAAGGGCTTATCCATACTCCCTCTTGCAGGCCGCCAGGTTCCGCCCAAGATCGTGGGCGCCCAGCATGCATGCGTGACATCACGCATGCCGCATATGACATCACACACTGGGAGGAGCCCCGGTGCGCCCTCTGAAAGGCCCAGTGGGGCCTGCTGTAACTGCAATGGGCTCTATCGGGCCCATCCGCTGCTGTGACAGGCTCTGTCGAAGCCCACTACTGCAGCGGATGGGCGCAACGGAGACCGCCTGGCTATAGAATATTGAGGGGCCCTGGCTCCATCACTGAAAATTTTGTGGGTACTTGGGCACCCATGGCCCTGCTGAGATGGCGCCAGTGCCCTTTGTCCCCAAGGTAAAGCCCTCTTTAAGCACTCAGTCAAAAAGCACAGGATTGCTGTTTGTTCCCACTGAAAACTAAAGAACAGGTTTTCCCAAGAAGAGGAGTGGGACAAATGGGAGATGAGGGTGAGCCCTAATTCAATGTTCACATGAGTTGCCCTGGCACCAAATTTGTAAATTGACAGGCATGTGGGGAGAAATAACTGCTTTGAGAGAAAACAATCCAATGACAGCAACCCTCCCCCACCTCTTCCATGTCTGTAGGGAGTTTGGGGTGCACCCCCCCCAATCTTCAGCCATTCAGAACACATCTCTGGCCAAGCCTCTCAATGACCACAGAGTTATTCCCAGCAAAACCCTCTGTGCGAATATTCAGAAGAGGTCAGAGTGCACAGAGCTAGCCAAGGCCAGCTTGTGGCCAGGGGAAGTTCCAAGCAGTCATTGCTCCCAAGCTGGTATCAAAGGGCAGCCCAGCCAGCCCCCAATTCTCCTCAAAGAAGAGGCCTCTCCATATGCAACTCACCCCCACCAGCAATCTCTAGCCCATGTCTTCCTGGGCAGAAAGGGGTGCTGGAGGGGAGATACATTTCCTTCCCCGAAGATGACCTCTGACCTTTCCAAAAGTGGTTTCAACCAATAGATTCAACTTACAAGAAAGAAGATTGCAAACTAAACATTAGGAATAACTTTGTGATGGTAAGAGCCGTTTGGCCGTGGAACAAACTACCTCAGAAGGTGATCGGCTCTCATTCATTGAAGGTTTT
Organism: Podarcis bocagei; assembly: GCF_964188305.1. Taxonomy (NCBI): domain Eukaryota; kingdom Metazoa; phylum Chordata; class Lepidosauria; order Squamata; family Lacertidae; genus Podarcis; species Podarcis bocagei. The sequence continues at coordinate 17,504,366 of NC_138141.1, read as the reverse complement.
CAAGCAGAAGTTGAATGATCATCTGTCAGGGATGTTTTAGTTGAGATTCCTGCATTTTATGGGGTTGGACTAGATGACCCTTGGTGTTACTGGCAACTGTCAAATTATATGAATCTATAGTGCTCTGCATGGTCCAGCTCCTTTCACTAAAGCAACCTTCCACAACTTGGTGCCCTCCCTAATTTTAGACTCCATGTTGGCTTGGAGGTGAGGGAGTGTTGATAGGAACTGCAGTCCCAAACATCTGGATGTCATCAACTTGCAAGAGGTCACACTAAAGGCTGAAGCACCCCAAAGCTCCTCGCGCTTTGAAACTTCATCTCCCCACTTTGTCCTTCCCATGGTCTGTAATTAGCAAACTCCAATCTTGCTAGATCAAAGCTATGTGCCTTGCAAGGTTCCTCAAAGGTTTCCTTGCTGCTAGATCAAAGCTTTGCTCTCATCTCCTGTCAAGTCAAGTCAGCTCAGATAATCTTTGCTAAAATGGAGTCGTTAACTGAGGACACGCAAACCTAGTGATAATTTTGCCTTTTCTACTAGCGAGCCAAAATTCTTATTTGAAAACAGAGAGGAGTCTTAAACCTGCTGTTCAAATGCACATCGCAGCAAGAGGAGCTACTTGAAAGATGTTGCTTGTAGCATGGGACATTTTAATACTTTTGCCCATCCATCCACCCATTTCTCTAAAAACTCTTGGATAGATGCCATCTGGACCCAGTTCCTGGTCCCCAGTTCCCCACCCTCCCACCATTGCTGGTGGGAGCACCATCCCCACCCCAGTTTCTGCTGAAAGCACATAGACTCTCCCTCTCTAGGTCCCATGTAAGCTTTTTCTCCCACCCAATGTGAAATTTCATTTCAGCTGAAAGAACCCGCACTGTGTCAGACATTGCTTTGGTGGCTGATACCTTTCCCTCTAACAACTGAATGCTTGTGAACATTCCTTGGCATCACACTCAATCAGTGGTGCTGCAGTGGGGAGGCATTCCCAGAGGGGCAGGTAGCAATCAGTTTGCAGTCTACTTGTGTAACAGATTTTCCCCCTCCAAAAACACACACCTGTGAATTTATCCTTTTTGCCATTTTTGCAATAAAAGTCTCCCTGGGTGAGGGGATGCTCAGCTCCATCCCCACCATTCAGCCAAGGGCATTCCCATTTTCCCCTTCAAAAACACTTTCATTTGGGATCAGATCCCTCCATCTCACCCACCCCTTCCCTTTCAAGGTGGACTGGGCATTAAGAGACAAAAGAGCAACTTGCAGGTATTGCTGAGGTGTTCGTTTATTTCAGCAGAGAGAGTGTGTGTCTGGGCACACAACAGTGCATGGAGATTGTTAGCAGCAATGGACAGAGAGGGTAATAGAAATGTGGCCGCCAGCACTGCCCCAAACATTCAGGGGCATTGGGGGCTCCAGTGGGTCACAGCCAGTTCCTCACCCACTTATTCTGGGTGGCAGCATCCTGAATCTTGCCAGGAGTCTTGTTTTCGGTGGTGTTTCGGTGGTGGCTTCAAGCAGAAGACACGCTGGGGCTGTGGTGTCAGAAATATAGGGTGCCTTCTACTATTCCTCCAAAGCAGGGAGAGGGGCCTTTTCATTGGCCATCTGCTTAAGGCTGTCGAAGAAGGAATTGAACCTGTCCCTCACATCTTTCTCCAGGAAGCTCAAGTGATCCTCCGTCTCACCAGCATAAGGCTTCAGCTTCTTCTTCATCTCCTCCACCTTCTGCACCAGGAGCCTGTTGAAGTTCTCTCCATAGGGCCCCACCACCTGGCGGAACTCCTCGATTTGCTGGTCCATCTTTTTGTTCAAGCCTTCCATGTAGGGTGTCAGAGATTCACGCAGGTCGGCCGCGTCCCCCTGCAGCTTCTCCCTCAGCTGCTGGGCGAGAGGGCTCAGCTTGAGCCGCAGATCCTCGGTCCTCTCCAAGAGCTGGGCCCGCAGATCCTCAATGCTCTTCTTCATCTGGAAAGACATTCCCTCCAGTTGGCGGTTCAGCTGCTCTTGGACGTCCTGGGTGTAGGGAGACAGGCTGTTCCGCAGCTCAGCCATGGTTTGGTCCACCTTGGCCTTCAGCTCATCAGCATAGGGCGTCAGGCTCCCTTTGATGTCCTCCACCGTCTGGTTGACCTGCTGCTGCAGCTCATCGGCGTAGGGAGACAGAGAGGTCTGGAGGCTTCCCATGTTCTCCTGCAGCTTGGCCTGCACCTCCTGGGCCAGGTGCTCCAGCTTCCTGCGCAGCTCTCCAGCATTCTGGTTCACCTGGGTCTTCAGCTCCTCTGCATAAGGGGCCAGCTTGGCCTGCAGCTCCTGAATATTCCTGCTGATTGCTGAATGGACGTCATCAGCGTGAGGGGCCAACTGGGCTCGGAGCTGCTGCAGCTCTTTCTGGATTTGCTGCTTCAGCTTCTCGGAATCTTCTGCCAGCCGAAGGTGCATGTCTGTGGCAAAGGGGACCAGCTTGTTCTGCAGTTCCCCGGCATAGGTGTTGAGGGCCTGGAAGTTGTCCTGGAAGAGGGTGCTGTGGAGGAGCAGGAGGAGAGAGGTGAGCAGACAGACAAGCACTCCTTGGCTCCCAAAACGCTTGGGAGTTTCAGCGTTCCTGCTGCCGTGGATTTCCCTCGGGCGCCCGGTGGCCACAGGTGCCCATCCTACTCCACTGCTGCAGCACGCAGCGCAGGAGCCGTGGCCCTTTCCCACCAGGATACCCCCCTGCGCTTGTGTCCCAACCCCGAGGTTTGTTCCCAGGCTGATCCTGTCCCTTCTAAGCCAGTTCTGGGAGGACAGCAGTTCACGGCTTGCACCCTACACCAAAGGTGAGGCGCCTTAGGCCTGGAAGGTCAATGCATGGCCCCCCAGGCCTATACACCTGGCCCTCAAGAGCCAGTGTTCAAAATTAGCTGGGCACGTTTTGAGAGGAAGTGGCTGGCTGGCGTGGCTGCGATGCTGCACCAATCAGCTGATCTGTGGGGCAGCGCAGCACCCAAAGAGCCATGTCTTTTGGTGCTGCATGAGACAGTGACTCACACAGCAGACATGTTTTGTATCTCAGTTTCTAACACTGCACAGGTCTCTCCCCAGGCTGCATCCTTCACTGGTCCTGTGCTAATGATTTTGCCTGGCTAGAAAGTCTGAACCCTGACAATACCTCTTGTTTCCTGAACAGAGGATAGAGAGTGGTGGGCATCCTGTAATGCCCACTGCCGCTGTGAGACCCCCACCCTCAGAAGGTTGTCAAGAACGGAAAGTGGCCCTTGGGCTGACAGAGACTCCCCACCCCTGCCCTACAACAAGGGCAAGCCACGTGTAGTAAAAGGCCTGCATGCAGCACCCAATCCAGCAGATTATCATCTCCTGGAGAATGCCACCCCCAGCAAAATAACCACAGAAACACGACCCCCAACCCTGCCTTATATTCTGCTCATTCTTGGTGTGTTTGCTGATTTAGGTATTGCACAGGCTCTGAAGGGACCTCAAAAGTCACCTAGTTTTTAATTTTTAAAAAAATCACTTTTTAAATTAAAAACAAGTTTCCAAATAGTAGTAAGGGGCATTAAAACAAGAAGATCTTTAAAAAGCAGGTGTGTGTGTTTGCAGAAGCAAAATAAAATCCTCACATGATAAAACAGCAGTATCAAACTATTTCACAGCAAATACCTTATAATCTATCTAAAATGTCTCTGAGTGAATTTTGAAAGCCTTCCCGTGACACCTGAAGCTTAAAAGTGACAGATGATCTAGTGAAGATTTTAAGAAAAAATGAAGTGGCAACAACAGGAAGAGATGGACACGTGTTTGCAACGGGAGCAGGAAACCTGGTTGGTGTTGTTTTTGAGTATTAAATTAAAATAATTTGTTTTAATTTGTAATAATTCAGAAAATCAATAAAATAATATTATTTTTTTTAAAGTGACAGATGAATGGGGAGGAGTTATCTCACAAGCAGGGCACCCCATGAAAAAGAGCCTTCCCTCCTTACCAACTGCCTTGCCTTCAAAGGCACAGGGAGAATCTCAGAAAAGGGACAAGGGAGTGAGCGGGCAAGGGGTGTGTATGTGTGTCCCTAAGCCCAGTCGCCATCATGAGCACTCCCCACCTCCACCGGCCCCAGAGGAAACAGCTACTCACTTGAGCCGCTTGCTGATCTCTGACTGCTGGACTTGTTCCACCGTCTCCTTGGCATTGTTGCCCATATCGGTGAAGTACTTCCAGATCACGTCAGCCACCTGGTCGGCATTGATCTCGGCCTGGGCCCCTGCAAGGATGAGGAGGGAGCAGGTTGGTGCTGTGTGTGACCCGGCTCACAGCCTCCCATCCCAACTCCTCTGCCACTTGCCAATGCCCCACGTGTCTGCAAAGCCACAGGTGAACTCCCCTAATTTCTGGGAATACTGGGAGAACCACACAGACCCTTCCCTTTAAGAATGCATGCACATATCCATCAAGTCTGGGTAGGACCAAGACTTCTTCAAACAGATGAGGCCTCTCAGCAAGGCTGCCAAGTTTAATGAATGCAGCCAGCCCAGCACGGAAAGGCTAGCCACATGCTTCTTTCTACGGTGCCCAGATTTGCCAGTACTCTTTTCCGTTTCAAGCAGACACCCTGTTTCAGCCTGATCTGCCTCCCACTCTGAAATCCAGTCTCTCGGTTTGCTTTTCTCCTGGCCAGTTCATTGAGGCTTCTCAAACAATGTTATTGCCAGGCAGAGGGCTTTCTCAGCAGTGGTGCCCTCCCTTTGGAACGCCTTCCCATCAAATGCCAAGGAGATAAAGAACTACACAATTTTTAGAAGACATCTGTAGGCAACCCTGTATCGGGAAGTTTTTAATGTTGGACGTTTTGTTATGTTTTTATGTGTTGGAAGTCACTCGGAATGGCTGGGGCAACCCAGCCAGATGGGCAGGGAATAATAATAATAATTGTAACAACTGGGCAAAGTGCTTTAGTAAAGAATCATTCTGCTGTGCCCGACTCACAAGATTTTAGGTTAATCACACTGATTTGCTAAACCTGAGCTGCAAGACAACCATCGCTCGGTACATTCCGAGATCTGAGCTATATAGCATTTCTCCAGCTATGCCTTGGCCAGCCAGCGCAACAAGAAATGGGTCAGTGAGAATTTACAAAGACCGAACAATATTTAGAATTCAACAGTTGGAAATAGGACCAAAGTGAGTGCAGATAACAAGATCAGCAGAGCCCTTCTGGGTTACCTGTGATAGCCAAAAGGCTGAGGATCAAGGCTGCTGCCTTCAGAGTCATCTTTTGCGGCTGGGGGTTGCAGACACCGCCGTTTAAGGAACAGATCTGCCAAGAAGAAGAAGAAGGGTCAAAACTAAATCAGCGGCATTCCCATAAACACAGCCCCCTGATCTGACTCTCAGCCTTGTTCCAGCATCCCTTCCAAATTCCTGTCTCAGCCCTGTCCCCCTTCCGCATCCCCATCTCTCATGGCTCTTAGACATATTTTCTACATCACTTAGACCACCAAGCTGGGGCCCTCCAGATGTTGCTGGACTACAACTCCCATTAGACCTTGCCAGGGTTGCATTGACTGATGGGAGATGTAGTCCAAGAACATTTGGTCGGCAAAGGCAGAATTAGGCAGCTGAAGCTTTTCTGCCCTGAATGTGAGCTGGGGGGGGGGGAGAGAGAGAGAGGAGAGGGGAGAACCACCAGATTAAAATTGGCCAGAAGTTCCCCCTTCTAACTAGGATAGGAATAAGGAGATCACAAAGGCAGTGTCTCCCCCCCCTTCAAGTTCCCAGTAAGCAAAGCAGCACAAAGCCTCCCCTGCTCCATCATCCTGAACCAAACAGGGCTCCCAGCCCAGCATCAGCACCCTCCAGGTCAATGGAAGAGCAGTGCTCAAGCATGGACCCTGCAGGCAGCTCAGCTCAGCTCACCTCTTCTCCTTGCGCTGTCTCCTCAAGGTGGCTCAGCCTGCTTTGCCCATCCAAATTTATAGCCCTCCGAGCAGCTTCTTCCTGCTTCCACGCAGGCTGCTGACACATCCTCGAGCTTTTGGACTTTAGCAGGAGTGCAAACGTGGACGAGGGCTGGATGGCAGCAAGGGAGCCCCCACCCCTGTCTTATCTGCTGGGCAAGCAGAGCTCTTAGCAGAAACAGCCACGCCAACCTCTGACAGAAAGGCAAAACAACGCTTTTGGGGGGGGGCGCGGGAGTGCACGCTCGCACAAAAGAATTCATGAGGACTCTTAGCTGCAATTGCGCGCACCAAAGAGGTCAGGAGGAATGGAGCGCAACTACATAGGAAAGACAAAGGGTCGATGGATTTTGGGGTGTGGCATGACTGAAAACCAGGCGTGGGCATACTCCAACAGAATGTGGCTTGAAGGCCCAGGAGAGTGGGGTGTTATTGGGGTAAAATGATGGGTAGCTGAGTGGGCAGCTTCCCCATCCCGTGTCTGGCTTCCCTCAAAGCATCATCTGGTCTGCGCCTGACTAGCAAACAGCCCCATCCACCTGCTCTCCCACCTCCAACCCTCTGAGTTTCATTTTTAAAGGAAGAGAGGGACTGAAGTGTTTTAGTCTCTAACTACACCCCTTACCAAGCATGGCTCCGGCATGATTCAGGGATGGACATTCTGCCCTGTCTAGATCCCTATAGCATTTAAAGGTTGAGATATACAGTGGTACCTCAGGTTACATACGCTTCAGGTTACAGACTCCGCTAACCCAGAAATATTACCTCAGGTTAAGAACTTTGCTTCAGGGGAAAAACAGAAATCGTGCAGCGGCAGCCCAGCGGCAGCAGGAGGCCCCATTAGCTAAAGTGGTGCTGCAGGTTAAGAACAGTTTCAGGTTAAATACAGACCTCCGGAACGAATTAAGGTACCGAGGTACCACTGTAGCTCCAAGTGATTTATTCAGCTGGAGCCAGCTTTGCAGCAGTTGCTCTAGATTAACCTGGCATTGGAAGGTGGACTTGAGCAACACTGGATTTCTTCAAGCGCTCGCTATGATGAATTGGCAGAATATCCACTCTTGCCACAGATCCAGAACTGGTTTACAATTACAGGGAACAGCTCTGAGGCAACAGCAAGAAAACATAGTCTCTGGGCATAAATAGAGTACGTTTAATTTGTTGATTTGATTGACATCCTATGCCCTTTTAAAATGTGGTTCTTTTGGGGGGGGGAGTGTTATTGACTTTTTTTTTTCTTGATTATATGTACAGTGGTATCTCAGATTACAGACGCTTCAGGTTACAGACTCCACTAACCCAGAAATAGTACCTCACGTTAAGAACTTTGCTTCAGGATGAGAACAGAAATCACTTGGTGGCAGCGGGAGGCCCCATTAGCTAAAGTGGTACCTCAGGTTAAGAACAGTTTCAGGTTAAGAACGGTCCTCCAGAACGAATTAAGTTCTTAACCCAAGGTACCACTGTATATATATTGTGGTTTTATATTTTGATTTTGTTCTGTGAACTGCCCTAAGACCTCCGGGTATAGGGCAGTATATGAATTCAATAAATGAATAAATACTGGAAGACTGAAGAAACCCCAACTAAAGAATCATAGCAACAAAAATTGACGGATTATGCAGAACTGGCAAAATTGACATATAAGCTACGGGACAAGGATAACTGTGACTTTAAGGATGAATGGGAACCCTTTACAAAGTATCTGAAGACACAACAAAGTGAACTGGACTCCTTGGCAGGTTTTGAATAAACATTCACAAACCTTTTATTGATAATGATCAGCTGGATAGTTTGAAGATCTATACAACTTTCTAACATGCAGAAAACAGTATTCTTAGAGAAACCAAAGACTGGAACTGAGGGAAGTCGTGGGGTGGGGTTTGTGTGGGAGGGGGGAGGGAGGAAAAATGGGGGTGGGGAACAAGGATGATATGTTTTTTGATACTATGTCTTGTTATAATTTTGAATAAACAATAAATAAATAAATAAATAATCTATATCTATCTATCATCTATCTATCTATCTATCTATCTAACTATCTATCTATCTATCTATCATCTATCTATCTCACCCCTTCCATAACCATTTCTTGCACATATTGGTTTAGGAGCAGGGCATGTAAGAGGAGGCACACTTGAACCCAAAGCTACCCAAGGACTGGGTAGGCCAGCTCGCCTTCTGTTTAGTAATTTTCAGAGGTGGAGAAAAAGCTCTGTTTAGCTTCCAAGGAAATTCACTTTTTGTACCCCCCCATCCCAAAAACCCAAGGGGAAATATATAACTTTGTTTTCTTAAAAATCCTAATGTTGGAGCAAGGTGTACATCTTGGGCAGAGAATTCCCAGGTTTGGAAGCCACTGCCAAAGAGGCCCTGTCACATGCTGCCATTCTCTGTTTAACAACAAAATTGTTTATCCCCAGAGTAAGAAAATGGCCAACTCCCCCCACCCTGGACCCCCGCTGGATGTTAAACAAAGTTTCTTGGGGACATAATGTCTTGTGTGCTTGATAAGAACTGCTAATCCAAACAGTTTATTTGCTCTTGTTTGTTATTGGAAGCACCTGGAGTTTCCCCTCTTTCCCACTCACCCTCAGCCCTCACTTGAGTGCTGCTTTCCCACTTTGGTGGTTGGTTTTCTGGAGAGTAAACAAAATGAAGGAGGGGAGGGGCATGGAGATGAAAAACCTGGGATGATGAAAAGCCCAAAGATGTGGAGTTTGTAAGAGTCTTAACATGGAATGTAACAGGTGACAGGGAAGGTTGGCTATGTTTTCTGGGTACAAACTGATAGCATCAAGGACTTCTGGGAGAAAGAAGCAACAACAACTTGTCAGTTTCTCTCTCTCTCTCTCTCTCTCTCTCTCTCTCTCTCTCTCACACACACACACACACACACACACACACACACACACACTTCTATGATAGCATGAATTCCCCCTAAATTAGACATGTTTTTGTAAGAATTTTCCCCTGATGCAATGCACCTTTGTCTGCTAGGTACACTTCCTTCCAGTATTCATTTTTGTATCCGTTACTTGGCAGGAGAACCACGCTGCAAAATTCAAAGGAGTGTGAATTTCAAAGGAAGGTTAAGTTGCGGTTTGCTGATTGTTTGGGACGGCACAAATTAGGTAGTTCACCTTTAAACATGGACTGAACCAAATTCTTCCCCATTCTACACACACACATTTACAAATACATGTGTATGGCAGTAGTTACTTTGATGTCTCTCCAAATCTCTGGTATTTCATTCTCCTTTTTTTTGTTGTTGATGCATAAGTCGCAGCAGGAAGCAAAAATGCTGCTCGCTCATCAGCCAGAGCTGTACAAAAACAGAAGGCTGCCTGCCTGGGCTCACATTAACCAGGAAATCACACTCTCAAGGGAGTTGGTCACCACATATTTAAAACAGGATGATATCACTTTAAATGTAGCTTCTCCCAAAGCATTATGGGAGCTGTAGTTTGTGAAGGGTGCTGAGAGCTGTGAGAGGACCCCTTTTTCCTTCCCATGACTACCATTCCCAGAGTGGTTTAGCAGCCAGTCTCCCTTCCCAGGGAACTCTGGGAATTGTAGTTCTGGGAGAGAAACAGGTCTCTTTACAACTCTCAGTACCCTCAACAAACTACATCCCCCATAATTCTTTGGGGGAAGCCATGGCTTTTTAAAGTGGTATCATGGTGCTTTTAATGAATGGTCTGGATGTAGCCATTGTCACCCCACATTTGACACCCCGAGAGCTTGAGAGGTCCTGGAGCCTGTCCCCTTCCATCTCAGCAACCCCCTTGGGTTTGGACTCCTTCTTGAGCGTCTGCTTGTGAGGCAAGGCAGGGGCCAAACTCCCTTGCATTGCATTTCTGCTGTGTAACCCTTGGCCATTTCCAGGCTTAGCAAAGGCAGTGGGCAAAGTCTCGGCCTTGCACATCACACATCAGTCAGTTCAGCTTCTTGCTGACAGATGCCAAGCTCTCTTCACTCCCCCTCGCCAAGGGAGTCAGAGCACCATCTCTGTTGGAGACAGAATGCAGAGCTCAGCAATATGAGACTGGACTGTGCCTCTGAGCGTGTGCAGAGTGCCTCTCCCTCTCCACCAAACAAAAACAGCCAACCCGCAACTGGCAGGATAAGGGTTTCGGGCTTCCAGGCATCTCTCTTGGTTTAGAAGAAACCACTTTATGGCACTGCTCTCTGGCCTGTCTGCAATGTGTTATCTTGAGGTCACAGTCCAAGGTGAGGCAGATTGGAGGGGCAGAGCTCAACCAGGGATGGCAACAGGCAGGAGGTCCAAAGATGAGTTCATTCATTCCTTAAGGCCGTTCCGTTGTGTAATGCAAGATGGTTCTTTTTTTATAGATATATTTATTAAATTTCATAAACAAATTTTAAACAAGATTTAAACATAAAATACATAGCTCAAAAAAATTCAGGAATAAGAAAAAATACAAAGCAGAACAGATATTAAACAAAAAAACAGTTACCAAAAAAAAGAAAGAAGTCATAACAAACGCCAACCCACCCCGAAAAAGAGGAAAAAAGAAAAATTATACCTCCAGATATTATATCTTATTCACTAGTTTCTTGACCTCCTCACACCTCCCTTTCCGTATTCCAATTCAAATATTCAGTTCAGCAAATTCTTACCCTCTGTCATTTAACCTTATTCAACATCTTAAACTATGATAAAGATATAATTTCCGTCATTATCCATCCAAATTTACATATGCTTATTAAGCTTATTACTAACACCACTTATTTTCAATCCAACGTCCTTTTAACATTCATTAATTTTACAGTATTTCTGTAAATAGTCTTTAAATTTTTTCCAGTCTTCTTCCACTGACTCTTCTCCCTGGTCTCGGATTCTGCCAGTCATTTCTGCCAATTCCATGTAGTCAATCACCTTCGTCTGCCATTCTTCCAGAGTGGGTAAATCTTGCGTATTCCAGTACTTTGCGATGAGTATTCTTGCTGCTGTTGTTGCATACAGAAAAAAAGTTCTATCCTTCTTTGGCACCAAATGGCCGGCAATACCCAAGAGAAAGGCCTCTGGTTTCTTCAGGAAGATATATTTAAATACCTTTTTCAGTTCATTATATATTATTTCCCAGAAAGCCTTAATCTTTGGGCACGTCCACCAAGTAATGCAAGATGGTTCAAGGTTTCCCAGATGCCCATTCTTACCAATGGCCGTCACTCATTCCAGTGCATCCCTCATATGCAGAGTACTATGGAGGCCTCTAACAGAATTTTTGGAAGGAGAAAAGGCTGGCCAGCTCAGCCCCCTGCTGCTGAGCTCAGGCAACCACCCACCACCCTCCATAATCCAGACCACAGCAAATCACAAGGTAAGAGGTAAGAACTGCCTGCAGGACAAAGAGGTGGCTCTGGCAAGTGAGCCAAGCCACAGGCTCCAGGAAAAGACAATGCACCCGAAGCAGCAACAAGAGTCCATTTAACCTGCAAGAAAACCATCTATACTGATTCAAGTCTTCCTGCGCTTTTATTCTTAGCCAAAATTGCACCATGCGGTCACAAGAGACAGAAGGACTGGCAGACATAGGTTAAGTCCGGGGTACAAAAAAAAATCAGCAGATAAATACTGGAGGTGGGGAATGGCCCCAAAAGTCCAAAGGCATGGGGCATTGGGAGACTGAAACCCTCTTCAGGCATTATGAAGGAGGGACAATAAACTGTTGGATGGGTTTGAGCTCTTTCCCATTCTGAAGGCTCCCTGGTTCAGACAGTTACCTTCCGGGAGGTGGAAGGTGATGGGGGAGGAACAGGGGGTCAGAGATAAATAGATAGATGAAAGAACCACCTCATTGCTTAGCTAGGTCACTTAGGAACATAGGAAGCTTCCATTTAGCTCACCACTGTCTACAATAGGCACACAGTGGGCAAGTATCTCAGATCCAGGCCAAGAGACAGTCCAGACTTGAGCAGGAAACTGGCAAAGCTGTCACGAGCTCCATTGTGCAGTGCAAGTTCCCCCAGGCAGGAATTGGACCCAAAGACCCAATTTCACTTTATTTCTTCAAAATGTTAACAATTTTTAAAAAAACCAAGCATATAGAAGGAGAAGCCTTACTGATGCAGAGCCAGCATGGCTTCTGCAAGGACAAGTCCTGTCTCATGAATCTATTAGAGTTTTTAGAAAGTGCCAAGAAGTATATAAGTAGGGGTGATTTGGCTGACACAGTCCGGTTGACAAAGCTGGTTGACAAACGATCTACAGTTAAGGGTGAGCAGTGAGGTGGCCAAGTTTGCTGATGATGCTAAATTGTTCAGGGTTGTTAAAAGAAAAAAGAGACTGTGAAGAGCTCCTAAAGGACCTCTCCAAACCGGGTGAAATGGCGAATGCAATTCAATGTAAACAAGTGTAGAGTGATGCATGTTGCAGCAAAAAAATCTTAATTTCACATATATGTTCGTGGGGCAAATGCACATATATGCACTAGTGGTGACTGGCCAGGAACAGGATCTTGGCAGGTTATAGTAGATGGCTTGATGAAGAGGTTGACCCAGTGTGTGGCAGCTGTAAAACACACACACACACACACACACACACACACACACACACACACAGACAAATTCAATGCTAGGGATCATTAGGAAGAAATTGAACATAAAATTGCTGATATAATGAAGCTATACAAATCTATGGGTGACCACATTTGGGATGTTGTGTGCAGTACTGGTTGCCTCACCTCAAAAAGAATATTTTAGGCTAGGAAAGGGTTTGGAAAAGGGGAGCGCAAAATGATCAAGGGGGTGGAGCGACTGCCCAGTGAGGAATGGTTGCAGCGTTTCAGATTCTTTAGTTTAGAAAAAAAGGGGAGTAAGATGCAACATAAGAGAAAGTAGAGAAAGTGGAAGAAGAAAAGTTCTTCTCCGTCTCTCACAACACTAGAACTCATGGACAGCTGACATAGCTGAACGTTGGAAGATTCAGGGCAGAGAAAAGGAAGTGCTTCATGCAGAATTGTGGAACTCTCTGCCACAGGAGGCAAAGATGGCCACCAACTTGGATGGCATAATAATAATAATAATAATAATAATAATAATAATAATAATTTTTTATACCCCACCCATCTGGCTGGGTTTCCCCAGACACTCTGGGCAGCTTCCAACAGAATATTAAAATACAGTGGTACCTCGGGTTACATACGCTTCAGGTTACAGACTGCGCTAACCCTCAAATAGTGCTTCAGGTTAAGAACTTTGCTTCAGGATGAGAACAGAAATCGCACAACGGCGGTGCGGTGGCAGCAGGAGGCCCCATTAGCTAAAGTGGTGCTTCAGGTTAAGAACAGTTTCAGGTTAAGAACGGACCTCTGGAACAAATTAAGTACTTAACCCGAGGTACCACTGTACATTAAAAGAGGATTAGACAAATTCATAGAGGAGGTTATCAATTGCTTCAAGCCACAATGGCTATGTTTTACCTCCACAGACGGAGACAGCAGTACTTCTGAATACCACTTGCTGGAAACCACAGAAATGGAAAGTGCTTTTCTGGTCGAATCCTGCTTTGTGAGTTTCCCACAGGCATCCAGTTGGCCCTGTGAGAATAGGATGCTCCACTAGACAAGCCATTGGCCTGATCCAGCAACAGGCTCTTCTTATGTTCTAAACAAATGTTAAGACAAAAGATTTGTGGGACATCTGCAGAGCAAGCTGAAGCCAGGGTGTTTTTGCCTCCTGCAATCTTGTTGACAACGCAGTACAGTGGTACTCTAGACGAAAGAGTTTTCCGTTTTGGAGGTGCTTCGCAAAACGAATTTCCTATGGGCTTGCTTTGCAGGACGACAATGTCTTGCGAGTTCCTTCTGGGTTTTTTTCCTTCCCTCCCCTTTTCCTAAGCCGCTAAGCCACTTATCAGCTGATCCAATCAGCAGATAAGCCGCTAAAAGCCGCTAATAGCGCTAATAGCGCTAATCCGTCAATGGGCTTGCTTCGCAAGACGAAAAAACCGCTAGAAGAAGAGAATCACAGAACGGATTCTTTTCGTCTTGCGAGGCACCACTGTATTCCAAACTGCAAACACTGCCGGTGTTGGCAGGCAGCTTGGAATGAGTTTTGCATGTGCCCCAAATATTTTATATATATATATTTTTATTGGTTTTAAAATACAAAATTATAAAACATACCACACAAATTATCACAAATACATTCTTATTGGACTTCCATCAGCACCTCTGATAATCCTCCGTCTTATTCACTTCTTACGCATTTCCTAACTTAATATTGCCTTTACATTTTTAACATATCCCATCTCCTCCTTCATTTTTGCCATATTTCTGATATTATTCCTCACAGAGCTTCTTGCAAATCTACAAACATCATCTGGTCATCGCAAATACTTTTCAAATAATCCGTAAATTTACTCCAGTCCTCGGTAAACTTCTGGTCCCGCCGGTTTCGGATCCTTCCCATTAGCTTATCAAGTTCCGCATATTCCATTAATTTCATCCTCCATTCTTCCATCATGCCCCAAATAGGCAAGGATATGTACAAACATTGCTAGAGCAAGAGAGGCATCAATTCCTGCTCCCCAAAACAATGAGCAGGGTGGTGGTTGTGGTGCACAGGAGATACATTTTATTCAGGATCAACGATGAGCCAATGCCATGTGCAAGCTTTTGAGCTGCACCGAACTCTTCCTCAAGAAGAATACTGGTGAAAAGCAAAAAAGGAAACTCACCAGTGCCAGACTTGGCAGCACAGAGCCCCAACCTGGGCACACAGTTTCTTCCTGGCTCTTACGCAACAAAGATGACGGGAGCATCTTTCTTCAACAAAGGGGAAGAGTACCTGGCATACATGGGCAATGGGTAAGGCTAGAGTGCTATCCCTGGGAAGAAGAGCCATCTGCTAGCCCATAAGGAAGACCAGTGCCAAAGTCAGAGAGGGCCAGGCAGGGGCTGCCCACAAAGCAATGCAGGAACCTTGGTAGCAGAGACGGGATTTCTCCACCTCCAGCACAGGCTTCAGCTGAGCAAACATGGCGAAAGGAGGAGGGGGGAGTCAGCAAGAGATGGTCCCCCTCCCCTCAGGTCTCCTGGCTGACCTTTGGTCCAATAGCCCCTACAGCCTGGGGGTTTATAAATGAGAAGCTGCCCAGGCAGGCGCCAGACAGCACCTCCTGGGAAGAAGAGGGAACAGGTAAGAGTGGGAGAGACTTGCTGGGTGGAGCAAAGGGGACAGGAAGGGAGCCTGTTCAGTCACAAACTGCTTTGGAGCACCTGACTTCTTCCAGGCCAATTTGTGCATTTAAAAAGGCATATTCCCCGAAGGAGGAACTGCTCACCCCTACCTTTTGCCAACAGGGGAGCCAGGGCTTAATCTTGTTATAAGAATTCTAAAGTCTCAAATCTACAATAAATATACAATAAATACACACATATCTAAATGTGTTTGAAATAGTACAGGAGAGCAATCCTGAAGCCATTTTGACTCTCCCAATGACCTCAAATATTCCTCTGCATTTAGGGAGGTAAATGGGGAAAGCCTTCCCATTGTCTTTTCACTTGCAAATCCTGTTTTAAGGGCGTAAAGGTAAAGGACCCCTGGACAGTTAAGTCCAGTCAAAGGCGGCTGTGGGATTGCAGCACTCATCTCGCTTTCAGGCTGAGGGAGCCAGCGATTGTCCACAGACAGGTTTCTGAGTCATGTGACCAGCATGATTAAACTGCTTCTGGTGCAATGGAACACCGTGTCGGAAACCAGAGCGCATGGAAATGTTGTTTACCTTCCCGCCGCAGTGGTACCTATTTATCTACTTGCACTGGCGTGCTTTCAAACTGCTAGGTTGACAGGAGGGTGTATTTGTGTATGAACAGGGTGAGCCTGTGACCTGATTCAGGAACTAAAGTATTCACCATCACAAAAGAATGGCCAGACTGCCCAGGTAATGCAATCAGCGACCATTATCAGTTATCCTGGCAGACAGGATTTCTGCTATAGACTGCCTCCTATGATGTATGTATGATGATTTTGGGGTGGTCTTTGGTTAAAAGGGGTTGGTCAATGTCAAAAGTCTTTAAGCTTCCTGCACACTTTTGTTCAGGGTCTCTCTCCCTGCTTGGAAGGAGAGGAGAGAACTCTGTTGCAAAAGAAAAAATAAATATCTGCCTTGCTTTCCGCTGGATCCTGCCTCCATCCATTATTCTCTGACCGATCATGGACTTAGGAGACTCAGGGTCGCATGAGGAGTTGGGCAGCAAAAGGCAAACCTCAATTTTTACATCAATCTAAACCAGTCTGAGCTTAGAATCATTCCCAGGATGAAATAGGAAGTGTGACTCTAGGGATGTGCAGAGGGTTTTTCCCTCCCCACCAGGGGCAGATCTACTATGAAACTAATGAATCTTAAGCCTTAGGTTCCTTAATCCCAGAGGGGCCCCAGAAGCACCTTTAGTACACATTGCTTTTAAAAAATTGCATCTAGTAGACTCAGTTTCAGTTGCATTGAACTAAGTCAAATTGATTCTTTTTTGTTGTATATATATTTCAACAACCCCAAAGTTTGAGAGTCAGTAGCACAAATGCTGTAAAGGTGTGGTGGAAAAGGTAACAGACAGACAGACAAGAAGAATTGTAGAATCACGAGGACTTATTTGTTTATGGATATACTATGGACAAATATAGAAAATGGAAGAAAAACATTATACAAAATGGAAGAAAATTGCAATAAAATTATATGTGATATAAAAAACCAGAAGAAGGAAGGAGGGAAGTCAGCTCTGAAGAGCAAGTTTAAATGTAAAATGTAATACAATATGTGTATGTGGAGTATCTAATTGAAAAACTAATAAAGATTATTTTAAAAAAAGAAAAAGGTAACAGTGTTTACCTAGATTTGTTGCTGGTTGCAAAGGAACTCCCACCCCCAATGACAATTCAAGCTTCAGGGCCCCCATAATGTAGGTCTGCCACTGCTCCCCACAGCCTCATCACATCTAGGAAGACAGGCAGAGAGAAGTCTAGGATCCTTTCGTTCTTTTAAAAGATAGCTGGTGGAAGTTTCTAGGAGCAACTGCTGCAATCTATGCATCAGCAGATCCCATGGAAGCCAAGTCAGCTGAGCTGGCCACACCCTGCCCAATCCGGTTTGGAATTGAGCTGGGTCCAAGGTACCAGTTCGGATCACCTAAAGGGCACAACAGGGCACCTTATCCTGAAGCAGATATATGGCAAATGTTGCCCCAGCCTTGCCAAATCTGACTGGCAGGCGCTGTCCCGGGTTAGGTAAAGCAAAGTCCCTTCTCTTTTTTTAAAAAAAGATATTTATTAAAGTTTCAGCATATTACAAAAATAAGAGAAAAAAGTAAAAGAGAAGGGGGGAAAAACAAAAATGAAAATACAAAGTAGAAACAGTTAAAAACAAATCAGTCTTTCCAAATCTTATCTTTCATTTGCTTGTTTCCCTGACCTCCTCACACCTCCCTTTTTATATTCCAGTTCAATTAGTTAATTCAGCAAATCCTTTCCCTCTTTGATATTATCTTAATCTTTTATCTTAATATATTATAACTTTAGGTTATCACCTGTTAACAATCCATTTTTACATATTCCTTTATAGTATTGCTTCTAAAAACCACTTAACTTCAATCCAACATCATTCTAACATTCATTGATTTTGCAGTATTTCTGTAGATAATCTTTAAATTTCTTCCAATCTTCCACCAACTCTTCTCCCTGGTCTCGGATTCTGCCAGTCATTTCCGCCAGTTCCATGTAGTCCATCACCTTCATCTGCCATTCTTCCAGAGTGGGTAAATCTTGTGTCTTCCAATATTTTGCAATAAGTATCCTTGCTGCTGTTGTAGCATGAAAGCAAAGTCCCTTTTCAAGCCCAGCCACCAGAGACCTTCTGGATGCTGCTGAGTGCAACTTGGGACCCCCGGCCTGCACAGCAGGTGGGAGCTCTGCCACTGAGCGCTGATGCCCACCCTCCTGCTAGCAGAGTTGGGTGTGGGGTTGAACTCAGGAACACAGGAAGCTAGAGGAGGGAGAAAGGTTGTTTTCTGCTGCTCCAGAGAAGCAGACACGGAGCAATGGATCCAAACTACAAGAAAGAAGATTCCACCTAAACATTAGGAAGAACTTCCTGACAGTAAGAGCTGTTCGACAGCGGAATTTGCTGCCAAGGAGTGTGGTGGAGTCTCCTACTTTGGAGGTCTTTAAGCAGAGGCTTGACAACCATATGTCAGGAGTGCTCTGATGGTGTTTCCTGCTTGGCAGGGGGTTGGACTCGATGGCCCTTGTGGTGTCTTCCAACTCTATGATTCTATGATTCTATCTGTCTTATCCCAAGTCAGACATCTGTCCATCTGCCTCAGTATCTTTGTGGATGCTCCTTCCTTGGAGGTTTTTAAGTTGGGTGGCCATCTGTCATGGCTGCTTTAGTTGAGATTCCAGCATTGCAGGGGGTTGGACTAGATGACCCTTAGGGTCCCTTCCAACCTTACAATTCTTTCGCTCTCTCTCTCTCTTTTCCCCACTTAATTTATTTATTATTAATGTTGCAATACATATATGAAATCTTTACATATTGATACATATACATTATAGTCGTAAATTCACATTTTCACATTTCATTATGTACCAGCATTTATCCATTTCTTATTTCTTGCCCTGTGTCTTCCCTCCACCCGTGTGTGACTTCCTTGTTATTATTTTGTAACTTTATTATTGAGATTGTAATTTTGTATCTTAATAATTAAATATTCAGTCTTATATATCTGCTTAGCTTAACTTGACTTGAATTTGTGAAAACACTCTATACATATCAATAAGTTCTTGTTGGAGCATCTTTTGGTCATGTATTCTTCTACACATTTCCATTCCTGTTTGAGATTTTGATTAGATTGCATTCTAATTGTTGCCGTCATTTTTGCTAATTCAATCATTTCGAAAAATTTATATTGCCAGTCTTTCAATGTTGGTACTTCTTCTGATTTCCAGTTTTTTGCAATCAATAACCTTGCGGCAGCTGTTGCATATAAAAAGATTCTCTTCATGTCTTTGGGGATGTCACAATTCCTGAAAGGAATGTTTCCGGCTTCCTACCAATTGTTGTTTTAAACATTATTTTCAGTTCCTCGTGTATATTTCCGCAAAATTTTTTAATTTTAACATATGTATCTCCACTATACATGATATAAGGATCCCTCTGATACCTTACATCTCCAACATAAACCAACCTTACGATTCTATGATCCGCACGGCTTGGCAGCAAGATGTTCTCTAGTGTCTTGTCAGGTGGGGTCTCTCTCAACCCTACATAGAGTCGCTGGAAAGCGGGGACCAAAGCTGCGACCTTCAGCATGCAAAGCTGATACAAAACTGCATCAGAACCAATGTTCTACCCCAGGGCTACAGCAGGCCTTCCTTCTCAATACCCTGTTCTGCATAGCTGAATGATGGCTCTGGCACTAGTCTAGCGCAGGCCTCGCCTCAGCCCCAGACTACTGGGGATGGTGCCTTCTGGGCCTTCAGTGGCCAATGGTGATCTGACCTGCCTTTCCTTCCCATCACAGGTCCAGCCAAGCGACAGAATGAGAAGGCCCCTTCCACTGCTCTTTGTCCTTCTGGCGCTGCTTGCTGCGTTTGCACGTAAGAAATGCCCCCCACCCCAGTGCCAGAACAGTATTGCTCTCACACATGCCTGCCTGTGTGGAAGAGGGTGCAAGGGGCACAACTGAAATCCAGTCAGCTACTTGGCTCCTGGTGGGAAGAGGAAGGTGGAAGGGGGATCTCTCCCCTTGGGGCCACCAACTGAAAGCCCGTACCCTGCAACAATTCTCCGATGAAACTAGAGCTATCCTACCATCCCCTCCAACATTTCTCTGATGAAGATAGGGGACGTCCTAAGGAAAAGCAGGGCATTCAGGGATCAAATGAGAAACCAGGACAGCTTCTGTAAATCCAGGACTGTCCTTGGAAAATGGGACACGGGTGGCGCTGTGGGTTAAAGCACAGAGCCTAGGACTTGCCGATCAGAAGGTCGGCGGTTCAAATTCCCTGCGAAGGGGTGAGCTCCCATTGCTCGGTCCCTGCTCCTGCCAACCTAGCAGTTCGAAAGCACATCAAGTGCAAGTAGATAAATAGGTACCACTCTGGTGGAAAGGTAAATGGTGTTTCTGTGTGCTGCTCTGGTTCGCCGGAAGTGGCTTAGTCATGCTGGCCACAAGACCCAGAAGCTGTACGCCGGCTCCCTCAGCCAATAAAGTGAGATGAGCGCCACAACCCCAGAGTAGGCCACGACTGGACCTAATGGTCAGGGGTCCCTTTACCTTTACCCTGGAAAATACGGACACTTGGAGGGTCTGGGTGTCATGGGCTCTCTAGCTTACATGAGCATCACTCCTTGGCTGAAGCTAGGGGCAAAGGCACACCTGATGGTGATAGGAAGCACCTGGAAGAACAGATCATTCACACAACCCATGTGGTCCCCACCCCTATTTCTTTGGCATGGGGAATCAACCAACAAGGCAGCTGAGATTCTGCCCTCCTCTCCCCCAAAATAGAGGAAGCGTATGTGTAGGGAGGGGAGCGGGAAAGTGCTTGTTTGCTCCATATCCCGCCCTCCCTTTTCTTTTTTGTCTTGCAGAAGCTCAAGATGCCCCAAAGGAGAGCCTGGTGGCCAAAGTGCAAGTCTTTGCTCAGCAAGCCATCCAAAAGACCCAGGAGCGCTTCACCACCCTCCAAGAGTCGGAGGCAGCCCAGCAGGCCAGGTGGGGGAGGCCTTCCAAGCTCAAGGAAGGGGGAAAGTTGGGACAGAGCAGAAGGGAGGGGGGACCGGGGCTGGGGGGTGGATGCATGCCATAGGAGCCAACTCCAGGGGGCCATGGGTGCTTAGGCACCCACAACAATATAATGAGCAGAGCCACAAAGTCAATGAGCAAAATCAGAGACAGACAGACAGCCAAGAGAGAAGTTCAGCTCCGCCTTTTACAGCCAGCGAGTCACCTGTTTCTGAGGTTCGGGCTCGAATTCGGAGGCAGAGCTGATGGCCACTACAACATGGACATGCGATGTCACATGCACACAACTGCACATAGTGTGTGTGACATCACACACACAATGCACAATGTTGCATTGTGGTTTCGGAGGAGCCCCCTTCCAAAAATCCAATGCGTGATGTCACACACACTACATGTGTGTGTGACATTGCACATCTGTGTTATGGTGGTGGGCGCCCACGATCCTGTGGGTGAGATGGCACCCTTGATGCATGCCGTGTGGGGCTGCACGTATCAGCAAACAGTATTATCTCCTGAACCTGCCCCCCTTCCTAGAATCCCCTCCTTGGCATAAGGGAAGCCTTATTCGCTTCCACCCACTGTCTCCCCTGGGGCAGCAGCCTCTTGCTGAGACCCCAAAGGTGCTATTGGCGCCTGTCACAACACGTGGGGCAGAGGTGGCTACTTCTGGGCCCGCAGACATGGAAGGTTCTTGCAACACACCGTGGGCGTAGTAGAACTCTGGCAATAGCCAGGCTTTCAGGGGGCTTGGAATTCCTACTTTCCTAAAGGGGTTGGGGTGGGGTAATTTATGAAACCAAGAAAAGCTCTCACTTGCCACACTGCACTAAGTGACCCTTCAGGGAGGGATCCACAGCAATTAAATGCACCTTTTCCTTCAACCCACCCCTACTGCCTTTTAGGGAATGGATCACTAACGGCTGGGCAAATGCAGTTCAATACTTTGGCCGTGTAAAGGAGAAGATTGCCACATTTTTGAAGACGCCGGCACCTGCAGCATGATGGAATTTTGATTCCACACAATTCCAGGAGGATCTCTCGCCCTTCCCAGTACAGCGGAAGGTTGCTAAAGTTGTCCTCAGTGATGGGCAAGGATTTCAACATTTGCCACTGTTTCTCCTTTTCCCTGCCCTGCCTAGTCACTCCTTCATTCCCTCCTTCCCTCAGACATCTCAATGTTCATTAAGCGTGGCACTTCCCCCCATTAAATCTTGCAAACCCTTTGCATGGTTGAGTTTCTTGCTGTGAACCAACAAAGCAAACTGGGCAGAGGTCTTGATGGAGCATGAGGGACACTTTCAAAAAGACTTTTTGGGAGGCTTTCAGTGGTTTCCCACCAGAACCACCCAAGAGCAAAACAATCACATTTCCAGATGTGGGTGGGATCCCCTTCCTTGAGCAGCTATGTAAGTGGGCAGGGGGAGGCATCCTGGGTAAAGACCCTTTCCAGTTAAAACTCAGTCTCCAGAATCAAGACTTCGCCCTATCAGGGCACCTGCTTAATCCCTTCCCTCCTGCTGCCAGTTGGGATGAATTTGGCCTGAATCTGAGGAAGGGGCAGGGAGAGAGAGAATCTTGCTGTGTTCGTGGTGACCTAGATTTGGTGGGTTTGGTGGTGGCAGGCAAGCAAGCAGGGAGAGGCATCTTCACCTAGCCAGGGGGTCTCCTGCAGCTCCTCCTGGCTCCATCTGCCAACACAACCCACAGGAGAGTTGAGAAAAGTTCTGCCCTGTGCTACCTAAGGACAAAGATCAGTTGGCATAGCAGCCACTGCCACCAGGAGGCCAAATGGCCAAGACAATAATTGGCTAGGCACTTGTTCACTTTCAGGTTTAGCTGCCCTGTTTTGTTTTTTAAACAAACTGCTGAGTTTAGTGTATATTTTTGTGGTGGGCTCTACACACACACACACAGAGAGAGAGAGAAGTAAGGCTGATCTCTTTGCCCTCAAACGGCAGGGATTTCTTCCCTGGCTCTGCCCCCCTCCATCTGGTTCTTCCCAGTCCCGATATATTTTTGATTCCAAGAGCTGGGAATAAACAGCAGCAACTCTGAAGACCCACAAATCTGTCTCACACAGTGGCGACAGCCCTTCTTCCACTTGGCCTTGCCAAGAGATTGCAGGGGCACTGGGCAGCTGTGCTGTTGCATGGAGGCATTGCTGAATCCCTAGCAAGTTCATCCAGGGGTCTATATGGCCTGAACCTCTTTGAGGCAGCTTTCCTTGCCTGCAGAAAACTCCCTCTATCTTTTAACCCCAAAACATCTGGCACCTGAAGCAGCCTCCTCTCTCTCCTTCAGGACCCACCCTCTCTTAGTCTAGGCCTCCTTCCCCCACTAAGGCGTTGGGCATGGTGGGGAGACACCCACAGAACTAGCCAGGAGGAAATGAGACCTTTGGACTGGCAAAACCTGCAAAAGGAATCCCCAACCCCACCCCAAATGCCAACGCTTCAATTCCTACCCACCTCTCACTGCCCTCCCCCTTCTGACCCCCCCAGTCATGCAACACAGCTCCCAGCCCCCTTCATGGCAGCAGACATCCACCACACAATAGCCATATCTCTTAAAGTTGCTTTTTATTTGGCAAAAGAGAAGGAGAGAGGCACTGGACTGAGCAGGTGGGGATGGCGGTGGGAAGAAGAGGGGGAGAGAAGCTAGGTTTTCTTCCACTCCAGCCTGAGGTCTTCCAGCTGGGGTCTTAAGGGCGTGGGGAGGAGTTGCAACCCCTCCTTTCCCTGCTCACACCCCATAACCCACCCAGGGTTGTGGTGCCAAAATGTGGGGTGGGAAAGGTCAGCGATAAATACCGAAGTGGGGAGGCAGTGCTTATTCAGAGGAACCCTGATCAGAGGGAAGAGGGAGGCCCAAAGGTCCAGGCAGGATCCTGGAAGGAGGGGGCTGCCATGCTTCTCTCTAGGCGGCTTGCTGTTGCTGCCCCTTCTTCACCTCCTCCTCCACGGCCTTTTGCACATTGGCGATGAGGCCCTCCACGTAGGTCTTGAAGCTTTCCACGCTAGTGGGCAGTTGCTCGCGCACCTTCTCCACCATGGGTCCGATCTTCTCCCGCAGGGCAGTGAAGTGCTTCTGGGCCTCGGCCTGAAACTCTCTCAACTTGGGGGCACCCTGCTCCCGGATCTCCTGCAGCTTCTGGCTCAGCCTCTGGCGCATCTCTTCGGCGTGGGGGGCCACCTTGGCACGCAGCTCGTCCACGTGGTCCCGCAGCTTGTCCCGCGCTTCCTCGGCCACTGGCCTCACCTTCTCCTGAATTGTCTCCAGGTTCTGGCGCACAATCTGCTTCACCTCCTGCTCAATGGGCTCTGCCTTGGCCCGGAGAGCCTCTATTTCCTGGTGGAGCTTCTTGCTGAATTCATCAAAGTAGGGCTGGATATTGGCATTCACACTTTCCAAGTGCTTCTTCAGCTCCTCGATCCCCTTGTCCCAGTGCACTTTCAGCTCTTGCTTCAGTTCTTCCATCTCGGGGGCTATTTCTTTGTGCAACTCAGCTAATATCTGGTGCGCCTTGTCCAATTTCGGAACCAGGCTTAGGCTACAGAGAGAGGATGGGGAGACCGAGTTAGTGGGTGAAGAGAGGGCAGAGTTGGTGCCTAGACCTCTTGCTCCAGCCCAGAAGAAGAAGGGAGCACCTCTCTCCTCGAGAAGCACCAGCCAGTTTCGACCTCCTGTTCTGCTAAGGAAGGTCAGGGTCTCTGCTACCCCTTTATACAATGTGGAGCAGAAGCGAGGAAGCCACCCTCTGCTCTGGCCATCGGTGTTGGGGAGGCCACTTTGTTTTAGTGTCTTTTGCTCTTTCCAACATGTTGGAATGCCTTTGAGTGCCAGAGCTGGGTCTTGCCTTTGGAGTGGGGATGCTCTCTTGGGAGAAGCTCGTCACAGCAAAAGAGGAGCCTCTTTGCTGTCTGAACCCAACACAGAGACCTGCCAAAACTGCCTCCTCGCCCAATAGCAGCAGCAGCAGCAGCCAACAGGAGCCAAGGCTGCGTCGATAAAAATATGGCATCTACTCAGCCTTTATAAAAGGATTCCTCCCCCTACCCTGTCACATACACACCTCAGTTGTCTAATTTCATTTTTTAAAAATCTGTTTATAGGGTTCATACAAGGCATGTCTATTTAGCAGTTGCCTTAAAAAGTATATTTGAGGCTCCTCTTTCAGCTATGAATTTGTGATGCGGTTCAGTAGCCCAGCCGGGGTGGGGTGGGGTGAGGCTGGTCATGCAATCCAGCCCCTCTAAATTGTGTGGAGCTGTCCCTCCCAGGGAAGGCCCCTGAGATCAGAATGGATGTAAGCCGCCCCCCCCAATATCTGGCTTTTAGCTGGGGGGGGGGAGGGAGGTGGTTGGTGCTGCACCACAGTTCCATAAGGGTGAACGGAGATCTGGGGGACTTGGGTTTGGAAAGGCCTCCACAGATATCCACAAAGGCAGCCAGCCAGCCGCTCCTCCCTGTCCCCGCTCCCTCACTGCACAGATGGAAAGCCCTCCTGGGGCAGAAGCACCATCTCCTGAGGAGATAAAGGGGAAGGAGCTTTGGCCACCCCAAAAGCCTACAGCCTGCCAGTCTATTCCCTGCTTGCCCCTAATTTGCTACTCACTCTACTTCCTTGCCCCATTCAGAGTTATCCAGCTGAGTGATGGCTTCACGGAGACCAGTCCTGATGGTTTCTACGTAAACGGTGAGAGCGTCGTGCACACGCTCCAAGGGGGTTTGTTGGGGCTCATCTTGCTGCCAGAAGTGGCGGGCCTGGGTTCCTGCAGAAGCAATGCAATAATGGTTAGAGCCTAAGGGCAGAGCGTTTAGAAAGCGGCAGTCAGAAGCGAGCCAGGTCTCCCCCAGTTTGGCCCTGAGAAGGCAGAGCCCACTCCTCTATGGCTACGCCTCCCTCCACCCGCAAGCAGAGATTAGCAGAGATCGGAGCATGTCCTTCAGAGCTCATCCCCCCAAGGTTCTTGGGCAGGAGTTGGGCTGCCTCAGGGAGAGCTGCCATTCCCTGCCCATGATAACAGGGTCGAGGGGACTCACCTGTGAGGAACACCAGGGCCAGGGTCACTGTGATGGCTCTCATCTTGCAATGCGTTCCAACCTGGAGACTGCAGAAGGGGATCACGTCAGGCCAGAAGAATCCACAAAGATGTAGAAAAACAACAACAAAAAGATTTCTTGAGCTTTTCTCTCCCAAGACCAAGAAAGAGAGAAATTGGAAGTGAGGAGAAAAAGAGGCATGCTGAAGATTAGCCAGAAGAGCCAATGGGAAGACCAGCTCCAGCGGATCTTGCCAGTCAGCAAGCAACACAGAAGGACTAGTTACCATAAAGTCTTGCTTGTGGGCTTCCCTGGAGGCACCGGGCTGGCCATTTTGAGAAGCAGCCGGATTCGAGGTGAGGTGGGCTCCCCTTGGCATGACCCCACAGGGCAGCTCTTTCGGCCCTTAAGCAAGAATTGCTGCGTGCAAGACCTGCTACGTCCACCTAGCCCAGCAGCAGCAAGATGCCCAGAGATGCTTCCCAAGCTGGGGCACCTGCTCATTGGAAGAGTCCAATGAGCTTCCCTTCCAAAGGTGTACACCCCAAGGTATCCATTGATATATCCAAGAGGAAGCCCCAGGCAGAACAACCAAGTCAGCCTTTGCCAACCTGGTGGTGCCCTCCTGATGTGCTCGGGCTGCTGTGCTAGCTGGTGCTGATGGGATCTGTGGTCCAAAACATTGGGTGGGCACCAGGGAGTTGGCAAAGGCTGATCAAGAAAGAAATGGAGAGGCAACTTCTCTGCAGGGAAAGCAAAGTATTTTCACAGAGCTTTGAGAGAGAGAGAGAGAGAGAGAGAGAGAGAGAGAGAGAGAGAGAGAGAGAGAGAGAGAGAGGCAAGCCATAGTACCAGGAGAGGCCCAGATTCTTACCAGTCCTTTCAGCGTCTGCTGCTTCGTGTGACCGATCCTTCTCGGCGGTGGCTATTTATACCAGAGGTGGTTGTTTATTGCCGAAGATAAGTCAAAGCTGTAAATGGGGAATTCACTCCCAAGTCGTGACTATGTGGCGCTTAGAGTTCAAGGATCAAACACACATCCCCAGGGGGAACGCGCACGATCAAGGAGCAACAGGGGCCTGGCAAGGGACTCCGGAACAAACACAGAAGCTGGGCCTGGGGCCAGCTCTCTGACCCAGATTTGCACTTGTGGGCAGAACAGGAGCCCCACGGACCCCTCCGCTCAGCTGGGCAGCTGCCAAGGAAGGAGATTTGCAAGGCTCCTGTTGTTGTTCCCAAGTGGCTTGAGGACTCTGTCCTCGGTGCCTTTAGCAATAACTTCAGGAGAACAACTCTGTGACCTGAAGCCTCCCAGCATGGACCAGGCAAGCCTTTAACAACAGGCCAATAACTGGGGTTGTTCTCCTTTGCTGGGGAGCCAGCGTGCGAGAAAAGTTGTACCTACCGTAAGCTGCTTTCTATCCTAGCCCCCCACTTCCCCAGGCGAAACCTCACCTCTCTTGACAAGGACAAACATCAGAGAAAGTGGCTGACTTGGGCCTGGCTGAAAGTGATGGTGGGGGTTCACACACTGGAACGCTTCCCCATACACAAGAGGAAGAAAAAGGGTTTTGCTCACAGCAAATGGGCAGTTATCGGGGAGAAGGGCTCTTGCTTCCAGCAAGTGCCTGATTATTTTTCTTTGGAGTGCAAAACATCTGGACAGAGCCAGGTTAGGGAAAGCAGCTCTATGGGAAGAACCACCACAGCCGTAGAGGGTTGTTCCAAAGATGTCTGAGGCTCTAACGATGCCTTATGAGGAACGGCTAAGGGAGCTGGGCATGTTTAGCCTGGAGAAGAGGAGGTTAAGGGGTGATATGATAGCCATGTTCTAATGTATAAAAGGATGTCACATAGAGGAGGGAGAAAGGTTGTTTTCTGCTGCTCCAGAGAAGCAGACACGGAGCAATGGATCCAAACTACAAGAAAGAATATTCCACCTAAACATTAGGAAGAACTTCCTGACAGTAAGAGCTGTTCGACAGTGGAATTTGCTGCCAAGGAGTGTGGTGGAGTCTCCTTCTTTGGGGGTCTTTAAGCAGAGGCTTGACAACCATATGTCAGGAGTGCTCTGATGGTGTTTCCTGCTTGGCAGGGGGTTGGACTCGATGGCCCTTGTGGTCTCTTCCAACTCTATGATTCTATGATTCTATCTACACCAAGAAAACCTCCTGACTCCACTAAGAGAGTAACTGCAATCTGAACACATTGTGCAGACTCAAGCATTTGGATGCATTTGCTCATTCTGCCTACTTCATTCTTGGATTGCTGGCCCCAGGGAGATAATGTGGATTACCTTTGCCCCACCCTCTGACCTTAACACAGTCTCCTTAACACAGGAGTCTCCTTAACACAGGAAACTGCCTTATACCAGATGAGACTTTGTCATGGCGTGATACGGTCTACTCCAGCCTTCCCCAACCTGACGTGTTCCAGAAGTTGTCGAACTGCAACTCCCATCAGCCACAGCCAGGAAGGTCAAGGGTGATGATGGGAATCACTGTCCAAAACACTGAGGAGGCTGGTGTCCTCTGATTGGGGTTTTCTAGGATCTTAGGCAGGCAAGGGTCTTTCTGATCATTTTTCAAACTTGATGATACCAGAGATTGACCTACTGTGGGCAGAGCAAGTGATCTGCCAGAGTTATGGGCCCATCCCACGACTTCTGAGATTCCATCTCATTGTTCAAGGTTGGAAAGGCCCGAAAATTGCCTTCCCAACTTAATGGAATGCTCTCCCCCAAGGGAGGCCCACCTGGTGCCAACCTTGCCATCCTTTAGTTTTCTAGGGCATTTAGGCAGCACCAATGATACAGTATTGTGCTGTTTTGAATATGCTGACGTGATTTTATCACTGTTATGTTTTACTTAGTTGCAAATCACTTCAGGACTTTATCCAGTGTGAAGCAACACATACATCCAATAAACCTCAGCCTGTCCCCGAGAGTGCTGGATTTTACATCAGATAGGAAGGCTGGTGACTGCGTGGTGCAACTGAATGCATGAAATTCTGGGCATGGCTTTCTCTGCCATGGGAGGGCGGAGCCTGATTACATGAAACCTCCACAAAAGTGGAGCTGCCACTCATCTTAGAATTCACAGTGCCAGGAAACCTGTCTCCAGCGGGAGGGGGAGTTACTCTCCAGAAGACGAGAAACACATCCTGACTGTTTCCATACATGTCTTAGTCTGTTGGAGCAAAAGCCAAGTCTAAGGGCACCATAAAGACTAATAATCCCTATCAGTTAGCACCATTTTGCATGTGTCCCTTTACTGCCATTCCATCAAGAGTTTTGATATCTATGGCACCTTTGAGGCTGGGGACACAGGAGATAACAGCAAGGAAAACTCTGCCAGCCTTTTAGCTGAAGCCCATACACATCAGAACAGCCTTACTGAGGACTGCAGCTGTAGTTCCATCACCTGCAGAGCATAGGAAGCTGCCTTCTACTGGGTCAGCCCCCTAAGGTCAAGCCAGCTCCATATAGTCAGCACTGGCTGGCAGCAGCTCCATAATGTCTCAGACAAGGGACAAGATGCATACAAGGAACCCCCAATCCAGACTTTCTGGAAGAGAAATCCAAGTAAACCCATTTGGGCACTGTGCTCCATTCTTAGCCTCCCACCCTGGGAATGAATCAGCAGGACTCACTGGGGGAGGAGAATGAAGCAGTGGTGACACCAACCCATTCTCTTGCAAGCCCATCGCCCAAAGAAATGTGACTGAGGTTGTGGAGGCTCTGCTTGGAATCCAAGCCCAGGGCTATCAAAATGACAAAAATGCTGCTCTTGTATCAGCCAGCTTGGCTTTAAAGGACAAACAACTTTTCTGGTGGAAGCAAATATCTCCTCAGGGAGCACAAATTGCCATTGGATGCCACCAGACTAAAACTGTCAACAGGACCCGACTTTAGCTAATCACTCCTTGGCATGCCATTTTCAGACAAAAATGCTCACATGATGGCACCCCCTCAAAGGGAGATGCTAAGCAGAGACACACCAAGGAGCATTCTATGCCCCCTTCCTCTAGGTCATGAGCAGTGTGCAGCAGGAGGGTCTTTTGATACTAACCCTGGTGATGGGATGCAATGGAGGAGGCAGGTGGGGCCCTGCGATGAAACAGGTTTGGGAAACCCTGTGCTAGAAAATTCAACCTGGGAGCTTTTGCTTGCAAGGAAGATGCTCTGTCACTGTGTCCCTTCCCTCCCAGCTGGAAGCTCTACTGATCCTGAAGTATGCAAGGACCCAAACATGGGCTTGTGCTGCTACCAATGCTTTTGCTTGCAAGGAAGATGCTCTGTCACTGAGTCCCTTCCCTCCCACCCGGAAGCTCTACTGATCCTGAAGTATGCAAGGACCCAAACACGGGCTTGCACTGCTACCAATGCAGCACATGGTCAGAACGCAAGGGTCCTCTGCCTAAGGAGGGTCTCCAGAGCCATCACTGCCACTTGTTCAGGGACAATCCCAGCTTAAGGCACCACCACTCCCCAACCCTGGACACAACAGCAAGAGAAAAGCCAGACCAGAGCTGCTGAGAGCCAATCATAATCATGGGTTTATTTGTCATGATCCCACGTCCAACTAAGTTACTAGTTGCAAAATGACCCACCGAAAACGAACAAACAAACGGAAAAAAACTGAACTAAGATTTTGCTGAAAATCTGGGGAGTTTGTTTGTGTGGGTTCTTGTTTTTAGTCCAACATAAATGAGAAAAAATACTTTGGACATTTCCCCCAAAACAGAAATAATAGCAAAGTATATGATACATTCAACATATACTGCGAGTATTGATTACTACAATACAAAGCAATGATTAAAAACAAAAGAATCCCCCCCGCAAAAACAAAAAACAAAAAGTGTGATACTGCAAAACAGCATAGCCAGGCCAGTCCCTGCATGGCGGTTTGCTTGGAGGGCGGCTGATGCTGCTGTCATCTCTCAGGATCATGTAAACAGAAGGAAAAACCAAAGCAAGAGTCCAAAGCCAGGCCAGAGGAGGCTTTCGGTGCCTTTTGGCCCCTCCCTCCCAGTGGCAGGAGGGAGCAGTGAGCAGCCCTCAATTCCCCCTGCCCCTCCATGGCCCACTCTTCTTCCCTGGTAAGCGAGTCCCCCGCCTCAGTGGAACCACGGCCACTATCCAGCCTGGAGGAGGAGGAGGAGCAGGAAGAGGCTTCCCCCCACCATCGCTTGCACATCTTGGTATCCAGATGCTGCTGGAAAGGTGAGAACGAGGAACAGGAGGATGATGATGATGGTGATGATGACGATAGCAAAAGAACCTCAGCCATGCTGGTCTCACACTTCTTCTGTGCAAATTCAGGAGGGCTGCATTGATATATATATTTATATATATATATTTAATCCTTTTAAAAAATTCTTCCAAAAAGAGTCAGTAATAGGGATTCTCTGTTGCAGCTTTGTCAAAAGTTCCAAAGGCAGAAAAGATGACACGAGAGACTCCCCGGAGGCCCAGCCGCTGGAGGTGCCCCAGACCCTGGACCAGTCACAGAAAACAAGTTCCCCAAGGGCTGAGAGAGGGGGAGAGATGGTCTCCGATGCCACACTGGAGAAAAGCCAATACTGGGAGGAAGATGGGGGAGGGGCAAGCAGCAACGTGGGGCGGGGTAGAAGGGGAGGGGCAAAATGCATCCTGCCTTTTATTAACAATTAATTTATTATTAATAATAATAACAACAACAATAATAAAACATTTACCAAAACAAATTCCTACATGATCTGAAGGGAAAGCAAGTTAAAAACAAGAACCAGGTTTTCTCGAAACAAAGGGGAAAAGGGGAAAAAAGAAGAAGTAGTAGCACATGGAATTAAATGGGGGGGGAGATGTACAAAAAAAGAGAAACGGAAGAAAGGACAGAGTGACAAAATTTAAAACAGAAAGGCTGACAGAGGAGAGACACACAAAAGCAATATTGCACCACTGCGGTGGGGGGGAGGGGGGCAAATGGCCAAAGGGTGGGAGGCAAGCGATGCATGGAAGGCAGACGTGGAGGTTTGGCTCTCGGCCCCTCCGCAAGCACAGCCCCCCCCCCAGCCCCCTGGCCTGGAGGGGCTACTGCAAAGGCAGATCATGAAGAGGCACCGTCCAAAACAGCTGCTTATTGCTTGCGGGTGGGCAGAGCTCCTCTCCCCTTCTGCCATCAGGTTTTCCAGGCAAGGCTGGCTGCCCCCTCCCCTGGCACCTGCCACTGACTGGGAAGGGGGGGGGCTCCAAGCCGGCAGCTGCCCGCAAACTGCCCCCTGCAGCTTCTGTGCGAGGGGGGGTGCTCTGGTCCTTCCAGAATGGCTGGCGTCACAGGCAAATATGGCAATAATGAACATCCGAAAGGAACAAGCACACTGTTGAACCAACGAGGAGGTTGAGGAGGAGGAGGAGGAGCCGCCATAAGATTTCCGTCAAGGAGAAACGGGACGGCCATTTGGCGCAACGCTGCGAGATACTGTTGGTTTGAAATGGACCTTTTTGTTTCAAAGCTGTACATACCCCTGCCGGAAAATGAGAGAGACAAGAGGGGAGTGGGTGGCAGGAATACTAGACACTTGCTTACACAGCTACACAGAGGAACCTCACTAAGCCTTTCTTGTGCCCCACGCTGCTCCACACTCCCACCGCCAGGCATAAAACCAGCTGGCCAAGCAAGGCCCTCTTGGCAATGGCTTCAGGAGCAGGAACAGCTCACTGGGGAGCCAGAGAGAGCCCAGAACTCTGCCCCTTCCCAAGGGCAGCAGTGAGCAGTGCACCTTTCGAACTCTGAGCCTACTAAGTCTCTTGACCTCTGAGCCAGGAATGCGACACCCAACCTTGAATGCCCCAGGGATGCAGACACAATATTTCCTCATGCCTGGCTCTTTTGCCTGCAAGGTCCCGAGACTTGCGGCTGGTCCAGAGAGAGCTTTGCTGAGCTCCAGTAGCAGCAGCAAACAGATAGGCCCACCCCTGCAGAAACTTTGGATGTGGCGCTTGCTTCCCCAGTGAGCACGGTGTAGTGCAGGTCCAGGTAGTGGGTAGACCAACATTAAAAAGGAGGGTACTTCCCACCCCCCCAATCCCCTTTCTTTCATGGAAGGGGCCCATGCATCTCCCCAGTGCCTGGCACAGGTTTGGACTCAAATGCTACTTACTGTAGCCTGCCTGATCTCTAGACCCCAGCCTGCTCCATCCCAAAGGGCACCTCTGGGTGCTTGTAACTCAGCAGGACGTCAGTAATACACGTGGAAGAGTAACAAGAGGTGTTTAGATGCTGGTTGCCATCTGCTAGGTTCAGGTGCTCTTGACCTTCCAAGTTCTCTCCACAGTCTGCAAAACCAAAGACAAGGGAAGCTGAAGTGAGAACTCAGGCAAGGCCTGGAAGTGTGCGTTTGGCTCCAAGATTTAGGAGCCACAGGGCATGCCAAGCGCAACATGCCCCAGGGAGAGAGGGCTGCAGCTCAACCTGGAAAGCTTAACAAAGGATCCCGCTGTCCCATCTAGATGTTCAACCTGGTGCCTAGTGCGAGAAGGGTGGAGTTGTTAATGTGGCCGTTCCCACTCCAGGCCCACAGACACAGAGCACTCACAGATGCTCCCCACCTCTCAAATCCAGAACTGTCCCCGTCTCGCTTTCCTGGGCCAGGCCAAGCAAGCGGGTCACTCTGCCCAGCCTTAAGTCAGGCGCCTTTGGCTGGACATGCAACGAGGCACCACCTGGCAGCGCTGGAGGCTCCAAGCACTCACCTTCTTCACTCTCCCCATCATGGAGCGGCTGGCTGCCCATGAGGGAAGACTGGCTGAGCACAGCGTCGGACATGCGGGCAGAGCTGAGCGCCTTCCCTGCCATTAGGCTCATGCCCGGCAGAGTGTCCAGTTGGACCTGCAGGCAGCAGAAAGGAAAGGCTCAGAGACCTGCAAGCGGCACTGCTAAAGAATGAGAAGGAAGAGGCTGGCCAGAGGAGGTGGGACCAGGGCCTTCACCTCCACCACACCATAGGACAGGTGTGTCACCTTGACACAGGGGGCCCCCATCCCCACCAACACCCCTCTCCCCAACATACATAGGCATCGTCACTGTTTTGAATGGTGTGGTGTCTCTGCAAAGGCCGGGATCTGTGATGCACACCAGGAATCGGCCTTGTGGGATAACCCTCTGGCCCATCTGCATCTGGCATCTCCACGTGGCCAGGAGAGCTTCTTTCCATGCAACCTGTGGCCATGGAGTCTTCGTGGGCAAGGGAGAGAAAGACAAAAGAGGAGGGAGGGGAAAGACCATTATGTCCCTTCAAAGGCACCCATTCCCAACTACAAGTACCCTAAAGTCCTTCTGGCTCAGGCCATAAGTACAAGGAAAGAGAACCCCCTTTTAATTCCCTCTTCTCATTCACTGTACACGCTTTCCATCAAGACATTCATGGGAATTACCCCATTTTTATCCTCACAATGGCCCTGCGACAGAGCACAACCGGCTTAGGGCCAACCTGCCAATCACAACACACACACCCCTTGATTCGCAGCAGCAGCAGAGCCACTTCCTGGTATGAAACCATGCTTTGCGTAGACTCTCTGTGGCACAGCCTGTGGAGATGCCCCTGGATATGGGAGGAGCTGAGAGGCAACTGCAGCTCCTTGGTGGGCTCTACACAGCACCCCAAAACAAAAAAAGGCAGCCTTCCCTCTCTCATGTGTGGGACACCTGCTGTTGGACACACAGTTGTGCAAAGACCCACGATCAGCTCCTGTTCCCTGCAGTGGAGCCTGTGCAGGAGATCCTTCCCCAACAGGCAGAAAGTGCCTAGCTCAGGCCCACAGGGCACAGCCCGCTTCCTGGCATGGGCCCACCTTCCCCCATTCCACACAGCGGAGACATGCAGTGGAACGATTCCAAAGGGGCCAGGCCAAAGATCAACTGCTGACAAAACTGTTGTTCTTGCAGGGTGTAAAGGCTGTCCTTTATCACCTCAGGAGCCACCACCCACAGGGCACAGAAAGGGCTACTAGCAGGCAGCGCTGTAGGCAGACGGGAGGCATCTGCACAGCACAATGTCCTCACCTGTGTCTCCCCCAAAGCTCTTTCCTCGGGCCTAAGGTGCAACAATTCCTGGCTCTGGCCAATGAGTAGGAGGCATGGAGGTGGCCTTTTTGTCAGAACTAGGATTCCGTATGGAAAACAGGGACAGGAGGGGAAACGCTCTTTTGGGCTCTCCCCCCCCCCCCCACCGACTGTTTTCAGCCCAGCTTGTTGTTTTAAAGGACTCTTAAACTTTCAGAACTGGTCTTAAGCATACTTTCCCCCTCCTCCCTCCCCATCCCTTTTTCTTTTTGTGTGTTGTGCCTTTTAGAATGCAAGGGGCAGCAGCTGTGGGTTTTTAAAAATAAATAAGTAAATAAAAATCTGTAAGCTGCTCTGGGAGCCTTTTCAGCTTGAGAGAGGATAAAAAAGGACTTTAAATAAATAATTAGCCAGGATTTCACAATCCCAAAGAGTACCCAGGATTCCCGTCTATCACACCACTCTTTCTATATGTAGCCGCAAAGCTGGAGTCAGTTTAACTTTCCTGGAAAAACAAACAGAGGATGCTTCAGGCAGGAGAGGGGAAATATGGCCGACTCTGCCACCAGAGAGGCCTCTGCCCTCCTTCCTGCTGCTCCTCCAAATGGAGGACCTCCAATGACCAGCTGCCAGCCCCTGACATCTGCTAGATCTTGCAGCAGCATCCCATTGCCCCCACCAAAATGAGCAGCAGGCCATATTTGGCCAGAGCAGGACAAGGCAAGGAAGAGAAATAGGGTCCTGATCAGGGTGCTCTCATCCAGCCCCGGAGCCAGGCAGGTGGAAGGCAACACACAGGAGCTCTTAGCTTGGCTGAGGAGGCAAGTGTGAGGCCTTCCCTTGCTTGGTTTCCTTCCCATGCAATGAGAGCACCTTCTCCTCCTGAGCAAATTCACCCCCATACCAACCCTGTGCCACAAACACTTCCGGAAGTGTTTGCTTGCTGCCTGAATGCCGACCTGCCTGTACTCTTAATCCCCTAAACTGGGGTGGGGGTGGGGGCAAGGTATTCACACAAGGTCAATCCTTCTATACCAACTTGGAAAATGGCTCTGTGGTATTTACCTTGCTTGCCCTCCCATTTCACAGATGGGAATGATTAAGACCAAGAGAGGATAGTGGCTCACCCCAGAATCCATGTGAGTTCCCAGCTCAGCTGGGCCTTGAGCCTGCCTCTCCCAGAGCCATTCCACTGAACTGCCATTAACTCAAGCAGCAAGCAGGAAGGCCCTAGGTGATCAGAAGAGATCAGCTGGACAAGGGCAATGACTCTTCTGGTCCCGGTGCCTCTTAATGATCTCACAAGGAATGTAAGAAGGCAACAGCCCCCTGCTGCTGTTACTCCTCAGAAGATGGTATCAGGAGGCAGGCAGGCTCCAAGCTTGAGGTTTCCCTTTGTTGGCATTTCCTCTCCTGCAGGCTCCATGGATTTGTCTAACCCCCTTTGAAAGCCATGGGCCATCATGACACCCTGTGGCAACCAAGTCCATAAATTAGTGATGTCCGGTGCGAATAAGCCCCTTTCCCCCCTCCAACCACCACCCTGGCCACGCCCATAAGCCATGGGAGCCTGCCCTGCTCTCCTCCCACCTGCCCATCCTCCATCAAGACAGGTGCCACTTGCAGAGCAGCATGCAAAGGCGGCCTGCTCAGCAACCCAGGTCCTATTCCTCAGAGTTTCTCGCCTCTTTCTGCCTCCTGCCCATCCAGGCCAGCCCCACCCAACCGGCCACCCAACGGTGCCCTCTTCTGTGCCCCTGGGCAGGGCCTGGCCTTACCTCTACCGGGCACCTTATTCCGACTGAAGGTGGCAGCTGGCTGGTGCCTGTAATGGTGCGCCCCCAATTCCTGCTCCTGCTTGGCAGTCCCAAACAAAGCGTCTGGGTCCCCAGGACCACTTAAGAGCAGTGGAGCCTCGTGGCAAGCTTTGGTCTTATTGCCTGGGAAGCTGTCCCGTTCCCCTTCACACACGCAGTCCACTTCCTCCTCCATGCTCTCCGAGTGGACCAAGGTGGGCTGGTGAGCGTACCCATGGGCTGGCACCGAGGCTGGCGCCTGCTGGATACATTCGTGCGCCCTCACTTTCAAGAGGTGCTGGGGACTGGTGTGGTGGTGGTGGTGGTGGTGATGGTGAGGGTGGTGATACGTGTCAGTGTTCTGATAAGGCAAAGACAGAGCCTGTCGCTCTGACAGTTTCTGGGCCACGCTGGTAGCCACATGTCCGCTCTCCCCTTGGCTCATGTGCCGGATCAGCTCCTGGAATTCCTGCTGCTGCTGCTGCCGCCGCTTGATGAGCTGCGCCACCTCGGCCTGGGGCAACCGCAGGTCCGTGTGGCCCGTGAGTGAGTGCCGGGGCGAGAGCAGGCCCTGCAGGATGTGTGGGACTTGCTGGTGCCGGCTGTAGTCTGGTGGGGTGGGGGACAGCAGCGCCTGCTGCAGGGCTGACGTGGCGTAGTGCTGCTGCTGCTGAGCGCTCTGGGAGAAGCTGGGGAACTGCTCCACCTGCGGAGGGAAGCCCACTGCTGTAGCTGGGCTGTAGCTGCTTGGAGGGACACGGGACTGCTCCGGAAACAGGTGGGGGTGCAAGTGCACCTGGTCGTAGCCAGTTGATGGATACCTGTGTGGATTGAGAGACAGAGAGAGAAGGAAGGAAGGAAGCTCTTTAGGAGCACAGGAGACACTCCGGGGAACTGTGCCTCAAGTGCTTTGTGGCCCGGAAGGAGGATTTTGGCTGGTCTTCAACAGCAGCCAGCCAGTTGGCCCAGAAAGAAGAGATGACCTCATCACTTCCACAACCCACATCATCCAGCCTCAGGACAGAGAAAATGTTCCATTCAGAGAGAGCCTGGCTAATAATCATTGATCAGCTGCCCCTCTGCCCATCTACCCAACCCTTTCTCAAAACCTACTTAAGCAAGATGTCATCACCACCTGCAGACCCCACAAATGGACCAGGCCTAGCCTGGGAGAGAAGCACTGCGGTCCAGGGACGACACCACTTGGGAATCTCACACTCTGCGTAGGTGCTAGCCAGGCCAACTGTGAATTGGCACACATAACACCCCAAAACTACCCCATTGTTGCCATAGCCATACCTGTGCGATTCTGCGTTGTCCGCGCTGAGCTGCTTGGAGAGGGGCCTGTGCCCGTAAGTCAGGGAGGCCATCAGACTGGCACGATGGTGCATCTGCAGCTGATTGGCACTGACGGGGGTGGGCATGCCCCGCCCAGCCTGCAAGAGGCTGCCGCCCATCCCATCTCCTGGCTCCTGCACTTGGATGGCTACCGGTTGCCCCTGCACTTGCTGCGGCATGCCCATGCAGGAGAGGGCCACATTGGGGGGAGGTGAGCAACTGCCCGACTGCTGGAAGATGGCGCTGTGAGAGGGCATCCCTTGGAACTGCGACGGCGAGGCTGCACCTGCGAAATGGAAGCCTTTCCATTAACTGCCTTGGCTGGGATTCACAATGGCTACTCTCTGTGTAAGCAGGGGGGAGGGATTCTTTGTCCACCATTTCAGGAAACAACTGTGATTGCTCACTCATCCCTCAGCTGAGTTCTAATGGTGAAGGTGGCAGACTGCCTAACCTGGGACTCCCCCAGCTAGCTGGAGCAAGCAACCCCTGGCGGGGATGGGGACAAAACCAAAATGCAGCTCGGCAGGAGAGAGGTGCTGCTGGCACTTACTGTGGCTCTGGAGCATGCTGCTGCTGACTGGAGGGGGGCTGCTGTCCGTTTGCCTGAAGGGATGGTTGCTGGGATGGTTTGGAGGTGGGCTGGAGGGCTGGATCCGTAACCTACACACACACAAGCACGTCAAGTATGTTTATGTCACCACAGAAAATCGCCAGCACAGGCCTAATGGCGTCATCGTAAGGGCGAGCCAGGCAATCTGTAAGTTTTTATGGCATATCAGCACCCAGGCTGTATTGCACAATACACTGGATTACGTTGACAGAAAGTGAGAAGGCAAGAGCAGGCCTGGGCAAAACACACCACCACTGCCTTGGCCAAAGCTTACCTATAGCATGAAGTGGAAGAAGGGTGGGGTAGGGGACTGACATTGGAAGCAGCTGGGAAGGGGCTTCCTCACTTGGCCAATGCCCCAGCAGCCCTGCCATTCCCCAGCCTTCTCTATGAGGCAGTCCTTGCAGGGGCTACAGCCTTTTCCTGAAAAGAATGCAATAAGACAACCTCCCAGCTGAGAAGGCGCCTGTCTGTCTAAAAAAAAAAGCTTTTCTGAGTCTTCCATCTAAACTTAAGCACCTCTCCTTTTTTGCCTCTCAGCTTCACAAATGCAGCTACAGCAGGCCAAAGCGCCTAGGCTGATCAAGCCGAGACTGGGTCCCTTTGAGCAAGAAGGTGCCAACACTTTCCTGCAAGGCATGGAGAAGGCTTGAGGCCTGCCAAGTGCAGGAGCTGTTCCTTACCTCTGAAGCTGGTGAGTGAGCAAAGCAGGCTGGCTTTCTCCAGGAGCTTGCAGTGGCGGAGAAGGCTGAGGAGGGCGGACACAATCCTGCGCACCACACAGGAAAGAGGAAACAAAGAAGAGTGCTGGTGAGCAGCGACATCCGCAGAACACTCTGAGAGCACTCTGCAAAATGGGGGCAAAGCAGCCCCATGGAGCCAAGCTATGCCAAGGCATTCAAGCAACTCTCCTCCTGGCTGCCTCAGAGAAAGCAACCTGTCAGACATTGGCCCAAAGGGCTGGCAGCTGAAGCTCTGGAACGGAGAGAGATGCTGCTGGCACTTACTGTGGCTCTGGAGCATGCTGCTGCTGACTGGGGGTGGGGGGGGTGGAGAGCTGAAAGGGCAGAAGGACTACCTGGGAAGGAGCTACAACGCTCCAGTTTACCCTATCTAAAGAAAGAGGGCCAAATGGGGGAAGAGCTGGTTCAATCTCTGGCAGCACAGCATCTCCAGCTAAAGCTGGTAAAGATCCTTGCCTGAAACCCTGGCAAGCCTCTACCAGCCAGTGTAGATAATACTCAGCTAGATGGACCAATATTCTGAATTGCTGTAAGGCAGCTTCCTGTGTTCCTGATACTGACCAACAGGGAGGAGCATTTCAGCACTAGACAACTCTCTCTCTCTCTCTCTCTCTCTCTCTCTCTCTCTCTCCCCCACCCCAATGAACCACAGTGGAAGCGCTTGAGCTGACAAGACCGAGTTTTCACTTGACACAGACATGCTCATGGGCATCTAGTGGGGGGAGGCACAGGAAGCTGACTCCTACTGAGTCAGACCTTTGGTCCACCTAGCTCAGTCTCTTTTATACACTGACTGGCAGCGCCTGTTTCCAACAGGAGTCGCTCCCAGCCCAACCTGGAGATGCTGCTGGGAACTGAACCTTCTGTATGGAAAGCATACAGTGGCATTGGGTTAGAGCAGTTTCCCAAACTTGGGTCTCCAGGGGTTTTTTTGGACTACATTTCCCATCATCCCTGAACATTGGTCCTGCTAGCTAGGGATGGTGGGAGTTGTAGTCCAACAACAGCTGGGGACCCAAGTTTGGGAAACACTGGGCTGGAGCCATGTTCTAAAGAGGGAGGGCTAGCATGGCACAGTCCAGAGCAGAGACATCCTAGTCACTTATGCCCTCCTCCTGATGCTCCTTGGAAGTGCCAGTACCTGGATCTGCTGATGAAGGATCTGCTGATGCTGTTCCTGCTGGTACAAGATGTGCTGCTGCTGCGTCTTCTCCAGGGTCCTCTCGTCCATGTGGCCCCCATACATCTTCTGGAGCTGCTCACACTCCTGAAACAACCCACCAAGTGACCTTTTGCTGCTTCATGGCTAAAGAAAGCCAGAGGGGGCACGGCAGGAAGGGGAGGCTCACAGGCAACCTTGCCACTGTGGCTCCCTCTGGTTTTCAGATGAGCCCCACTCATTGCTTCAGTGGCAGCAGGAGGAGAGACCCACATAGCACTTGCTCCTTCAGGCACTGCCGGCAACAGCAGCAAAGTAGCCAGAGGGGGCAAAAGCCCCAGATGGGGCCAGCTGGATGCAAGACAAGAGAAAGTCCTCTTGGGACTTGGAGTGTTCCCTCCCCACCACAACAATCTCAAGGGCAGGTCCTGGGGAGCATCTTATTCACCATCACATCTTTTTCTACAAGACACTGGGAGCTGCTCTAGTGCTGCAAGGACTCCAAGGCTTCCTAGCCCCTGCTTTACATTTGTCGCAGAGCAGGAGACAAAGCTATTATTCAACCTGGCCTAAGAGCAAGATACAGGGAGGATGCAATGAACAATGGTGGGATGCTAGGTGAAAAGTGGCTGGAGGTTGAACAAGGAAGGAAGCTTTTCCTTTCTTGCCTGGCTTGGTTTCCGCCCTTGCTCTCCCCTCTCAGTACCTGCTGCAGCTGCTTGATGCTGCTGTGGTTGCCCATCTTCTCCAGCTGGGCCTTGAACGCCTGGATGCTGGCAGCCCCGTCTGAGAAACGGCGGACCGGAGAGAAGCGCTCCGTGGGGAGGTGCAGAGTGTTGGAGTCTTTATAGACATAGCTATGCATGCACGGAGACAGAAAGGTGGGATTAGAGGCACCAGCTTAACCAAAGCCATGTTCTCAGTAGCCTGGCCATGTTCTGCGCCCACCCCTCACAGTGTGGGCAACGGAACTTGCCAACTTGCTCTCTGCGCAAAAGAGATTGGAAGTGTGGTGTCCTGGGGTGCCTGCAACCCTAGAAGCAGGAACGAGTGGCTCTGCTCCAGCACCCAACAGTTCTCAAGCCATGTGGGACACCCAGCAGACCTTCCAGCTCCCAGGGCCTCAGACTTTTGCTCCCTGGCATTAACTGCTGGAGGACCTGCATTATCCTGCACAAATAAAAGGGGGTCATTGGCAAGCTGCTGAATCATAGCACCAGAGAGTGCCAGGAGCAGGGGATCGTGTCCCAGCTGGGGAGGCCTCGGCTAACTACTAAAGCTGTCCCAGCCAAATAAGAACAGAGGAACATAAAAAAGGCCTGCTAGAA
The DNA here is from genome assembly GCF_964188305.1 of Podarcis bocagei. Classification (NCBI taxonomy): domain Eukaryota; kingdom Metazoa; phylum Chordata; class Lepidosauria; order Squamata; family Lacertidae; genus Podarcis; species Podarcis bocagei. The sequence continues at coordinate 17,462,580 of NC_138141.1, read as the reverse complement.
GAACAGGCCAGTGGCCCATCTAGTCCAACATCTTGTTCTCACGGTGGCCATCAGATGCCTGTGGGGAACCCACAAGCAGGACCCAAACACAGGAGCCTCTCCCCTGCTGTGATTTCCAGCTCAAGGCAGAAGATAACCATTGTGGCTGGTAGCCATTGACAGTATCCTCCTCCTCCATGAATTTGTCTAGTCCTATTTTAAAGCCATCCAAGTTGGTAGCCATCACTGCTTCCTGCAGGTGTCAATTCTATAACTTAACTATGTGCTGTGTGAAGAAGTTCTTTCTTTCATCTCTCCTGAGTCTTCTCTTCCAACATTCAGCTTTAATGAATATCATAAAATCCTAGTATTTCAAGAGAGAGGGGGAAAACCCCCCTCTGTTCGCTTTCTCCACACTGTGCATCACCTTCTACACCTCTATCGTGTGCTCCCCTTTTCTCTCAACTAAAATGCCCCAGATGCTGTAACCTTTCCTCATAGGGGTGTTGCTCCTCTCCCTTGAGCATTCTGGTTACCCAGCTGGTTCACAGCATCAACAGACTCCGGAAAGGCAGCCTGTGATGACTAAGCAGTGAGAAGACCCAGAGTCCCCTAAACACTGCAGGCTCGAAGATCCTCTCAACCAGCATGCTGCCACTTGTCTCTTTCCCCCTCTTATCACGCTTGCCCTTTTGCTGACAGTATATTACATGAAAATATGATGGCTGGGAGGGCAGTGCCAGCCAAAGGTCAAAGGACAGCAAAGGACTCCACCTCAGAGAGAGCCTGGCTTCAGTAGAACCCTTTCTTCCCCAGTAAGCACATCTGGCCCAGGTACTAGCTGCAATGCTCACAGATGCCCCACGCTAAAGGAATTTAGAAGAAGGAAATGGGTTTGCAGGTCCACAGCCTCTGCCTTCCCTGCTGCAAAGCCCTGCTAGGCTTGCCCTTCTTTATATGTAAGCAAGAGATTGACAGGAACGGCTCATTGTAGAATGTAGGGTGAGGATGTGCAGAGTATACGACCCCCTCCCTGACTTATTTACATCCCGCCTTTCCTCCAAATAGCTCAGTGCAGGTCACATGGTCTCGTTAGGAATTAAGCAGCGCCAAACAAGTCCCACCTCTCCACTCCCAACCACAACATTGGATCCAAGCAAATTGTCTTGGGGTGGCAGCCCAGGAAGGTGGACAACAGAAATGGGCTATGCAGTGCCTTTTCCAACTATGTTCCAGCAGAGGAGGTGGTTCCCAAGGAGCAGCAGGGCTCAGGCTGCTCAGCCCAGCCTATATAAATCATGGCTCTGGTAGGCACCAGACAAGATGCAGCCTTGCTGAAACCCCTCTTAAAACACAAAGGATTTTCCACTGGCCATGTTGCAGGGTGAAGTGACTCTCAGCATCTCCAGAACCGGTTGCATTTCATTCTCACCCATGTGCCCTACCCACTTCTGATGCCACCGCCAACCAGTTAAATGAACTTCAAGGGAAACAGCAACCATTTCCTTGCAATGTTGTGCCGGTCGTGGGTGGCTGGAAAGGGGCTTTGACACTGAATCATTGGTGGATTAAAGAAGAGCCTGTTTATGTGCCAACACCAAAATCTATAGTGATTAGCTACTCAGGCCCTGAAGTCACCTGAAGCCAAGAGAGCTGCAGAAATAGCTCTTATCTCTCCCACCTTCCCTGGTGTAAGTCCTGGAGAAGGGCAGGTGTGCCAGGAGAGAGACCTGCAGTGGTCTTCCTTAAGCCAGCAGGAGGAACTGGGCACCTGGGAAACACATTGAGAGGCGGGGTGGAGGGAGATGCTGGGCTCAGAGCTGCCTCCGCCAAAGAATTCTGTTTACTCAGCCCCAAGATGTCCCTGTCAGAGTCACACAGGACTGTGCTCCTGTCCTGCAGCAGAGCTTAACCAGGAGTTACCCAGGGCCAGCACAGCTTATCTTTGCTTTCCTCAGGTTCCAGCGTGGCGCCAGCATGGCCTCAGCCAGCTCAGAGTTCAACTGTTCCAGCTGGCGATGTCACTGCTCGGCTCTGAAGCTATCCTGACGACAATTACAAAACAGGCTTGCAAGCCGCAGCAAGGTGGGTCAGGAAAGGGGCTTGGCGGCGGCAGCTCACACCTAGGATTAAAGGGACAGGAGGACAGCAGGGTGGGAGGGGGCGAAGGGCTACGGCTCATATGTGGACAGACTTGCAGCAGGAGTCCAGGTGTGTGTGTGTGTGTGTGATATCATGTAGAACCCATTTCGCAACAGTCAAAGGTCGCACTTGTTCCTCTGCCACAGAGCCACCCCCCTCCCCTGGAATTTTAGCGAGGAAACATTGCAGGCAAACACATACAGTTCTGGTGGTGCCAATCCCATGACAGAGCTGTTGACACAAACAAGGTTCAAAGATTCTCCTCTAAGGGCTGTTATGGTGAGGTAGCAGCCCATACCTCTATCAGACTATTCCAACAGCCTCAGGTCACTCAAACGATGCTGTGTGAACCCCGCCCACCTAGGGTAACAATCCTGCAACTATGTACATGGTCGATGTTCATATGATGTGAAAGAGAGTCGAGAGCTTTTGTGGGGGGGGGGCAGGAGGAGGAGCTGCTGACACTCTCTCAACTAACTTCCACTGCTGATTTACCCCTCCAACAAACGGGGTCAAGTGGAGTTTTGGGTTGTAACTCCAGGCAAGCCAGTTGGTCAGACAGAAACAGCTGTGACACATCCTTTCTTACAGAGGTTTCCTGCTCCCCAACAGAGTAACAAAGCGCCCCACCCTTGCTATGCCATGCCCAGGCCTGAGTGACAGCTGCCTCCTGTCTAATCCTCTCCTGCATGTAGAGGGCCTGGAAAGCCCCTTCAAGTGCCTGATCAAAAAAAGCCTTTTTCTTTTTTTTCTGCTAGGGGGTGCCATTCTGCCCAGGACAGGTTCCCTGGTGCAGAACTGCCCAAGCGGCCGGTGCCACCTACTCACCGGTGCTGGTCGGGTGCCAGGTGTGATGCCCGGGAGCGGAAGGGCTGCTGTCCTAGCTGCCTCTGCAAGTCGGGCGGGATTTCCGCAGTGGGGTTGGTCATTGCCAGTGTGTGCCTTTTTGACCTATTGGCCAAGTATCTGCAACAAGCAGGAGCACATTTGGTGAGAGGGAGGGGTGGGGGCTGTGCCTGGAATGCTCCAAAGAGGGAGCGAGGGGGGTGGAGAGAGGGGGCAGCGAGGCAGTGGAGGCACCCACCACCCAGCTTTCTCAAAAGAGTTTCTTTAATGGAAATGGGGGGTGGGAGAAAGACCGCCCTTTGGGGGCCCAGGGAAACTCTGGAGAAAGCAGAAACACCAGCCTACAGAAAACCCAAGCAAAGCATTGGTGGAGGTTAAGAGCAGGCTCAGAAGGTTGCAGCAGGTGTAAGGAGGAGGGCTCCCTTTTTGCCGGAAAAGGGGACTGTGGGGGAAGGTGCTATCTTGATGCTGGCACTGGGCCAATGAAGCTAACGAGCTTCCTGGGGAAACAGGCAGCTCATTCTGACACAGGACTCCCAAGCAGAAGTCAAGGCCTCACGCACCAGGTATACTGCACATGGGGCAAGTCCCCTCAGCCTTTAAGAGTTACCCAGAGGGGAGAATTTCCACTGGTGCAGCCTTTCTGAACATGGTGAGGTGGGGTAAATGATGGCTGCGACAAGGGTTTCGTTTGCGCCACTCTTAAAGGAGCAGGGGCCCTCTGGCCATCCAACCATTGCAGCACTTGGTCTAAGCGATGCTAGAAGGAAGCATCAAGAGCGCCACCTAGACTCTGTTCTTGGGCACTTCCAGGTGCACCTGGGCAAGAAGAGGAGAGAATAAGGGCATGTCCAACACAAAGGGAATTGTTCAGGTCATGTATGCAAAAGCTGCCATGTTTCAGCAAAAGTTAGACATAAGGGCAGCCTGGGCCTCTGAAAGGCTCACTTGCCTCCAGGGAAGGGAAAGTTTGGGGGTCCCACCCCCACAATTCCTGGATCTGTGCTAGGGACCAGCTCTTACAGGGCTCTCAGATGAGTAACCTACAACATGGCTTCCTGAGTTCTCTCCTAATTTCATTGCTGAGAGTGTTGAATCCATTTATCAAAGCCAGCTTAAAAGACAAGTGAGGAACTTTCTTCAGGGAAGCCGGTGAGCTTTGGCTATAGTATACTTGTACAGACTTCAGAGATTTTAATGCCAATTATGTTGTGACCAAAGAGGAGCAGCAATTAAAGCTATTTGCCACCACCACCACCACACAGGAGTAAAGCAGAGTTAAGAGGATGGAGAAGAGTTAGTGCTGTGGGAACAAGCCAGCATCTCAGGTGGAGATCAGGTCATTTCCTGAAGAGCTCTAAATCTGCCGCTTGCTAACAGTGTTTCATTTCTATATCCCAGAGACCAATCTTTCCCTTAACTACATCAAGCAGTTTTGGAGGGAGAGAGAACAACGAGCTGCAATTCAAGGTCAGGTACCTCAAACAAACCCAGGGAAGGAGGCGAGAGGCCAGCCCATGGGTCCCCTCCAAGGTTCTGCAAGCAGAGAAGCTAACACCGTTCTATGAAGGTCAATATTTGCACCCACCCCTGCAGGAAGGATGTTGACTCTTGAGACGTGGCAGCCCGTGGCATGGTGTGACAGCCAACGCTAAGTGGGAAGGCAGGCAACACCATATTCTCTAGCCACATAGTCTCATCCCAGTATGTGAGGGGATTTGACTCAAGTATGTTGACTCCATTAACCTGCCCAGCAAGACTGACATCTGTCCCAGCCCAAAGGCAATGGGGAGGGGACATAGTTCACAGGCAAAGCACCTGTCTGCCATGCAGGAGCTCCAAGTTCCATGTACAGCATCTCCTATTCCATTTTTTGAGAAACGGGTCATGGGAAGGAGGCTTTTCTGCTCAAGATCCTAGAAAGCCATGACTGATCAAAGTTGGCAAATATTGAGCTGCAGTGGTCTCGGTTTAAAAACAGATTCAGGCAGACAGGTGTATGTATAAAAAGAATCCTAGTCCAGTGACCAGAGTCTCCAGTTAAGGGAACAGAGGCAAAGACCTCCATGAACCAATAAGCTGGGCTCTAGACGCATTGCCAGCTAGGCTACTCCAGGCTAGAGGAACTACTGGATCAACTCAGCATAAATAAGTTCCATGAGCCATTATAAAGGATATCACACAGGGTCAGATTTCATGCCACAAAGGCAGTCTCATCTGATTTACATACTGCAGCTCTGCCCCACCATACAATGACTGCTGTTCACCAAAGTAGTGAGGGTGTTGGAGAATGGAGAGTAGGAATGGAGAGGACACTACATTCCCAAGGGGTTTGAAGAGGGGAAAGAGGAACCACTAGAAAGCCTCCCCCAGATAGATGGAATAAGGAACCACAGCTATCCCTGATAGAATCCTCCATGGATATTTCATTCCTTTAAAAAAGCCTCACCAACCAACCTTTATACCCAGTTTCTGCCTGCCTTCTTTTGTCTCTAAAGGGGAAAGGATACCCCAATCTTCAAGGAGGCATCGTTTCCAGGCAAACTCTGAGCTCTTTACAAGCAAAGGTAGTTGCCTGGAAATCAGGAAGGCTGCTGTTTAAATAGCAAGCTACTTGGTAGATGCTGTTCACAGCTGCTACCAAGGCAGCCTGCAAGACTTTCCTTGGGACACAGGCTACAAGGAGAATCAAAAGAAGCATGCTAAAGCAAACGGCTTCAGCAGCAGCATTGTAGTTGACCATTTTGGACCCCCATCAGTGAGATCAGATGTAGCCAGGGTGTCAACTGTAGGCATCTTCTTCCAAGAGCTATACTAACAGCTGAGGCCCCAAATACCAGAAGATCCACCTACCCAGGGAGGTTAGTGGGAAGACCAGGGGAGGGAGCAGGAGCAGGTCACAGCTGCAGCAGAGTCCACATGAAACACCAGTTCCCAGAGAAGCAGAGGCAAAGCAGAAACCACAAGCCAACCTGCTGCCTAGCTATAGCTAAAGCAGCTGCCAGGCACCAGAGGGTGCCTCCGAAGACAGCAGCAGCACCACCAGCAACAGCAGCAGGAGGAGTGTTACCTCTGCACAGCTTCTTGATCTGGCTCTCCATCTGAGCTCTCCTCATCCACAGGGGTCACGGCGGGCACTGCCTGGAAGGACAAGAAAGGGAAGGGGGCTTGGCTCTGCAGAAAGGTTTTTACTCACCCAGGTACTCCACACTTGGCACCATTCCCCACACACTCCCACTCCAGAGCCAGCCCCACCTGAAGTTCATTGCTTCCACAGAAGATAAAGATACCCCAAGAAAGAGTCTGAACTAAGAAAAAGAGGCCGAGCTCTTCCCCAAGCGAGACACATCCTAATGCCCTTTTAAGTCCAAAGGACTCAAGAGGGACATGCTTGGCAGGGCTGCTTAGTTTGTGCCAATGAATGTCTCAATAAAAAGTCTGCCTTGGCCTCATTTCCTAAACAGGTTTTATAGGGTTTGTTTTTTGTTTTTAAAAAGAGGAATCTTTCAGAAGGAATAGGGAGTTAGGCCATGGATCTGAGAAATACCATCTCATCATATGCACTTGATCCTGCCCACCCTACTCCCCAAAAAACCCATGGACCTAGAGCAAGCCATGCAGTCTCGGGTGGGGAAAGGGCCAGTAGGAAAACTAAGGAGAAAAATTGAGTTCCAGAAGATGCATGCTACACTAGCAAGGGTGAAGGGCCAGCTGAGAGAGGCACTCTGCATGTGGCAGGGCCACCACTTTTATCTGCCATGAGTAAGCCCAGAAGAAGCAGAATGTAATCACTTGGTCCATATCCATGGAGCTGTGAAATACTGTGAAAAGTGGGCACAGTGCTGTGCCAGAACACCCCCACCCCAGTCATCTTTCAGTTACTTACTGGTGTCATTGTAACAAGTGGAGAAGGACCCCGGGGACGCTTCAGGAGCTGTTGTGCGTGCAACTGGATATTGGCTCCTCCATCTGAAGCCCTCCGTCCAAGGGGTCCCATTCCGTTCAGCAATTGCAAAGTTGGGGGCTGCAGCAAGGACTGCTCCTGCAAGAAAATTCTGCATCTCTACCAAACCCTGGCTGCATACCTCATGAGTCAGGAGAAACAGCAGGGTCTGATGGGCATGGGAGAACCATGATCACACAAAAGCAGGCACTGAAATAGCAGTGGAGACTTCATCCCCTTAGATTGGCAGACAGGACAGTGATGACTTGGGTCTCCATGTCATACAGCTGGGTGGGTGGGAGGGAAGGTGGGTGTCTTCTTAATTTGGTTTCAGGTCCAATTCAACAGGCTCATGAAACCATGGTAGCTGGTAATCTCACAGGAATAGGGACTGATGCTCAGAGTTCCCAAAGTGTTTCCTTTGCCATACCTTGTACTCTAACTGACCAGTTGGTTGCAGGTGCTGCATCGGAAGCATGTTGGTTGCCATGTTCATGTTGGGAGCCACCTGCAGGAAGGGGGCCTGGGGTGCGATGCGTGGGAAACAAGGTAGCAGCTTCTGGAGATCCTCCATCACCTCCGTGCTGCAAATACATGCACAATAACTCAGGAGACGGGCCAGGCAACCCTGCTTCTCTGCTCACATTCTGGGCTGCTGGTTTGTTTCCCACCACTTAGGAGTAGCAGAAGGGAGGCCAGCATTTTCCAGGCCAAACTTGTTAGATAATGTGTCACTACAGAGGTGACACCGGCCACTAAGCTGAGCCAGGAGCTAGGTCCCTCTTAGGACAGAGGGCTGCAATACTGGAGGGAAATTTGCAACACCCTTTGATGGCTCTGGGATTGTTTGTAAGAAGCAGCAGGCAGCAAAACTCACCGAGGATCAGCCACTCCCACCGTGTGCCTCCTCATGGAGAGGTAGCGGACCAGAGCTTCAGGGGACGGCTCTTCACCTTCGTCGCTATCCAGAGTCATTGCTCCATCAGTCTAGGGCAGAAACACATACCATAAAGTGGTTTGTGGGGAGAAATGCAGAAGCATCTGTGACTAGCAAGGGGAGATCCTGGAAGAGAAAAACAACTTACCTCCACTATTTGGTTCTCGGGGTTGATGAGCTGCACTTGTGGGACACTGATGCTCACTGGGTTGCCCGCCTGCTCTGCCTGCAAAGCAGCACAAAACCAAACTGTGAACGCCAAATGCAGAAAGCCCATGGAAAGCCCAGCCCCATTCCTCTTGCCCAGCCGCCACCACCAGAGGCAGATATTTACCCTGGCCTTCGACACCTGATATATATATTTCCAGGACGCACCCAATTCTTATTACTATGATTTGTTTTAAGCTGCTTTTAATATTGTATTTTAAATTGCTGTATTTATATTGCAGGCCTTGACGTATTATGGGTAAGAAATTGAAATAATCTACTGTGGGATCCTCCTGCCACCCAGCAACGGAAGTAGCTGCCCAAGGTGGCAGAGAAAGGCTGAGTGGGCACCTGTGGGGATGCTGAAGGCAGCCCTGTCAGTCACCTTCTCAAAGTAACGAACCCCGAAATATTTTTAAGAGGCCGTCTGCCTACACAGACAAGAGTTTGCCATTTCCAGCTCCAAGAGAAATAGTAATCGTCCTTGCATGAAGGCTAGTTTTGCACAGTGCCAGCTGCTAGCCAGGCACCCTCTGGAACTGCCCCATTGCGTAAATTAATCTGAAAGCTACAGAGCTGCACCTCACAGAAGACTAACCTGGATGCTGGCTTGTGCTGGGAAGGCCATGGTCCGTGGGAGGCTGGGCAGGGTGGCAATGCGCAAGTTCTTATGCCTCTTTAGACGGTCACAGAGCAGACTGTAGATTGCACTGTAGTGATCGTACGCATCTGTCCTTAATGACTGGGAAAGCAAGGAAACAACAAAATGATCAGCCTCACACCCAAGGCAAGCCGCTCTACTTCTACCCCAGAATGCCTGGAGACAGCCAGTACCTGGAGGGTGCGCTCCTTGTCCAGCCCCATCTCGGCCATGGCAAGCAGCACATCTTCATTCAGCGGTTCCATCTGCCTCTCAACCTTCAAGTGCTGACATTCGGCTATTAACTGGAAAGAACAGAGCGTTTCAATGGCTGTAACTTTCACAACAAGGAAAAGCACAAGAGCTGTTAAAGGTTTGGGGCTAGCTGGTCACAGACTGGCTGGGAAAACGCATCTCAGTTCCATCTCCCAAGCAACCTCCTAGGGCAAGGAAGAGCTGAGAGATGCTGAACTCCTCGGGGAAACAAAGACAAAGGAGGCAAGTAAACTGCCTGGATGGAGAGCCACCAAGGAAGGAGAGTTGTGCTGGCTCACCGTGTCGAACTCCGTATCCACCTCCCCAAGCTTCATCCACTTGTGTTTGCAGATCTGCTCCATGGAGAGCCGCCTGCTCGGTTCCAGCACCAGCATGTGGCGGATTAAGTGCTCACACTCTGCAAGACAACAGCAAGAGGCTGCTGAGGAACTGGTGAGAGAGGGAGCCATCACCAGCCACACCCGCCTCAGCACATGGAGGGGAGCCATTCCACTTCTGAACATCACCAGGATGCATGTAAATATCAGGAAAACCCCATTAAGCTCCTACAACCCCGCAGGGCTTGGCTGCACACAATGCAACCCCACCTCACACAAGGTCTCTACATAACAAATCTTACTCCCTTATTGTAACAGTTGCAGAACACAAGCAACCAGGCTCATTAGGATCTGGCCACTGGAGAAACCCAAGTGTGGCTTCTGCTGACCACCACAAGACTCCAAGAAGCAAAGTTACTTTTTAAACACACAGGTGTGAAGCCTGTGGGGGCCCTATAGATGTTGCTGGACTCCCACCCACCCACCCAATTCCACCAGTCCCAGTCAGCATGGCCAATGGTCAGAGGTGATGGGAACTCCACAACAACATCTGAAGGGCCTCCACAGATATTCCCGATCCCTAGGTTAGAGTATCCCATTAGCAGAAACCTAGCATTAAGTCACACATTTACTTTTTTTGCTTAGTGGTGACTGGGCTTCCCACAAGAAACCAAAGAAGAATGTTGGGCTTTGATAAACTGATGTACAGATAAAATACATCATCATTATCATCATCATGTCTATATTGCCCTTCATCTGAAGATCACAGGCTGCTTTACAATATAAAACCACAAAAATACATACCATAATAACGAACAATAACAATACTTGCCCCACACATAGTTTAAAAGGCCATAGATTGTTTAATTAGCCAAAGGCCTAGAAGAAGAGGAATGTTTTTGCCTGGCACTGAAAGATATGTAGTGAAGGAGCCAGGCAATCATCCCTGGGGAGAGCATTCCACAACTGGGGAGTCACCACAGAAAAGGCCCATTTCCACCCTCCGAGCCTCGCACTGAGGAGGCACACAAAGAAGGGCCTCAGATGATGACCGTAGGTTGGTTCATATGGGGTGAGGCGATCCTTGATGTATTGCGGTCCTGAGCCATTTAAGGCTTTATAGGTCAAAACCATCATTTTGAATAGGGCCCGGAAACTAATTGGCAGCCAGTGCAGTCAGGCCAGATTGGGGGTTATATGCTCCAGTAAGCAACCTGGCTTCTGAATTCTGCACCAGCTCAAGTTTCCAAAACGTCTTCAGAGGCAGCCCCATGTATAACACATTGCAGTAATCTAACCTAGAGGTTATCGTAGCATGGATGACAGAAGTTAGACTATCCTTGTCCAGGTAGGGGTGCAGTTGGGCTACCAACCAAAGCTGATAGAAAGCACTCTGCACCACCTGAGCCTCAAGCTACAACAATGGACCCACAAGTACCCCCAAGCTTCATACCAGCTCCTTCACTAAGGTTGGGGAAGGCCAACACTATATGAGAAAAGGCTTATGGAACAAAACAGGGTTGGATTATTGAAATGTTTCAACCGGAGCTGTGCAGGCAGTAACCTCATTCCAGCTCTCCTAAGGAGGAGCTCATAGCAGGGAGACAGAGACTGCCCAAACTGGATGCGTGCCCAAAGAGCAGCAGGCCCAAAGCTCTTGCCTGTCTTCCATACAATTCTGAGAGAGACAGTCATATCTGTGCAACCCATTCTCAATGCAAGTGCTCAGTTTTTAAAGGTGGGCTTTGCCTTCCACAACACAGCTACATTTCAGGGGTCTTTCTCTTGCACTTGCCCCTAACTGATCTCTCTTCCCCACCTTGGCCCCAAGTTCCACACCTCAGCTGCAGCCAATCATTCTCTTCCATTAGCCAGAGACAGTCATGCCACATCTTTGGCAGCAAGAACTATAGTTCTGAAAGAGGGTTTTGGTGTATCAACATACTCCAAAGAATTTAGATCTGGTCAGTCAATGGGAGTTAGAAAGGGACATCCCCCTGTGCCTCCAATAAAAGTGCAGACAAACACTCCAGTCAGGGGCTTCAGTGCCATGAGAGGGGAAATGAAGGAAACAGAAAGAAGGCACACTGTTCAGTCTCTGATGCATCTGCTCACTGGAAACAGTTTTGTTTGTTTGTTTGGTCATCTTCAAACTAATATGGCTCTCGCATTTGAACTGGCTGGGCCACTGTTGCAGCAGCTGATAGTCCTGGAGTGGTTTGGAGGTCTTAGGTAGTGCTATCAGGGAAAGCTACGTGGGGAGGGGTCTCAGGACACCCAAGATAAGTTGGATTCACCAGCCACAAAGACAGGACACACAAGCACTTTGTGCTCTCTCTCTCTCTCTCTCTCTCTCTCTCTGTGTGTGTGTGTGTGTGTGTGAGAGAGAGAGAGAGAGAGAGAGAGAGAGAGATGCTCTAGTAACCATTTGTGCGTGAAACAAGAGACTTTGCAAAATTAGCTGGTAAAGAGAGATCTCTCAATTCAAGCCCTTTGAACAACAGATGGACTGTCTCAACCAAACCACACATACGACAGGTACGCTTACGATGGGCATCTCCCACCCCTTGGTATACTTTTCTGCTTGGTGCTTCAGCTATCAAACGGGTTTCTTGCTGCCCAACTGATAAAAGCCTCACACTGCATCACTAGTCATTAAGCCACAATGAGTTCCAATTAACAATGCCAACAGGAAGCCAGCAGTCATTTCTAGACAGTGCTGCAGCAGGCTGAAAATTAATTTTCCTCCAGTTAAATGTGGGCAGTCAGAAAACAGCCCTTTGCTCACAGGAAGATGAAGGACACAGGTTCACTGGGTGGGCTTGCTGCATTGTGAGCGGGAAGGTCCAGCTGAAGGTCTCTTATGACTGATTCAAAGCACAAACAACCAATGCATGCAAGCTGTCTGGGAGTCTTCTCTAGACAGCCCTCATCCATCTCTTCCCAAGGTCTCAAAATGGCTCAGGCTTTCCCTGCTTGATACAGCCAGCATAAAAATAGGGTTCCATCTTCCTCTTTGCCAACAGTTCCAGGAGCAGAATTTTGGGCAGGCGGGTGGGTTTTGAGACCTCTCTCAAATTACTAATGTCTGCCTGCAGCACACTGGAAAGGGCACTGCAGCAGGTGGCTGGGGAGAGAGAACCTCAGCAATTCAGCTTTCCAGCTAAAGCAGTTTCTCTCTGACCCGCAGAAAAAGAAGTACACCAGAAACTGAAAATCCACTTTTTAACATAGCCATGAATTTAGCTTTCTATGAGGAGGCAGGTTCAGCTCCCATATAAGTAGTGCTCAAAGCACATAGAAGGAAAAGAGAGGGCAAAAGAACCCAATCTACAACTCTTGTCTAGCGTGTTGGCCCAGACCACCTAGCATCCAAATTCTCTGACATCCTCTGCAGTTCCTAGTTTTGCAATCACCTGGCATCCTCAACAGCTGAGCAGTGAAATGCAGTTACTCAGTCTACAAGGGATTTTGTTGCAGCTCTTTATTTCAAAGAGATCAGAGTGCCAGGCATGGCTGTCCCAAGCGAGGCGACCTCAAATTCAAGAAGTTGCCAGTGTGAAACTGAACCCCTGATGTCAGCCAGTACCTGTAGCTGCTGACTTTTCTGAAGAGGAGGAGGAGGAGGAGGAGGAGGAGGAGGAGGAGGGGGAGGGGGAGGGGGAGGAAGGGGACATCTCCCCACAGAGCCTTTACCTGTGGACATGAAAAATGGAATGCGAAACTTCCCACTCAGGACCCTCGCCCGCAGGTTCTGCAGCGTACTCCCATCAAAAGGCAGGGCCCCGCAGACCAGCACGTAGAGCACCACCCCAAGGCTCTGCAAGAGAAGAGGGCACAAATGTTAGGTGTCATTTGGGGCAACAGCAATATGAAGCAAACATGTGCCCTAGTAAGGAAAATCTATTTAAGAAAAGGGGTCCCACTTATATCTTTTAAAAAGTTTAAAATTATTGCACATGGACAATGACAAAAGTTGGTTCACTAATCAAATGCATATAGTGACAAAAAGGCTTTCCCTCAAAGCTGCTTCGGTGTGCTCCAGAAGCAGCATTCCCCTCCCCCTCCCCTTACAAAGGGAAGTGCTGGCAGTGCAGAGTGGTTCTTGATGGTTTACCCAAATGTCCACCTTTGGCCCATCATACTCCTTCCCTTCAAAGAGTTCTGGGGCAGCATAGGGGGGACTTCCACACCAGGTCTTCAGCAGCTGACCGGGCGTAAAGATATTACTGAATCCAAAATCTGGAAGAGAAACAGGAGGGAAGCAATTCAGAGACCATCCAGTATCATAGTTTTTCTATAAAGGTTTCTAATCATTTCTATTGGATTAGCTCAGCAATGCAACAGCAGCAGGGAAGGCTGGCCCCAAGTGGAGGTGCAGAATCATGAATAACTAAGCCCTAAAAGTCTGGCAGGGCAGTGGAACACCATCCTTGGTGGCCAGGAGCAGAAGCAGCAAGATCTGTCACTTGTCAGAAACCTCAAGTTGCCAGGATTTGACCTGGGCTGCTTTGCTTGGGTAGCCTATGCATCCATCTTTTAAAATGGCCGACCTGCTATTTTGATGTTCAGATTTGCATCCAGAAGCAAATTCTCTGCTTTCAGATCTCTGTGGACGATGTTACGACAGTGGCAGAAATGGACAGCTGCCACTATCTGCTTAAACTTCTTCCGGGCTTCTTTTTCAGCCATTCGTCCATGGGCCACAAGGTGATCTGAAGGAGATGAGGTGGGGAGGGAGAAGAGAGAGAAAGCACAACCATTGTTATTGGATCAGTATAGACTTACTTTGGTTTACTGCAGGACTTGTAAGGCCTGCACTGCCCAGAATGGATCTATCTAGCACCATCTTGTGCTGGGGAAACAGCACAAGGAGGTGGTGGCACAACTGCCAGGCAAAGTGTCAAGACATGCCCCAGCTCACAGAAGCTAACCTCTCTAGGTCTGCAGCAGGAGAGCTCCTTTCATATTTGGGCACATCTTCTCTGCCTATTTCAGTCGGATTCAAAGTCTGCCCTATACCCAAGGATGGTGGTAGGTACCCCAATCACCAGCCCTATTTAAATGCCTTAGAATACTTCTGCAAGATGCTAAGACTCAGCCTCTGGTGAGTCCCCATGCCAGAGCAAAAATGCTTCTCTGGGCAAGCATAATGTTCCAATGACACACAATTGTATTTTAACACCCATGATTGATAAAAGATGTCAGCTGTAGATGAAGGTTGTTGCAATTATGCTGAGCACTGTGAGTGAGCAACAGGGGATATTCAGGGGTCACCATCCCACGAAGAATTACAGGGATTGGGGCAAATTTGCCCCAGAGGGGGAAAGAGGCCTACGAGATTCACAATCCATATGCAAGAAACCAGGGGAGATGCAAGTGAAAGAAAAGTCCCTGGAACAGCTGACCTCGACCTTTGAAGGGGTGCAGAAAAAAATAGTGTGCGAGGGAGTATGTGTGTACAATATGATGGATCCTGAAAAAAGGAAAAGGCTGAGGCTCTGAAGGGAAGGCAAAGTTCTGCCAAGTTTCCTTTGTGAAGATGAGATTTGATTTGATTTTGATTTAGCCCCCAGAGCGGGGGTGGGGGTGGTATATGGAGCCCCTTTTAATTCAGACAAAACCCCAGTGCCAGCAAAGGAGAAGCCTCTGGGATGATGGCAGCAGCCAGAGCAGGGCAGTTTCCTGTGACAGTAGCTGTTGGCTCCAGCCTTCTCACCCTGACAATAGCTCTTTTAATAAAGAGGCAAGAAGGAAACTGGCCCAAAGGTTGTTTTTAGCTGTTTGCTGCTTCTGAAAACTGCGAACACTGTGCAACCTCCAGTTGTCAATGGGGTATTTAGAAAATGTCACAAGAGAAACTCCTGCAGAAGGCGGTCACGGATAAATAGGCTGCAGCTCTTTGGTGGGACTGGTAGATCACATGATGCCTGCCCAGCTTGAACAACAAGAAGTAGCTGGCAGAAAGAAAAAAGCAGGGGGAGATTATAAATTCTTACACATTAATGTGGAGGGAGAGGAATGGCTGGGTCAAGATAGAGAGCCTGTTTGCTAACCATTTGGGAATTCAAGGAGAGGGCCATTGCACAGCGAGTAGAGCATCTGCTTTGCATGCAGAAGGTCACAGATTCAAATCCCAGCATCTCTGGGTAAGGCTGGGGAAGACTCCTGCCTGAACTCCTGGTGTCACTGCCAGTCAGTGCAGGCAGTACTGAGCTAGGTGAGCCAATCATGTGTCTAGGCAGAAGGCCCCGTCTCAGGCGAGCATCATTTGAGGAAAGGGGAGAGGATGTACATAAGGAACACCAGGAAGAGTATGGACTCATTCACAATTGTGTTTGACACATATTTTGATCATATGGTGTGTCAATTAATCCCCACAGGTCCGAAAGCTTTCCTTGTTGTTCTGCAGCTGTGTCTTCCGAAAGACCAATCTTACCCGCTGAATTGGATCTTATCAGATGTGCAGAATATCATTTATAAGAGAGATTTTGCTTAACTGAGCATCAGTTTAAGGGGTTAGACCAGGTTTTTGCAAGGCACAGTGACAGAAAAATGAGAAAAGCTCCTGGGTCCAGATGAATTAATCAGAACACAATAAAATCAAACTACAAGTCAGGTGAAAGTGTGGCTGTGCTCTATTATTGCTTCTGGTAGAGAGGAACAACAGTTTTCAATTATAAAGCACTTTGGAACCATCATTGTATTTTGCTATGGGAAGTATTGTCTTTAATTTGCTATATGTATATGCTACTCTTCCTCCCAAGATTTGGCTACATAAACACCTTTTAAAGTAGATCTGTCTGTCTGACAGAGATTTGAGCCTAGAGTTTCCATAGCTTCTGAAGCACAATTTCCTATCTGTATTACAGGTAGAATATGTTGGTGCAGGAGAAAAATGTAAGCATAAAAGGAAAATTTCCTGGATGTCAAGTTCTGGGTTTGGGACAGATACGCTTTAGTGAGAGAACCCCAACAGAGATTCAAAATAGCAAATATGCAGCAAAGCAAAGCATGGAAATAGAGACTATTAGACCTTTAAAATATATCCTTCCAAGTTCCTTCCAAAGTTCCTCACTTCTCCTAGCACAGGAAAAGACCAAACGTTTGGTACGTTAAAAATGGTTTCCTTACAAACTTTCCAAATGTTAGGTTCATGTGCTCTTCCAGACAGCAATCAGAAAAGTTGCACAGGCAGCAAATGTGGCTTAGTTACGGGGTGAAATAGTTCCTAAATTATGGGTAAAGGAACTCAAGAGAGGCTGGTTAGACGAGCCATGCAGTCTGAACTGCAACAATCAGCTCAGACCTCCTCACACATTGAGCTTCTATGGTTAACTGAGGTACAATAATACTCTTGACCACCTTCCTCCCAAGCTGCGCAAGAGTGACCTAGCTAAGCCTAGCAGGACGGCTTATTCTATGGCATTAACCCCTTCATGCACTAATTAGACTTAAGCATGTGGGTTATATGAGGCTAGTTATCCCACATAATAGTGAAGTCATTTTATAGACAGGGAATTGATACCTTATTCCCCAGGCCTCACTCTGCTAAGAGTGTTTCTGCTATGAAGAAGTAAAAGTAGCAATATGATTTCTGTCGGGGGGGGGGGAGAGAAACGGTGGCCCTCCAAATACTACTGGACTGCAGCTCCATCATCTCCGAGTGTTGGCCATGTTGCGCCTGATGGATTCAAGCTATATCTCAAGGACCTCACTCCTGGCCCAGAGAGTTTAAGAGTCAAGGCCACAAGCCCTTCTTACATTCCCAGGTGGGATCAAAAGAAACTCCCTCATGCTTGCTTCCTCCTTTTCTCCCTTCACAGTTCATTTGGACTGCTTCTTGAGTATTCATAAAAGAATAATTTACTCTGTAAATAGTTACTGGGCTCCAGAGGCAAGAGCCAAACCATGTTCGTAATCTCCTGGAGGAAGGTTACAAACATTTCACCTCCTTTGTCTCTGAGACAAAAGCTGGTGCCTTTTTGCCATCTTCTCTTGTAACCAGCTTCGTATCATGGGCCTTTCTGTCTTCTAGTGATTAATGTCAGAGGTAGCTTGCATCTACAGATTGTGAAATACAGAATTATCCAACAGGCTGCTCTTTGCTCTAAATCTTGCACAAATTTGGCAGCATTTCTGTAGCTGATAGGCCCACAAGCCATCTTTCAAACCATAAAGGAAGGTGGGCTCCCTCTCTCTTCTGCATTTCTACCAGGGCAGTAAAATTTCACACCTCAGCTTAAAGAAATATTTGCCCAGTATGTGCTAAAAGAAAGGGGTATATGTATGTGTGCACTCAGAGAGACCAGGACGGTTTGTGTTTTAGAATGCGTTTGTGTTTTGTTTCTTTGAATAAAGAGTTAACTTCATCGACACCTTGTGAGTTATTGCTGAGCTGTTCCTGACTCCCGCCTTGACACTAGGGAGGCTTCAGGAGAAGCTGCAATGTTCACTCCTGCATCCAAACCCAAGACTCTACCTCCTCAACTGCTCCTTAAAAAGAACAGCAGCACAATCCTATGTATGCTGACTTAGAAGCAAGTCCCACTGAGTTGGGCTTACTTCCTAGTAAGTGTGTCTAGGCACCCTCTGCAACTTTACCACACGCCCACTTCACTGCCTGCACCTGGTATCTTTTATTATAAATGAAATTTAATCAGGGAAGGAAAAGAAGCTTGCCGGCTGAAAGCCCCATCAAAATATATTAGAAATGCAACATCAAAAGAAAGAAATTGCTCTTTATCTGGAGAGGCAGAAGGCTTTTGATGTGTTTGTGTAATTAGTATTTACTGTGAACTGCTTGTGCCTGGGTATTTTAATTAGTGGGCACTTTTGGCCAAAACAACCACCTAATGGGAAAACTTTAGCTTAATTTTGATTCTCTAAAGCAGACTTTCATCTTTCGCTCTATAATTAATACAGTTTATGAAGGGAAGCAGGTTGAAACTGCCCAACCTTCCCTTTTGAGGCCAAAGCAGCAGGCTCCTTCTGAAGAAATGGTTTCTTGGATGCATCTGTGGTGTCGTTCCCAATACCACACACTGGCTTTCCCGCTGCAATTTAACAGTTCCTAAAGCACAAGGCTGAACTAGGTCAATGTTTTTGGATGAATCTCAGCCCTTGCCAGGCACCCAAATGGTGATGGGGTGGGCATATCTTGCTGTTCTCAGCTGAGAGCTATCATCTCAGGTGCATGTGCTCCATGTGAACAGTAGAGCAGGTCCTTCGTGAGAGCAAATCTCCCTCTCTTCCTCTGTTACTCAACAGTTGGGTAAAACCAGAAAGATTTGCTTGATGTAGTCAGAAGCAGTTCAGATCCCATTCTAAACCATTCATCACCTTCCAACTTTGATCCACCTCTCTAGCAAGACCAGGCAATGGCTCCCTTTCCGTCCCAACTCCCTTGTCCACCAAAGAGTCCTGGATCCCAGTAGGAGATCAGGCTGCAGACTTGATCTCTCCAGCAGTCCCAGCCACCATCGGCTCTGCTTGCAGTTACCAGCTGGGATAAAGTCTACATGGCTTTGTTCCACTGACAGGAGCAACAGAAGTACTTTTTATTACAATTAACAATGTTATGAAGAGCCATTTGATTGCTCCAGGAAAAAAGCACATGTTTAGCAACAAAGCCTTCCTGCAAATGGATCAAAGCTTTCTAAGAATGGCCAGGGATCAACCTTGCTGCAAAGGCACAGAGATTTGTGTCTATTTTCTTGGACCTGAACTGGTGTTCTGTTTTGTTTTTCTAAAGTAAACACTTCCCTAGGTTAATGACAAATAAATGAGTTCTCTCTAAAAGCTCTTTGCCAGACACCAGGTCATTGGTACCAGGTCATTTGGAGACAATATCTCTCGGGAGGAAGCTGAGTGAAAGCTCCCAATATCAGGTATGAATGGCGTGCCCAGAGCAGCTATCAGTTCTCCTCTTGGTTGGGGTCACTCAGTATCAACTCTGCTTACCTAGAGCTAAAGTGGCAGCCAGCTGCTCCACTAACACCCTTAGAAAGTCATCCCAGCAGCACGTCCAGACTACATGATTTGCTCAACTCTCCCAGGGGCCACAAAGCAGTAGTGGGTGGGTGGGTCCAGAGGCACAAAGTGGGCCAAGCAATGGATGTGACTACACATGTGCAGTAGGCCACATCCCAGTTGTGCACAATCCACAGGTCTCTGCCCTCACCCCACACATCTGCACCCCACACATTCAGGCAAGCAAGGGACATCAATACACTTCAGAGACACATTCCAGCCAGGCACAAGGGTGGAGGTGGGGTGCATAGATACAGATGCCTGGAGGGCTGCGCTTGGCCCCTGAGCCTGTGGCTTCCTACCTCTGGCCTAATTCAATTAGGGGAACTTTGATGGACCATATGAGAAATTTGCTTATACTGCTAGGATTGATAGATGCATGGTATGGATCATGTCTTCCCAATAAGCAGCTCCACTCTAGAGAATCCTAAACACGCCCCCCAGTCTCCTGCAGTTATTGTTCCCGTGTAATGAAAATTACTGCATCCTACCCGCACTCTTTATGTAGGATTTACAGCTGCAACGTACGCTTCATGCCCACCCAGCCCCTCCTTCTGAAGGCCTCTGAAATTGCTGAAGATTGTCAGAGCAAAAGGTAGAGCAACACCACCCATCACCACTAGCCATCCCCTTCAAAAAGAAGACTGACATTTGCACCTATGTTTTGCCTAAGGGGCAGGTTACAAGTCCCACTATGACGCTATATGGGTGGCCCAGCCAAGAAGGGAAGGAGGAATTGAAAACCCCTTGCCATTACACCACAAAGGCCCAGCAGCATTCAACTGCCTGGAAGCTGCTCTGCTCAGCAGAGCTCCTGCTGATGTTTTTCCAGGCAACGCGCAGGCCGCTCTGAAGCCAACAGTGACAATGATCTGCTTGGGCTGGCGGCGGAAAGGGTAGCTCAGCACTCTGGATCACGTCAGGGCTGCAAGTGCTCCAGCTCCTTACCCGCAAGCTTTGGCCAGATTACCAACGGAAATTAAAAAGTCACTTTAAACATTGGATAAATTAAGCTGTCTCCTCCCCCTCCCCCTAAATGTCAGGTTCCTTTTTACAGTAGCTGCAGTGTAAACAAGCGACAGGGCGTTATTAACACAGCTGCAGTCAGGGAAGCCGCTCTGGGAGCTGCTCACAGTGCAGCCAGTGACTCCAATGGAACAAGTCACCCATACAGAGAAAGAGACGCTGAATGGAAGCCATGTGGCCAGCTAAGGGAGCTGCCTGAAACTGTCTTGTTTCAGCACAGAAACAAGCCAGCAGCTAGAAGAGACTCCTCTTAGGGTGGAAGTTATCAAGGAAGGGAGAGAAATGCTGGGCCTCTGCTTCCTTCAACAAATCTATCTCCTCCTCCTCCTCTCTGGAGCTCCTGAGAAGCATTTCACTAGGAAACACGGAGGAAGTTCTGGTTTCACTCTCCCAGCAGATGAGGGGTTTAGGGCTAAAGTAGATCTTGAGTGGCGGCTGAAGACAGCTGGGGAATGATGGAGGTAAACAAGATGCACAGGCCAGATGACAGAAGCGGGTTCCACAATTAGGCTTGCCAGCTCTCAGCTAGCAAGCAAGGCCATGGGGGTTGGATGGCGTGCAGCAGATCAGCTGCTCCAAACGAGCTGAATTTACTGCAGCATGAAGGGCTTCCAAAAGCAATGGGGAGATTTCCATCCGCTCTGCACGTAACAAGGTTATTTTAGTAACCATCAGAAGAAGCCTGATCAAACTCACACAGGGCGGCTTTCTGGAGGGAAGGCTGCTCGGCTCAGGATAGATATGCAAGGGACAGAAGCTGGGGCTCCCTGAAAAGGAGAGATACTGAAGACAATTTGCTTCTGACCAGTCAAACATCCCCAGGTGTATCCAGCAGAGAGCTCATGCTTCTGTGTTCCCTCCACTGGACAGCTCATCTCCCAACCAAAAGGGAGAACAAGGCAACCGCAGGCCATGCAGTCTTCCATGGAGAGTCCAAAAGGAAAGATCTCTTCAAAATGTTCTTGATTAATTGATTGAAACAGTTCTCCCTGACCCCCTCCTTCTTGTCAGACAGCTGGTGTCAGTCCCCACAGACAATGCTGTGCTAGGTGGGCAAGTAGTCTGGCCAGCTATAAAGGCAGCTTTCCATAGGCAAACTCTTTACATTACTCTGTCTTTAAAAATGCTGAAAGCAGTTGCTCCATATGCAGCAATGTTTCTTCAGTTATATCATTACAAAACATTTCATATCACTTTCCATTCCCAGCAAGGGAACCCCAAAGCAGTTTGCATAAAAGAACAAAATATCACCAAGTAAAAGAAATAAAAAATAAAACCTTCACTGGAAGTGCCTATGGCTTCCTTTAAAATGATGACTTCCACTCTTTGCTTGTGACTTGGCCCGCTTGCTTGAGCCACCTTTGAAGGTGCTCCTGCTCTCTGTGGTCTGCTTTGCAGGGGCTAATCTCTGTCAGACGTGTGTGTGTGTGTGGTCTAAATGCAAAAGAGTGGTCATGTTCTGCAGTGGCACACTTAGGCTGGTGGCCTGTCTTTCTCTTCCAACTGAAAAGTGCTTGTCCAGAGCATTTTGAACAGTCCCGAGTAGCTACTCTTGAAAAATGCAGAGCAACAGTCCTCAGCTGTGCATTTTTCACTGACATATCATATACTATCAACAGTTTTAAAAATAACAAGAAACAGTTAACCAGCTGGAGAATGTGAAATGGCTGGCTCTACCCCACTGGAAATCAGATGCTGCCTCCTCTGACCCACAGAGGTTAATTCTGCAGAGCAGGGATGGAGCAGGGATGGAGAACCTTCCCTAGGGCATTTGTCATGATGGCTGAGGCTGGCAGGAGTTGAAACTCAACATCTGGAGGACCACAGCTTCCCTACCCTTGTTACTGAGTCATGGGAGAGTGCTGAGATTTGTAGAATGAGAATTCACCCAAACCATTTTTGTAAAACACATCACCCCCAAACCATAAGGGGGGCAAAGTGTTTTCAGGTGGCACGAAAGCCCTGAGAATGTAGATGTATTGTACATGTGTGTTTATGTATGCATGCTGCTAGCCAGAATCCACAATAGAAAGCCACAGAAGGTGCACTTGAGATTTACAAGAGAGCTTTGGAGATTTAGCAAGCCTGCCCAAGAAGTTATTGAGTTTTATGCACTGGAAAATGCAATTTTCCAGCCGGAAATGCATTGGGACCATTTACTAGCGACTGTTTATCAAACTAACCCCCCTTTTAATTTTCACAGAAGCTGCAGTGGATCATTAGCTCCATCTTTCCCGCAGGAGAAGCCAACTCAGAACAGCTTTGCTCTGCTCAAATGCACCCACCAGTTTTGAAAATGAATTTTAAGCTGGCAAAACTTTTCCCAAGGTTGCACATTTCAGGCCTTTAGTTATGAAAGGCACCCTCATTTTTTAAATGTTATTCCTCCCTAGGAAGGCAACAAACCCAGTTCACTGCAGCTTGCAAGTCCTCCCACCAAATACATTGATCAATGGAAAGTTCCAAGACCTGAAGGGCATCACTCAGCTGAAAGCAGAGAGGAGGGGCAGCTATTTTAAGTTTACTGTAGTTGACTAAGTACATTATCTGATTAAAGAATGCAATAAATGTACTTACCAAATATTTCCCCTCCGCTCGCATATTCTGTCACCAGATAAATCATTCTCTCTGTCTCCATAACCTGCACAAGGACAGAAAACTGAAAGATAAGGAGATTGCCTAGGACAAAAGGAAGCTGGCGCTAATTGGACCTTACTTTTTGTGACTTGCATCTTAAATACACTGAGCCACACTCAACAAATTAGAAGCACCCACCCAGCGGCTGCACTCAAGTGCACAAGGTCTGTTAAGGACCCAAACATCAAGCAAGCAGGCTAAACTTCAGGCTAAAATGCTGCAAGTGAGTTTTCAATATGCCTTTTCCAAGCTGAAAGAGCCTACACCTCCCATTCTGAGGGGCCAATATTACTCTAAAGGTACTTCCACAAGCCATGCTAAGAATGCCTTTGGGTAATTAATGCCTCTTAAGAATAACAACAACTTGCAAATATGGTAACTGAAGCCTATAAGGATGGGTCTGTCATTTTAATTCAAATTATATAAAGGCATTTAATCTGAATGACCTGATGGATGTTTCAGCCAGCAAAAAGGACCAGCCCATACACCCTGCTTTCTCAAAAGCATTCAGGTGCAATGCTCTAAAGCATTTTCAGAGGTGGAGCTAAGCTCCATAATTGACCTCATAACTTAAAACACTCAAGTAGCTACAGACTTGCCAGCAAAGGCAGCAGTATCTCTTTGCAAGGGCAAAGAACACCCCACAAGCAATTCAAGCATCTCAACAGAAGAGGTAACTAGCTTGGCTGTTCACTCTGGAGGCCCTTCCATTCTGTTTAATCCAGACCAGATATCTGACAGGTCTCAGGCAAAAAATGCACCCAATTAAAGCCTTCTTGTTGTGCCAAATAACCTTGGTTCTTTGGATAAATGATGTAGATGGGCTAACAAAGCCACTGTCTACCATGTCATTCAGACCGCTGGAGATGTAGCAGGGGAACTCCTGGAAAAGAGGCTGGTCAGCCACAAGTTCCCTGAAGGCCAAGGTTCAGGGACTCCATATCCTTACCATGCAGGGCACAGTGAATTGTGGGGAGAAGCGGCCTGGAAGGCTGGAAGCAAAAAAATCAAGGCAAGAGAATGGTAATGGTTCTCTGCCTTGTTTTCCCATTGCAGTTCCCCAAATACTGTATCTGCACTGGTACCAATGAAGATGATGAAGAAGAAGTGAGGTGCAGAACTTGTGCTAAACAGATTCTTGCTGCAAGTGACAACGGCAACACAGAGGACAGTAAGCAGGTTTTCCCAGAGCAAACTGCTAAGGTTCTCATTACTCAACAGGACACAGGGAATAGGACAGGGGGTAGGGGAGCAAAAGGGATGGTTTCACTGAAGTGCCCTTTAAATGTCATACTAGCACAGTGGGAGACACTCTTCTGTAGACTCAGAGCAAAACAGAAGTGTAAAAGTTTAAAAAGCTTGTAACAGGGGGCAGTATGTGTGCATGGATGAGGTCAAATGAGTATGTCCCATGGAATTTTCACCTCAAGACAGGAGTACCAGGGCAGTGTTTCTGACAGCACCCCTTCATACGCAAAGGGGTCCCTGCCCAAATGGACCCATGTAGTGAATTATGGAGCCTGAACATTAGCCAGCCTAGAGATCCGATCCCCCGCCGCCTTCGATGAGCAGAGTGGATAAGGGCTTTAGCCTGGTATCTTTCAGCCTTTTGCTTGTAAATTGCTGGAAGGAAGGAAGGAAGGAAGGAAGGAAGGAAGGAAGGAAAGAAGGGACATTTCTAGTAGAAAATAAAATTTGGGCACTGAACTGTGACTA
Organism: Podarcis bocagei; assembly: GCF_964188305.1. Taxonomy (NCBI): domain Eukaryota; kingdom Metazoa; phylum Chordata; class Lepidosauria; order Squamata; family Lacertidae; genus Podarcis; species Podarcis bocagei. Next base: position 17,437,882 of record NC_138141.1, on the reverse strand, counting down.
CAAGCAGTCCTTTTTGCTTTTGAGAGGTTTGGAGGAACTGCTGATGCTCAAGAAATTGGCTCCAGATCACCCCACTTCCATAGATGGGGGGCGGGGCATTTCTTATGGACAGAATGGTTTTTCAATGTGTCTCAAAACAATTTGGTGGGTGGGAGCCAAGAGGGACACACCTGGACCCTGCTCTTAACAGTCCAGAAACTGGCCATCCCATGTCAAAATTGGAGCTCATCAGGCAGCCTGTGCTGTCTTTTGTTTCAGTCACTTTTCAGTTAAAAGCAACATAAAAGAATCACATGCAAAAATTCTACTCCTTGAGAAACAGCGAATATGAATAGCCTGCTGACAGACCTTGGCGGTGCAGAAAGATGGTTGTGTAGATTCTGGAATGGTTCATCTTTGGCATTATTATGTGCATTCAGTTGACAGAAAGCTGCTTCTCTCAAGAAGCTAAGAGGCCTCATTCCAGCAGCAGTCACTGCAAAAGCTGCCTACCTCTGTTAATGCCTGTTGAACAGCTAAATTTGGAGGTTTCCCATGTCCCACCCTAGTCCCACCCATGGTCTTTACTCCCAAACCTCAAGGACACTAACAAGTGAATCCTCAGAGTGGACACCAACACACAGCATTCATACCTGATACAATCTGATGATGTGTGGGTGGCAAAGCATCTTCATGATCTGAACTTCTCTGAAGATCTTCTTGAGGTTCTCTTCGTCCAGCTGAGTCTTATCAATTATCTTTATGGCAACCTGAAAGGGACCAGCAAGACAGGCCTTTAGAAAACACAACCTCAGACTGGTCAAGTGGAATTCAGAAACATCATTGCCTCTTATAGCAAAAGTGTCAGTTTCCAAACTGTTCACAAGAAAGATGTTATCGCACCAATCAAGGCACAGTCACTATTGGGGATTTGCACGAAACCACCTAAGTCAGGCTACTGGTCCATCTAGCCCATCACTCTCCATTTCTGCTGCCCAGGTCTTTCCCAGTCCCGACACCTAAGATGCAAGTGCCAAAGGTTGAACCTGTAACATTCCCACATGCTCTACATTACACTATGGCACCCCTCTCCACCACCACACACACCTATGTCCTATTTATTGGGTCAAGAAAGTTGTTCCACAGAATGTCTGCAACATCTCACATCAAGCAGCCTTGCCCCTTATGTGCAGAGGTGAAAAGGAAACAGGTTTTACAGACAGTTCCAAGCACTTTGAAGTTTACTACAAATGTAGAGAAACATAAGCAATCCCAGTAAAGCTTCTCTCTCCCCAGAGGAGTAGATCGTTTAAAACTATAAACATCCAAAACATTCCATTTACTAGAGATGTAGACCAGAAATTAGTTGCATCTCATGGGGCCACTTTCCAGTTGTAAAAATGCAGGTCACATAGCACCCATTTTTTAACATCTTAAATTCCAGGATACATGGATAATTCTAACCAGGACTAGTCTCCTGGTTGTAGCCCTTTAGTGAGATACCTGCACAAGCAAGCCTAAAGCACCAGATCTTCAAAGCAGTTTTTAAAAAGAGAGAAAGAACTCCAATTCAGCGTCCTTTGAATATTAAAGCATCACCATCACAGTGTGGAATAGTTAGAAAACAGAGTCCAGATTGCTAGCAGCCCAACATGTATATTTCCATTTTATTAGTATGACATATGTAATCAAAGGGAATCCTGTCTAGGCCCTGATAAATTCAAGATTTCCTAGATCTAGGCCACTCTATTCATGTTACGTTCACTTATTTTTCATAGCATGGAATGTCTTCTATACACTCAAATTATGCCAGCATACATGCAAACAGTGCACACAGGACTATTGTCTGCTTACTAGTGGTAAGTGCTAGTCAGTGACACCTGCCTAGAGGAATCTGCTGCTGTCCTCTACCCAGCCCATTCATTACTGCTTCCTCTAGTGCTCTGCTAGGAACAGCAAGTGTCTCATTCCACACTGACAAATGTCCTCACTGAGGCATGCTCCACAGTGTTTGAAGCTGCCTGTTTACCCGTCCCCATGGAGATGTCCAATTCCACGTGAAACCCAAGTCACTGTTGCTTTCCTGGCACAAATGTCGTAGCAAAGCCTTTTCACGGGTAGGGAAGTAGATTGAGCACAGCAGCTCTCTTGTCTTGCGGCTCAGCCAGCGAACTGTTTTTCCAGTCAAATCTTCACCACTACCCCACCCTTCCCTGAAATGCAGAATCATAGGTCACTGATGCATCTCTCTCCTCCTCTTTCCCTTTTCAGTGCTCTTTTCAGGTGAGCAAAGACCCCTTCCCTTCCAGCCAGCTGGCCTACTTTGTCCAAAGCACATGTGGCTGTGGATGTGTTCCAACATGTGGTATAGAATATTGGTAGGCTGATCAAAAAGAGCTAATTTCTACACCAGCACCAGCCATGTGTGTACAGTAAGCATTGGCAAAGAGACCATGTCAAAGGTCTGCCATCGAAATAGCCAATGTTAAAAGCTGCTGGAGCTCTAAGAGCAAGCTGAAAGAGCTGCCTTTAGGGGACACCTCCAGAATTCAGACAACTTCCAACCCAAATGACTGCTCCCATTATAAATTCAGTGGGACAGATCAGCAGGATGCTGCAGCCTCAACAGCAAGATTCGTCAGAGAACTTGGTGTGCTTCCCCTGAGTCTGTTACTGGGGAAGAAAAGGATTAAAATATGCCTTAATGTAACCCCCAGCTCATCTGAACATTAACCAAGTGAGTTTTCCTGGATAATTATGAAGTGTATACCCATTGGCAAACCTCCCTCTGAGGCTCCTGATACTTCAATCGGTATTACCCATTTACTTTCAGTGGAAGTCATAGGTGTTATCAACTCAACCCTGGAGAAGCTTCTCAATTCAAGGTTTTGGCTGGGGATATTGACCAATGGGGTGTACAGTCTCCACCAACTGCAGCTGAGTAAGCTCAGGGTAGTCAGCCCCATATACTCCAAAGATGTCTCAAGTTCATGCACAGGTTGACCCAGATTCTGCTCAATCCACTGGACTGTGGCCACAATTAAGTGTCAAACTAATCTATAAACAGAATCCCTTCAGTAGTGAAACTCCAAAACAAAAGCCCAGGGAAATTAACAATCCTATTATGGGACGCTAACAAAGCGTGTAGCATCTGCAGGAACTATGCCAGCTCCCAGCACTCATGCTGCCACCAATCAGAAGTGCTTCAAAATCCAAGCTGCCTTCCCCTTTCCTTCTGTCCAAACTTCAACCTCACAATTTGAGAAACCAATGCTTGAGAAGCAAGGTTGGGAGAACTACCCAACACTCTGCTGAGGAGAAGTTAAGGGCATAATTCTGAAACAGAGTTCAAAGCTCCACTGGGAGCAAGTGCAAGTAATGCTAATTCACAGGTGGTGCTGTTTTATAGTTGAACATTCCTCTGCATTGCTCAGTAATGAATTTATGGGAGCCCAGCTGGTGGTGCTCTCCCCTCTGCAGGGATTAGACAGGGGTCAGCAAACTTTTTCAGTAGGGGGCCAGTCCACTGTCCCTCAGACCTTGTGGGGGGGCAGACTATATTTGGGGGGGGGGAGAACGAATTCTTATGCCCCACAAATAACCAAGAGATGCATTTTAAATAAAAGCACACATTCTACTCATGTAAAAACACGCTGATTCCCGGACCATTCGTGGGCCGGATTGAGAAGGTGATTTGGGCCGGATCTGGTCCCCAGGCCTTAGGTTGCCTACCCCTGGATTAGAGGGAGAAGGGGGCTAAAATCCAGCTCAGAAGAGGCTTGTCCCTACCCTCCAACTGCCAGTGTGCCACCTCTCAGGCCCCTGTTCCTCATCCTGCAATTCTCAAGTTTGCTGAAGCAAGAGGCAAAGAGCGGTCTACTGCTTATGTTGAATAGATGGCATGAGGAACAGCCAAAGAGCTGTGAGGAGCAGCCCTGGTGGAACTTCTCACACACTTGTCTAGGTACACCACCTGTTTCATCTCCTGCATGTGTACCACTCTGGTTTTGAATTATTGCGACATTGTGGTAGAAAGTGATTCGGGGTGTTTAAGAGCACTGCTGTCTTCCAAGAGCAAACAATTTCATCTGAGCCAGAAACAAGTGCTCCAATGTACCCTATATTGTGGATTGCATGACTGCTGGCTCTGGCTGATCTTGCATTGCTCCCAAGTTCCAAGATCCTCTATCGTTATGGGACAAAAAGTCAGTGAAGCTAGAATGCCTTGGCTTTTGACCTACAATTTCCCAAAGTAGGTCAGGATGGCGTGTAACTATGGGGCTTGTCCGCCTTCAAAAACGCCACAGTGCAGACACCCTGGAGTAGGATGCTACATCTTTTCCACCACCATGCCATTTCACCCAGAAGGCTGGAACAGAGATTCTAAAGCACTTGCAAAGCAAGCCAGGGATTCTTTAGGCTGCTCCAGCATAGAAAATTGCTGGCTGTAGACTAACTCCAGTATTGTCTGCTTATTCCACGGGGTGCAAATGCCTCTGGCTCAGACCAGCAGCCAGCATTCTGCAGACCTCATGTTAATAGTCACTGGAAACTTTGCTAGGCAGGAAAGGTCTCCTAATTAGAAAGCCAGCCAGCCATTCCCATTCCAGCACAACTTGGACAAAGAGCGCTGGGTATTACAGACCCTGGCTCCAAAGTTGACACCACACAATTTTAATGAAAATAATCCTCTCCCCTTGAAAGCACATTCACTTCCAAAAGAGAGGTGCAAGTGCCAATTTCTTGGAAGCAGCTCCTCCAGTGAGGGCTTGCAGCTTCCACGGTGCTAAACGTGCACATGAAACCTTCCTATATTGCACTGAGAAAGGATAATGCCTGCAGGAGTGTGATGCACAAGAGTACAGTGGTACCCCGCAAGACGAACGCCTCGCAAGACGAAAAACTCGCAAAACGAAAGGTTTTTTCGTTTTGGAGTTGCCTCGCAAGACGAATTTCCCTATGGGCTTGCTTCGCAAAACGAAGCTTGCCCCGGGGACAGCGGGTCTTCTCTTTTGAAGCAAGGGGCTGGGGGGAGATAGCGATCTCCCTGCAGCCCCTTGCTGCAAAAGACGTCCGGGGGAAGCGGGGAAGCGAAGCGCTTCGCTTCCCGCTGCCCCCGAACCTCTTCTGAAGCAAGGGGCTGGGGGGAGATAGCGATCTCCCTGCAGCCCCTTGCTGCAAAAGACGTCCGGGGGAAGCGGGGAAGCGAAGCGCTTCGTTTCCCGCTGCCCCCAACCTCTTCTGAAGCAAGGGGCTGGGGGGAGATAGCGATCTCCCTGCAGCCCCTTGCTGCAAAAGACGTCCGGGGGAAGCGGGGAAGCGAAGCGCTTCGCTTCCCGCTGCCCCCGGACCTCTTCTGAAGCAAGGGGCTGGGGGGAGATAGCGATCTCCCTGCAGCCCCTTGCTGCAAAAGACGTCCGGGGGAAGCGGGGAAGCGAAGCGCTTCGCTTCCCGCTGCCCCCGAACCTCTTCTGAAGCAAGGGGCTGGGGGGAGATAGCGATCTCCCTGCAGCCCCTTGCTGCAAAAGACGTCCGGGGGAAGCGGGGAAGCGAAGCGCTTCGCTTCCCGCTGCCCCCGGACCTCTTCTGAAGCAAGGGGCTGGGGGGAGATAGCGATCTCCCTGCAGCCCCTTGCTGCAAAAGACGTCCGGGGGAAGCGGGGAAGCGAACCGCTTCGCTTCCCGCTGCCCCCGGACCTCTTCTGAAGCAAGGGGCTGGGGGGAGATAGCGATCTCCCTGCAGCCCCTTGCTGCAAAAGACGTCCGGGGGAAGTGGGGAAGCGAAGCGCTTCGCTTCCCGCTGCCCCCGGACCTCTTCTGAAGCAAGGGGCTGGGGGGAGGTAGCGATCTCCCTGCAGCCCCTTGCTGCAAAAGACGTCCGGGGGAAGCGGGAAGCGAAGCGCTTCTTCCCCGCCTCCCCCGGACGTCTTTTGCAGCAAGGGGCTTCGGGGAGATCGCTTCTCCCGGTGCTCTGAAGCCGGGCGGGGGGCAGGGGACACCTCCCGCCGCCGCGGGGACACCTTTTGAAGGCAGGCGGGGGGGAGCAAAGACTTTCGCCCCCCGCCCGCCTTCAGAAGAGGTCCAGGACCTCTTCTGAAGGCTGGCGGGGGGCAAAAGTCTTTGTCCCCCCTGCCTGCCTTCCCAGGGGCTTTTAAATCGCCCCGGACAGCGGAGAAGTCCTCCGCTGTCCGGGGCGATTTTAAAATGCCGCCCGCCAGCATTTTAAGATCGCCCGGACAGCGGAGAAGTCCTCCGCTGTCCCGGGGTTTTTTAAAATGCTGGGGGTGGGAAGAAAAGCCCTTGTCCCCCCCCCCCAGCCTTCAGAAGAGGTCCGGGGACAGACTGTACCCGGACCTGGTCTGAAGGCGGTTTCCCTAGGAACGCATTAATTGATTTTCAATGCATTCCTATGGGAAACCGTGCATCGCAAGACGAAAAAACCGCAAGACGAAGAGATTTGCGGAACGAATTAATTTCGTTTTGCGAGGCACCACTGTAGTCCCATGTCAAAAATAAAACAGGCATTGAGACTGTGCATGTGGTAAACATACAGGGGGAGCTGTGGGGATGAGAATGTGAGCTTACCATTACTATTCCATTTGCCTCCCAATTCATGGAGGGTGACCTTGCAAAACAGGGAGCCTTCCTCTGCTTACGGAGGTGCCCTGCGCATTCTAGAACACTGGAAAAATCAGGGTTCTAAAATGGGGGGGCACCAACATGAGTCCAATAGACTCCTCACTTCAGAAAGTGCCCTCCAACTTATGAAGGGTTGCTAAAACAGTGACAGCAGCAGAGTGAGAACACTCATCCCTATAGCTCTGCTACTCCCCATGTTTATAACATATATAGTCTGAAAGGCAGAAGAAAGCTACAGACATGTGCCGTTTTGGGGCTCATTGAAGAGAGAACAGCCCAGCCAAATGTTGCAAGAGGCACAGGATCACTCCTCATTGACTTGTGGAATAGTGCTGCTTGCTCCCAAATTGCTCAAGGTTCTGTAACTGAATATTACTGTCCAGGGTTCAAAATTAGCAGGGCGCCAGGCACATTTTGTACCTAAAGATCCCCCATTTGCAAGCACCTCAAAAAGTTTGGGTGCCATTTTTTGCACCTGGCTGGTACTCAAGGATTACTGAAATGTATGTGCTTTGATGTCTTGAAGTATATGTTAAGGACAGAAAGCATGTTAAGGAGTTTAACAATAAAGAGTAGAGTTTTTGAAAACTGAAGAATGGTACCAATATTTTTATTGCAAACACCAAATTAAACATGTATTAATAATTCTGCTAAAAATGTGATATTAACGATGTGTCACTTATGTGAATTGTGTATCAATTCATGTTTATCAAAATAATAAAAAGTGTTGCCGACCCACCCCCCGTGGCGACTAGACATTCTGTTTTGGTGCCCATAACCCTGGTGCTTTTCTATCCCAGTTTCTAACACTGCCACTGTCCCTCTAAGAAAGAAAAGGGGGGACTGCTCTTACCTACTCTACAATGCACTTACAACCTTGTAGGCTTGTGTTCCAATGTTGTACGGCAACACAGGCCATGGAACTGCACTGCCTGACAGACACAAGGAAGAAACTCTATCCAGAAATATTTGTTAGATTAACAGCCTGAACTGCTCAAGGAAAAACCTGATTGACTCTGCTTCTGGATTGCCGCTATTTAGCAAGCTAAAGTGTCAGAATAATAGAAATGGAGAGCTGGAGAGGACCTCAAGGGCCATCTAGTCCAATTCTCTGCAATGCAGGAATCTCAACACACAGTTCCCCATCTGGTTTGAAACCATACTGGACCCTGCTTAGCTTTGCAAATGTGCATGCAGTTTTATTGCTGCACCACTGGAAAACAGAGGTGAGTTAAGCGTACGAGGGGGAGAAAATACAGCACACTAGAGGCAACATCAATCTCTTTACATGGAAGGCAACACCCACTTGGCACAATGAGGAATCAATGAAAACATCCTGTTTATCAATTTCAAGTGGGAGTAACATCCAGACAGGATTCCTTGAAACTTGTATTTACCTGCTAGAACGTAAACCAAATGCATGCCAATACAAAGGGGTGGCAGAATTTAGCCCCCCCACCCCCAGCACTTCCACTTCAATGATGTTTCCAAATGAGAAAGCAAAAGCCCTCCATGTCACCTGGCCTTCAAGCCATCAAGCCCATCCCAGATGGGCAGCAAGGAACAGCAGAAGAAACCGCAATGCTCTCGGGCAACTTTACTTCTTGTAGAAAGTGATATTTCCTGCTTAAGCAACATGAAACCCAAGCAGGACTGGACAAGACATCCCACTGTCTAACACGTGCAGAGACTATGACAGCAGCAGCCATACAAACAGAAGTAGGTCAGCTGCACAAAGGACTCCAGGTTGGAAGGAGACAGCCCTTTGACACATTATGAACTTACCTGCCCCGTTGATTCTTTGCTCCATCTTTTCCACAGAAGCTCCCCCTTCTCTCCCCAGAAAGCTCACAGTTCTTCCACCACAGACAACTGTATAACAACTTGCCCAGACACAGGTTTTTCTCTCCCTATCAGCTGGGAACTGATCAGGTAAATGAGGAGCAGAGGGGACCGAAATGCCAATGCAGATGAACTTCCATGCCCTGTGTCTGCTCAATCAGGTGCCACCCAAGGGTCACAAAAGGCCCATAGAAGCCTATTAAAACATCAACTGCAATTCTGAAAAAGATGCCCAACAGCAACCATTCAACCTGGACTCCACAAGTTCAGCACCACATTTGTGGATGGGTCCAGAGTACCGTGTAGTATTAAGACATGTATTTCAGTTTCTTTGGCCTGTAGACATGGACAAAATGCTTGCAGGAGTACTGCTTATAACATGCTTGCTTGATCCTTGCCATCCTTGCCTTTTTTTTTTTTTAACCTACCAGAATGGGGTGAAAGTCTGGGCCCAGGAGTTACAAATGCCTAATTATTGGGGTGTGAATATTATCTGCCTTTTTAGGAGGCAGTCATTAGGCAGCAGGCAAAGACATTTTTGTTTTTCACGTTGAACCTCTGTATTCCCTACACCCTTTGGTGAGACTTGTTGAACACTGCCTTTCATTACTTTATCCTGCTTTTGTTCATTACTGTAAAGCACTGTGGGGATTTTGAATCGAAGGGAGAGAATTACAATGTCTTAAAAAGTAAAAGAATCTATTATTTTGAGTGCTGCAAGTTATCAGGCCTTCCATGAAATTTGCTCCCCCTTAAGCTGTCCTGTGAAAGCCAGTAAAGGCTTGGTCTTTCAGGGTTCTAGAAGCAGCATTTCCATCCCATTGTGTGTGCAAGCAGCCAATAGGTGGCAGTAGTGGACATCAACACCACAATAATCACCCATTGTCTCAGAAAACCAGACTGCCATGGGAAGCCAGTTCTCTGGCCCCAGAGCACTCTTCTCCAAGCCCAAAATGCCTTGCAAAATTACCCCGGGGCCACAGCTTGCCTGTCACAGTCACAGAGGAAGCTGGAGCATAAAAAGTCAAGGCTGCCATCTCTGATGAACCACCAACACATTAAATCCAAATCAAGCACTCCCCAGGCCAAGAATATCAGGACACAAAATTGCCACACATTTGGGGTGGGGAGTGGCAGGGCCCAGCAGCTTTTGGGGGTGGGGAAGCTAAAGAGAGTTTTAGGACAAATAATTTCAGCAACCTTACTGTGAGGGGGAAGGTCTTGCGGCTTGTTTTATTTTACCACCATCACCACCGGGGTAAGCCTCTTGCTGCTGTCTTTTGCCTTTCTGCCATAGTATTAAGCGACTACTGGAAGTTTCACTTTTGCTGCTCTGCAGCCTCAAATTAAATCCAGATCAAGTGAGGAAAATGCAGCCATTCAAAGAGCTCTGAGCCGTTTACTCACATCTGGAGCCCATTTTTATTGGCAGACGCACATAAATCTCAGCTGGAGACAAGGCTCTGAACTTAGACGCTTTTGTTGGTGACCTTATATAACAAACCCTCCATCAGCATTGGGCAGCTCTCAGGATCACACCGCAGCACACGGCTTCCAAGCATGCTGTCATTACGCCCTGCCTGAGACCACGTGCCAAGGTCCTTGTGCACATTCAAGTCAGGCAAGGTGGCATCACCACTGTGCCCTTGCTCTCTCAGTCACCATGCCTCCCTGCCATGGCCTTGCCATCTGCTTCTGTTTGCAAGCTCTAGTGGAAGCTCTCCTGTAAAAGCACTGGAGTTCTTTTCAATTCTCCAAAGGAATGACGTATCCCGACTCTGTACCAGTTCCACAAATAGGATTCTTTTGAGGGCAATTAAGAGTTTAGAGCTCTGTTCTACTCCTCATTGTCAGGGGTAGTAGTGGAGAAAGAGCCCAACACTGACTAGAGAGGGAGCTTGCATTTTAAGTAGTGGCAAATGTAAACCTCCTGAGGAGGCAGCCCATCTGAAACCTTGGTGCTCTCCCCTGTGGGGGTTGGCTGCATTTAGTGACAAAGAGGGTGAGAGGCACAGTCTCAGAGTCTTTCTGGATAAAAGGTACCAACTGCAAAGCTGCTATTTCCTATGCCTGCCCCAGCTCACACTGTCAGACTTCCTGTAAGCCTGCAATTTCCAGGTACAGGGAAAAGTTGTCCACAGTGTCAAGGCAGTCTCAGTAAAGCCCTGGGGCTTGCTTGCATTTGACCCTTACACACCCAAATCTCTCTGCCATGGAGTTTATTACCAAATAATTCTGTTAAGCGGCAGTGCTTTCCAAACACAGGACAATGGGATATTTGCATACTTATCCTCTTGTACCAGTCACCCCCAGGCTGCCAATGTTCTCGTCTGCCTTTAGCAAAGAGCAAAAGCTACCTAGTGCAAACTGGAGCAGAGAAAAGCGCTATCCTAGACCACCTCCCTTTCCTGCACATATACCACCATCTGTGAACAGGTCACTGTGCGTGGCTGGTGGTACAGGTGGCAATATTGACAATGCCAAGCAGTTGGAGAGAGAGGCCCCAAAGCTAGCTGTAGGAGTCACCACACAGTCTACAACGGCCAAAGTAGTATGAGGTTAACAGACATTGTAAAGGTAAAGGGACCCTGACCGTTAGGTCCAGTCATGACTGACTCTGGGGTTGTGGCGCTCATCTCGCTTTATTGGCCGAGGGAGCCGGCGTACAGCTTCCGGGTCATGTGGCCAGCATGACTAAGCCACTTCTGGCGAACCAGAGCAGCGCACGGAAACGCCGTTTACCTTCCCGCCCAAGCAGTACCTATTTATCTACTTGCACTTCATGCTTTCGAACTGTTAGGTTAGCAGGAACAGGGACCGAGCAACAGGAGCTCACCCCGTCGCGGGGATTCGAACTGCTGACCTTCTGATCGGCAAGCCCTAGGCTCTGTGGTTTAACTCACAGCGCCACCCGCGTCGCTAACAGACATTGTAGTTCAGTTTTATTTTCTCTCCTTGCTCTGGGCAAAGAGATACCAAGTTGACCTTCCAGGCAACACAAGCATTCCTCCCTTCCCTCAAACTTCTGATTATACTAGTCCTGAAGTAGGATTGCCATATCTTGAAGAGCAAAAAAGAAGACAGCCCAAGCCGCTGCCAGTCTGAGCCAGAGAAAGAGGTGCACAGGCGCAAGGGGATGTCACCACGCCCGTGCGCCTCTTTCCCTGGCTCCTACTGGCAGTGGCCGCAGTGTTCAGAGCAGCCCGATCCCCCCCCCCCGACATTTCCTTTAAAATGTAAAAATCCACCTGGATATTGCCCCCCCAAAAGAGGACATGTCCAGGTTTTCCTGGACGTGTGGCAACCCTACCTGAAGTAATTTAATTCTGGAGAAAAACTGTCATCTGTTGCTGAATAGCAGAACCCAGATTTGCTGGTAATTGACAAGACAAGTTCACTTCAGTGACCTGGTGCATCGTACACATACTAAATTGGCTGCATTCTGCCAGTTATTATTTTTGATCTATTCAATTTATTAGTTGCTTGCTATGTAAAGCATATCAAAGTGTCTTTAAAAACTTTAAAAACATAAAGCAGAACATAAACATCAGAAAAACAGCAATACATTATAACAAAACCCATACTAATTTCCATAGAAAAGAGTCAGTAAAACAGCAACAAAATCATAATGATCCATCAAATACTGGGAGAAGAAAGAAGTTTTTCCCTGGTGCCAAAAAGATGTTTATTTTTATTTTACTTAAGACATATACTGCTTAATTATTCACATTTCTAAACAGTGTACATAAAAACTATTCACAGAAAATGGGACAATAAAACAATAAAAATTCATCATAAAACCAAACACTACTTTAAAATGTCTGCTAGAACAAGAAAATCTCAGTCATGTGTCTGACATTAAGCAAGGAGAGCATTAATGATGGCACCAGGCAGAGCTCACTGGGAGAGCACAGAACTGAAAAGGTTCAGAGGTAAGCATTCCCATCCAGCACAGAGGAGCTTCAAGAATTCACAACTCTAACCAGAAGGAGTCTCTGGGGAGGCTCTCCCCACCCAGACCTTTCCTAAGAACTTCACTGTCATTGAAGAGGATCCTCAGAATGCAATCAAGGTTTCTGCATCACATAGCAGGAAACAGGAAAGCCAAATGTGCACATCTTCTAATGATTGCTTCTTTGAGATGAACCCCTGCATTTCCTCATTCTAGTCACCCAGTCAAGGTCCAGAGGCAACCACCCAAGAAAAGTTCTCTACACATCCCTCACTTCAGTACATGGCATTTCCTATGAGAACTAATATGGCTAAAAGGCAACAATCCACCTGAACTATGGGACTGGAGGGAAAGAGAAGAGAATGCATTCTGACACAGCTAAACATCAGTGTTCATGGGGATAAAGGTAGGTCAAGGTAAAGGAAAAGTACCCCTGGAAGGTTAAGTCCAGTCAAAATTGACTATGGGGTGCAGCGTTCATCTTGCTTCAGGCCAAGGGAGCCGACGTTTGTCTACAGACAGCTTTTCTGGTCATGTGGCCAGCATCAGTGTTCAAAACTCCCATTGTTCTAGGCGCATTTTGTGACAGGGAATTTCATTAACGTGAGCAGTTTCTGAGCTCTGGGCACAGTACTGCGCCTAAAAATTCGGATTAAAATTGCGGAGTTGAAGGAAAGGAGGACCCTTTTTTGCCTCCCCACTTCCACCTACTCTCTGAAGACTAGAGAAGAGACCCTCATAAGAATATTAGGGGGGGAGGGAAAGGACGATACCATGTGAAAAATTAACGAAATATTTTAGCTGCAGTTCATTCATTTTCAGCTTTGTGTTTTAGTCATAAAAAAGCGTGCCTAGACATTCCGTGGTTGCGCCCAAAACCTAGGTTTAAGGTACCATTTAGCTCCTAACTTTCATAACTCAGTTTCTAACACTGGCCAGCATGACTAAACCACTTCTGGTGCAATGAGACACAGTGACAAGTGCCACAGTGGATGGAAATGCCACTTACCCTCCTGCTGCAAGCCAGAGCACACGGAAACGCCATTTACCTTCCCGCCGCAGCAGCACCTATTTATCTACTCACACTGGTATGCTTTCAAACTGCTAGGTTGGCAGGAGCAGAGTCAGAGCAATGGGAGCTCACCCTATCACACAGATTCAAACTGCTGACCTTCTGATCAGTAAGCCCAAGAGGCTCAGTGGTTTAGACCAGTGTTTCCCAACCTTGGGCCTCCAGCTGTTTTTGAACTACAATTCCCATCATCCCTGACCACTGGTCTTGCTAGCTAAGGATGATGGGAATTGTAGTCCAAAAACAGCTGGAGGCCCAAGGTTGAGAAACACTGGTTTAGACCACAGCACCACCTGCTCCCTCGGACCTGAATCAAAAATGTCAAGTATCTGCTATTTAGCAGTTCCTAACACCCAGGCCCCAAAGGCACATTCATGTTTGGAATATAGGCCCTTAAGCACTCATGGGGTTGGGCATTTGAATGGTTTAAAGGATCTGGGAGTGCTATTAATCTCTCACTCTTCTGGCTCAAGCAACCTCCGTGTCACAAGGGGTCTTTTATCAATGGGGGTCGGACTGCAGCCCCTTCTGTAGAGGTAGCCTAGCCAGTTATCCATGCCCTACTAGCTTCAACGCTGGAATACTGAAATGCGCTTTATGGCTTTACCTTTGAAGACAGTTCAGAAACTACAGCTAGTATAGAACACTGTGGACAGAATAGCTAACAGGGATTGGGCAAAGGGATCATGTATTGAAACAACTCCACTGGCTGCCAGTCAGTTTCTGAGCTCAATTCAAAGTGCTTGCATTTAAAGTTTAAAATCTTATATGGCTTAGGACCCAGATATTTGTTTGATCACCATTCCCCATATCAATCAACCCATCCACTGACAGAGTAATCTGAGGACTTTCATGGAGTGGTGACTGGAGCAAGAGAATTTTTTCCTGAATGGTCACGAGAGAACCTTTTCTGTGGTGTCTCCTCACATTTGGAATGTCCTTCTCAGAGGTCTACCTGATACCATCATTATCAAGCATTTAGGTAACAGGGGAAACTATTTCTGTTTTTCCCAGCTTTTAAGAATTGCTACTATTGGGATCTTAGGTTAGAGTAGATCAGTTTTCCAGTTTTCCTATTTGAATAGGCAGCTGAAGTTTTACTTCTTTGTTTTAATTTACTGAATTAGTTTTATGCCTTATTTTATAAATAAATTATACTCGTTCTGCTTCTTACTGCTCTGTTAGCAATTTATGCTGAAGGTGAGGGATACAAATTAAACAGGCTAAATGTTTTTAAATCACTTCATTAGCACAACAAAATGAAATCAAATAATACTTTTACTGTTCTGGCCAGTGGCCATGACATCATCCATAACATCAACAAACACTAAATATGCAATAAAACCACAATCAAATCTAACACAAACCTTGATACAAGGACAGATAAAATAGAGGGCAGTTGCATATGGGATTAGCACAACAATAATAATTTAATAATAAAATTATTTGATACCTATGCTACTTACAATAGATTAGTTAATTTCACTGTTTCACTACAAAAGTTAACCTGTTTTTTATTTTAAAAATATCAATTTATATTCCAACTTTCACCAGTTAGGAAAGTTTTCTATAAAAGTGACTCACTGAAACACTCTTCTCCTCTTTGGCTTTGGCTTTGATCACCCAACAGCAGCCTTTCCCAAGAAAGTGCCCTCAGCTACCGTGGAGGACAGGGATATGAACAGCTACCAGCCATACAGTATTAGAAACTCATATAAGCTAGGCACCAAATGGCTCCTTAAACCAGGGTTACAGTTGCCATTTTGAGGCCAGATGGCTCAAAAGTTGTATTTTTCAATATGACTTTTTGGTTCCTGAGATTCATTCTGATTGTGCAGATAAAATATAACGGATAGAATTCTACAGGATGTATTGCTAGTGTGTGAAAACAGTCAAGGTCCAAGGATCCCCAAGCCTGCACCTCCAGATGTCTCCATCAGGCACCTTCCTGGAACCTAGGCATCTTCACTTGGTCACAAATGTGCCTGGCAAAATTTGAACACTGCAGCCATAATGACTATGTTCTAAAGGAAAATATTATGAAAATGATCTATAGGTGGTACATGACCCCAGTCAAGCTAGCAAAAATCTACCATTTGCCTGATAATAAGTGTTAGAAATGTAAAGAAACTGAAGGTACTTTTTATCATCTTTGGTGGACGTGCCCGAAGATTAAGGCTTTCTGGGAAATGATATATAATGAAATGAAAAAGGTACTTAAATGTACTTTTCCTAAGAAACCAGAGGCCTTTCTCTTGGGCATTGTCGGCCAATTGGTGCCAAAGAAAGACAGAACCTTTTTTATGTATGCTACAACAGCAGCAAGAATACTCATCGCAAAGTATTGGAAGACACAAGATCTACCCACTCTGGAAGAATGGCAGATGAAGGTGATAGACTACATGGGACTGGCTGAAATGATTGGCAGAATCCGTGACCAGGGGAAAGAGACAGCGGATGAAGATTGGAAGAAATTTAAAATTTATCTTAAGAAATATTGTAAAATTAAGGAATGCTAAAATGTCGAGGTTTTAGAAAAAAAGGGGATTACAGCTGTAAAAGATTAAGTAAAAGAAAAGAATAAGGGAAAATATGACAAAACCAAGGGGCAGGATTTGCTGAAACAAATTTGGAATTTGGGATGCAGAATGGGGAGGTATGGGGAAGTCGGTGAAATAAGGTTTAAGAAAAATGGATTCGAAATTATTCATGTTTGTTTATGTGTTTGTTTGTTTGTTTGTAATGTGTAATGTTTGTGTTTATAAAAATTGTGAAAAACCAATAAAAATTTTATAAAAAACAACAGCATAATGACTATGTTCTACCTCCACTCCACTGCCAGGTATGCTTCTGAATACTAACTGCTACGACTCATCAGTGGTGAGAATGCTGCTGTTGCACTCAGATCCTGTTTGCAGACTTCCCACTAGGTCATCTGGCTGGCCATTGTGAGAACAGGAAGCTGGACTAGATGATCCCCTTTAGTCTGTTCTAGCTCTAGGCTCTTCAGATGTTCTTAGTCCCAATCACAATTGCCAATGGTCAGGAATGATGTGAGTTGTAGTCCAAAACATCAGGCTGGGGAAGGCTGCCCTACAGTTACAATTTTTAAGAAAATTGCAGTTTACCCTTTCACTACTGCTGACTCCTTCTGTTTATCTTTAGCAGCCAGCCAGCAGGAGAAGCTTTCCTGTGCTACGACGCTTGGCGCTGACTTCTGCCAACTCAAGAGCCAAACAGCTCTCACTCCTGCCCTGGCTAACAAATGACATCACCAGGAAATTAACAAGCAAGCCACTAGCAAAAGTGTGGCATTCTTGGATTCAGAGAATAGTTGACAATATTTGGCTGCCATCAAATATTAGGCAGTCACTTGACAGGATCTGCCAGATGTCTGGCACACCAACCCTAAGAGTCTTTGTTCCAATCTGTAGCTTTGCAGAGGTGGCCAGTTTGCCTGGGGAACCAATGGCACGCTAGGAAAGGGCAGCAGAGGAGTACCAGGAACACCAGTGGGACAGCAGCAACTCACAGCAGCTTAGTCGCAGCATTCCCTGCAGAAATCCCCTGATGCGACTTGCCGCCACCACCTCCCAAAGGATAAATTACACATTCTTATTGCTGCACTTTAGATTGGTTCAATCATTTGTGTGAACCTTATAAGAAATAGGTCGTACCATACACCATCTGGAAGCAAGCCATCACCTGTGCTGGGAGGCAAGCTGCCTCTGGCTTTCTACCACCTGCCAATCAGCAGCCATCTTTCCATCAGACTGCCTGAACTATTCCATTGCAGAACTGGTGCCCAAACTTGCCTTTTCCCTCCCCATCTCTTTTCCCTTATGTGCCATGTCTTTCAGACTGTAGACCAGAGCTTTCCAAGCTTTTCATGTTGGTGACACACTTTTTAGACATACATCATTTTGTAACACAGTAACTCAGTTTTATTAGCAAACTGTATGTTAAATTAACCCCTTTCCAGCCCTGGGAGGAGCACGGGAAGTGTTTGCGCGACACACCTACACACTGCAACCAACACACTAATGTGTCGCGACACACAGTTTGGAAAGCTCTGCTGTAGACTGTGGGCAGGGACTGTATTGCATCTGATTTTTGTAACCACTCTGAGAACCATTTTGCAGGGAAGTGTAGAGTAAGAGTACTTTAACCAAATGAATGAAATAAATACAATTTTGGAGAGACTGGAGTGGAATCTCTAGCTGGTCTCCTGATTCAAGGTTTTCTCTTTTGTCTCCAAGAAAGGAAGCTCTAAACTGGAAGACAAAGGTGATATACATTTAGGAACCCCAAACCTGGCTCTTGACCAGAACTGTGCACTTTTATCCTAATTGTTTGAGGAAAGTTGCAGATAACCTATCCCCAAGATGTTTGCCTTGGCCTTGAATGCCAGGAAATCAGTTGTGTGCCAAAGAAAAAAACCTTAGTTTATGTCAGGGGCTTGTTGGGGGCAGGGGCACATTGAAAAGCAGGGAGAAAAAAGGATAAATATATTGAAGTAAGCTCCCTGCTATTCTGCCTGGGAGGATCTGACTTGGCCTGGCAGAATGGTATGACTTTTCAGCACAGGGGTCAACCACAAGTTGCACATGCCCACAACTCTGCATTTCCACACAGTCTACGTTACTTGCAAAACCCCACACATATTCTGGGGACTCAACAAGAGGCTTACATTACCAGGAAATTCTTGCTTCTTCAACCCCAGATCTCTGCCCTGCTTATTTCTGGATCATCCCTGTCCTTGCTACTTTTAACCTTGCCTCCCTGTGACCTTGCCTTTCCACAGAGTTTCCAACCAGGCTCCTGGCCAGATCAGAGCCTCGCTTTCTTGGGGGCTAGCTCAGATCCCACACCCACTTATTCCTGGAAGGGACTTCCTTCATGTCACCTCTTCAGAGAGTCTGCTTCCATCTATGCCAAAACCACCCCTGCTAGCCACCATGACTGTACAGGATGCTCTGGGGAAAGATTGCCAGCAGCACATCCTCGGTCCTCCAGGAAGAGCAGCATAAAGCTCAATGTGAAGTGAGTTCATGAGGCAACCATTTTAATCAAGGAAACACAAATACAGAAAGGCCTGGCACAAAGCAGATGATCCAAGCGGAGCTGTTCCGTCCTCCATGCTGCCTTTTCCCACACATGTACCATAGCACGTGGGAGGGAAGAGGAAAAACAGCTCACATGTGTTCAGCTCTGAACCTCCGAGGGGGAGAAAGAGAAAGAATGAGGGGGGAGGGCAGCACAGACGTCATCGGGGTGCTGTGATCTTGCAAAAGGCCAGGTTGCCTGGAAACCAAAGAGGAAAGGGAAAAGCCATTTCTTCGGGAGCAAAAAACACTTTTCACAAGCAAGAGTTTGGATCAAAGAGCTAACATGGGTGCTAATTAAGGGAGCTCAGCTGGGTGTATTGGTAACATTTAAGTCCATACAACCAGCCGTGCAATGATACAGCATGGGGTTGGATGTGCATTCTCTGGCAGAGAATGGCAGAGCTGAAGGATTGGTAAGATTTCCTTCCTGTGGCATATTGTGTGTGTGGAACTAAGAGATGCCCAAATGGAAGGGTGGAACTGTATGTCCAGTTCCTAGAAACTGGTATCAGTTTTCAGAAACCAGCTACGTGATAAAGCTAGAACAACCCCCCACATCTCCTTTCAATACAAAAGTTTTTTGTTTGGTTAGATTTTTGTTGACTCAAATCTCAGATAGGCATACGTAGCCACATCAGTGAACTTGTTGCAGCTAAATTACTTGGAAGCACAGCAAGAACAAGTGAAATGGACCCATTTAAAAGACAAGAAGGAGATGGCAGCATGGGGAGTCTATTGAGCAAGTTGCAGGGGAACCGCTAAAGAACCCCTTTGGAACATTAAAAAATGGCTGTGCAGCTGTGGGTACACTGGCAGCAGTAGTGGTTGTTTTCTTCTTGGTATTGGAAGCAGTGCCTGTTACAGGATTGTTACGAGAGAAAGAGAGCTGCTGCATGTCCACATAAACATTTTCAACCACTTGCAGTGAAAGTGCTTCACGAACACAAAGTGATTTCATTGCACAACTGCCAAGGAGTCAAGAATAAAACCAAAGGCAGTCTCTGTCCAACTGTGTCAGGCTGCCAAACATTTAGCGATAAAATACCATATTAAAAGTGATGTGTTCTCATAAAATGGAGGCGTGCAGCCCATGAAATCACAGAGTAGCCCCTGCTACTTCACCCAGAACCAGCAGCCAGCAGCGGTAGCAACGTCTGTGCCAAACACTGCTGCTACCCTGGCCAAGACATTCCCTCTGCCAGCTATGGGACCTGCTCACGAGATAACCTGTCCCTTAATAAACGTGTTTCTTAGATTACCAGGCTTTGCACTGCTGCCAGAGGCACTGGAGCCCAGTACAGCTGCTACGCACTGGCACGACATAAGAGAGAAGCTGGAACGCCAGGCAGAGTTGTTTAGCAGCTTGGGAGAATCACATGTTGTCACAGCAGTTTTTGCCTTGAGAACACTGCATGCCAGGAACTGCCAATAAGCCTGCTGACTGACAAGCTCTGAGATATCATTCTGCTGAAACACAGAATGAGGAATGAGGGGTGGGGGTTGCAAAATCACCCAAAGCAGCTGGACAGAGGTGCTGGGAAAGGCGGAGCAGCATTCGTGCCTAGCTCTGGAACTGTCTCAAGAGAGTTCACAGGAGGTGACTTGGTGAGGAAGAGTTAAAAGAAAGACCTGTCTGGCTGCATGCACAGGAGAGATGCATCACCATCAATGCTATTAGCCAAAAGTGTTTCTCACTCCCCACCTTATATTAAATACTTTTCTGCAAATGGGTTCCCTGTGCTTCCACCATATGGGTCAGACGATGCACAGAAACTAGCATCACACTCGAAAGAGCACTGTGTCACCAAGAAGGCTCTCCAAGTGCCAGCTTCTGAGGAAGGCAGCCGACAATAACTTGGACAATCACAAAGCAAGAGCAACAGCAGCTTTCACTCTTGGACACCTCCTCATTTCCTCTTCCTGCTCACCCCTAGAGTGCCCAAAGCCAAGTATTTTAACTAAGGCTCCTGCCATCAAGTCAAGCAAGCTGGCGCACAGCCCAGGGCGTGCTGCTCTTAGAGCCACAGGCCCGAGGGTTGCTCAGCACCTCCCAAAGCACAGCACCAGTTATACCACATGGCCTCCAGGAGGAGATGATGCGTGGGATGGCTTGGCTCATGCACCCAACTGGCAGCAGCTTCCAGAGGAATCTGTCATTACGTCCAACAGCTCCTTTTACACAACTCCAGCCAGAGAAGCTGAGCAAATTGTTAGCAGCAGCTTCTGGCTGAGCTGTTACACTGAAGTCTCCTCCTCCCCATGTTCAAAGTGGAGGCCAGTGGGCCCCAGCACTTGCAGGATTTAACATGCTGTAACAGTCCACAACAGCTAAGCTCAGGGCAAGAAGACCTCACCCTCTCGGTTGCCTTATGCAACAGCAGACAAAAGATGATCCAAAGTGACAGGCAGAGGCATCTCTGTCAAATTGCCACTTCACTTTAGGTTGCGGGTAGGTAGTTTTGATACGGCAATGGAATAAGACACACATGGGCCTAGACATGTTTCTTTACAAGACTGGTTTGCACACACACGGGTATAGAAATATATATAAGGCTGCTGTATATACTTTTGGTGTAAAGACTTGTAAGAGTCTTTACAAAAACTAGTCTGTACACACATCACCTTTCACACATGACAGCCAGGAGTAGGAGATCAGAAGCAAAACCAGGAGGGCAAACTTATCTGCAGCAAGGAAGTGGACTCTCAAAATGAAATTGTAACAAGACTTATGAGCGTACCCCAATAATTCCTTGCTCAGCAGCCACATGCACAAAACACAAAACAATCATCACAACCAAGAGGAGTTGACAAGGATTGGCTTGGGTGGAAATTCTCTTAGAAAGGCTGCCCCTTAGAAGTTAGCAACCCCAAATTTTCTAATGTATGTAGAAGAACACAAAAAGCAGGCTTATACCAAGCTGGACCATCTAGCTCAGGATTATTTATTCATTAAAAATGTCATTACGAAAGAACACTGGCAAGAGAAATTGATGAAATATGCAGAACTGGCCAAATTGACTTACAAATTGCGAGACAAGGACAACTGTGACTTCAAGGAGGAATGGGAACTTTTTACAAACTATTTAAAAAGACAACAAAATGAACTGGACTCCTTGGCAGGTTTTGAATAAACATACACAAATTTATTGGTTGATAACATGATGGCTAGATATGTAAGGATATGTACAATTTTATAATATGCAGAGAAAATATGTGAAGAGAAATCAGGGAGAGGAGCTGAGAGAAGTCCGGGGGGGGGAATAATGTATGTGATTATATCATTTGATAATTTGCTATGTGGAAATTGATCAATAAAAAATATTTACCAAAAAAGAAGACGCCATTAACACCCTTTATACAGATACCAAGGCAATTAATAATGCCTGAGGGGAAGTGTGGTTCCAGTACTGTGTAATCCCTTCTGTGGAAGCCTTCACTGGACCAGTTTTGAATGTGCTATACTCAAGCAAGGTGCCTGAGCATGTGGTGGTGATGGCCCAGTTCTGAACTTTCTTGGATGAGGCTGATTATCTGCTATCATTTCCAATCTAGCTTCTGAAATGGTTTCAGGACTGAAACTGTCTTGGTCACCTTAGGATAGGAAAAGCCAATGCAGTGCCCTCTAGATGTTGTTGACTAATGCTCAGGGATGATAGGATTTGGACTACAACATATGGAGGACACTAAGTTGGCTACCCCTGCCCTGGTGGATGACCTGCACCAGAAGATAGGCAAGAGGAGTACATCTCTATTAATTCTCAGACCTCTGAGTAGTTTTACCATAGGATCCTTTTGCAGCACATAACTGAACTGTAGTTGGGGCACCACACTTTGGCATCTCCAGTCATTCCTTGAGGGTCAATTCCACAAGGTGGTGCTGAAAAACTGGTCCTCCACCTATCTAAAATGAAAGAGCTCAGCCCTCTAAAGACCAGGGGTTTATATTAATTTATTTGCCCAGTTTTTATCTGCTTCCCCCCCTACAGAATTCACAAGAGGAAGAGGCCATGCTAACATTGCCAGATAGAAAGTGGACACAGTAGAACAATGTAGTCACCTATAAAATACCTGTGAGAGTGAACTAATAAGAGAGAAAAGTGCACTCACTAGCAGCAGCTCCAAGGTTTTAGGCAGTGTTTCTTTCCCAGTCCCACCTGGAGACACTAGGGACTGAGTCTGGGACCTTTTCCATGTAAAGCTCTACCACTTAAATATGACCCTTCGAGGAAAGAATGACAGCAAGAGTAGCTAAACATGGCTGCATCTGATGAGAGATGAAGTCCAACAACATCTGCAGGGCTAATCTCTGGATTAGTTGATGTGAGAAATTGAGAGGAAGCTAGAAGATTTTCTTGACAAGCGTCTTCTATGCTATTTGCTGCCATCACCCAGCAGTTTCTATGGGAACCACAGTAAAGTAAAAGAACCATTTGGGCTCTTGCAAACTGTGGTAGTTTCCAGCATTTCAGTTCTACAACTGCAAATCAGTGGCCGAGAGCACCATACAGACTTCCAATAGCCACTCTTTATACCAGAAGTAGAGCATAGAAGAACCCTCACATAAATTTGGCAAGATATCTAATGGGGGGGGGTAACATTTTCACCACTTTCCAATGGCTTCTCATTTCTCTCTTTTGGGGATATTTCTGAGATCTAACCCTATGTTCAAACAAGATGGCATTCCAGTGGAACAAAAATGAGCCTCCAGGCACTTTATCACAAAAACAGGGCTACCCCCTGCCTCCAATCTCTTCCAAAACACTTATCCAAAGAGACACTCACAACCTCTCCTGATCAAACATTTCAAAAGTCTCCAAGGCAGCCAAAGCTGAAACAATGCGTAGATCCAGAGGCCAAGTTAAGTTTTCTCATTTGGGGGGCTGTGTTAAATTCCCATTTCAGCCCATGGAACTGAACCACCAGCTGCTTTGGCCTCGCAATGCCTAGCAATGGGATACTGAGGCAGTTTCCAAGGCAAGCGGAAAGGTCGTGTTGTCAGTCAACGACTTCTAGCTGACATCCCCATTCTATACAAATTTGGGTCAGAGTACCACATAAACACAATTTTTTTCAAATGGGCAAAAAATAAATAATTTAACAGATAAATGCAATCAAAGGAAAATATTAAAACACTCCTGGTCTTGCCATTCGTGGACTAGGACGCTATCCAAGAGACAGCCTTTTGTTTCTCCAAGAACGACCAGAAAATTCTTGAAATGCTATCACCAGCTAATTCCTGGGTTAGTGCTGAGCAGCCGTGGAATGTTATCCTATCTGCACTAGCGTGACATTTGCTACTTAATCACAAGGGCTGCTAGCCTTGCATTATAGCCACGATCTTACTCAGAAAGCCGACACCTGGTCTGTTAGAGACACTTGCAGCTCTTAGGTCACAGTTTCCACAGGAGCTGGCTGGGATTTGCAAAGGGGCAGGATGACTTGCGCTCTCCCATTTACAGATGCACGTAGGAGGAGGCTGTTTAGTAAATAGCAGTGAGGTGAACTGGTGGCAAAGAAGTATACTTGGGGCCTGAGAAAGGATAGGCTAAGAAACACGGAGAGTTCCCATATTACACATTTCACTTGCAGCAAATACTGTGTTTAGAATGGAAGTTTTGCTCAAGCTGCTGAGAGACCGAAGATAACATTCCCAACAAGGAAGCCATTTCAGGGGCTTCATACAGCCTGCACTAACTCAGATCATAATAATGTATCAGACAACCGTTTTACAACCCCCTCGGATCAATCATATAATTTCTAAGAAGTCTAAAAGCAGCAAAGAGGCTCATTTGTTTTGTCATTCACTGAGGTGTCTACATCACACACTTAATCACAGGATGGAAGGAATGATCTCCATAGAGTAGGCATGTCCAAAGTTCATTTTGGGGGCCTAATCCAGCCCGCCGGTCGATTTAATCTGGCCCCCATGGCAGTATATGCCCTGGGGTAAAATTGTAAAAAAAGCTCAACAACTTCAATCCTAAAAACTTTGGTCGGCCCTCACTTATGTTCACTTCATCAAATCTGGCCCTCTTTGAAAAAAGTTTGGGCACCCCTGCCTTGGAGAAACCCAAGAAGGCCAATTGTTACAGTCAGCCCCTTATGAACACATCTTAGCAGGTCACAGGAGTGGTCTACCTGTATAAATGGCTGCTCACCAAAATTCTCATCTCCCTCTTTACACTTCCTTACTACTCATACTCTCATATGAGCCATTAAAGCTACAGTTAAGCCATCAATGCAGTCTTAAGGGTTGCTTGATTCCTTATATTCCTGCCCTGTCATCAAGATAATTGTTGTATGAACTGCTTTGTGACCATCTATGGCAAAAGCAGTCTATAAATACAGGAAATAAATCTTAAAATACACCTCCTTTGGCATATACTACACAATATAATGCTGATCAAATTTGCAGATAAGGCTTGGAAGCTGGGTACAAAAAATGTCCAAGCATTTGTTGACAGATACCAGCTAGCAAGACTTACTGAATGCATATCCAAGATACCATCAATCCACAAGCAATCCTATGAGTTTCAAAGGATAAGACATCCTCTCAGTCAGGTATTATTTTACGTGCTTCTGTCTTGCTTTTTCTCTAAGGACCCAGGACCCTGTAGGATCAGGATTTGCTCAAAAAGCTACATAGCTGAGCAGAGATTTGAATCCAAGATTCAAGTGCAAGAGTTGATCCACGGCCCCACACTGGCTATCTATAACATATCACCAGCATGGCCAAAATCTTGGAGTGAGAAGCACACAATGTTCAAATGCAGCACATGGGCAACTTAAGGAAGTCAAGAGAAAGAGAACTTAAAACTACTCTTAACTGGCATCCATGTTAGAGACCCAAATTTGTTTCCTCTAGGATGGGAGTACTGGTCAGTCTGGAAGGCAGGAGAATTAGCGAGTGTGGAAGCCTGACAGGAAAGGCTTCCACACTCACTAAAGAGGTTCGACTAGGAGGAGACTGGCAGCAATGGAGCTCTGCATCTTATAGCTGTTTGCAATATGAAGAATTCCACACACTAGAATGAGGAAGGGGCATCCCTGGACTACCACACTGCAGCTGAAATCTCCAAGGCTATAGATCTCCTCTTCAGGTGCAGGTGCCCCTTTTACAAACAAACAATAGCTTCTGCAGTAGTCTTTCTTCTTCCAAATCTCCACCTTCCTTGGAGGTTTTTAAGCAGAGCTTAGATGGCCATCTGCCATGTATGATCTAGCTGAAATTCCTGAATTGCAAAGGGTTGGAGTAGATGACCCTCAGGGTCCCTTCCAACTCTACAATTCTGTGATAATAGAATTAATAAATGAATGAGTGAGTTTGTTCTTTAACATGGAAGCTGACCAGGTTACATTCAATGAGAGTACAATGATGCATATGATCGTGTTTGCAATGTGCTCCTGTTATCTATAGAAAATCCATCTCAGTTATTCTTTTGTTCAATCATGCCTCTGTTTTCGCCACCTATCTTCCAGGGTTCAAATCCCCACTCAGCTATGAAGCTCGCTAGGTGACCTTGGACCAATCACTGAGCCTAAACTACCTCACAGGATTGTTGTGAGGATGAAATGGGAAGGAGAAGTGTGTACCCCACCACCCTTTGGAAGAAAAAAAGGTGGTATATAAATGTAATAAATACATTTTTAAAAAATAAGCAGCACAGAAATAGCTGTGAGAAAATGAATTTTTAATCACCATTAGTTCTGCCTTAGCCGATTCAATCCCTCCTGGAAGTAAACAGTTCCCACCTTATACTTAACAATGAACCACTGTGTTGCCTGTTATATATCCTCACCCATTCTCAGGAGTTTTGTAAAATCTGTTTCTAACCATAGATAGATTCCTGCCCTCCAATTATACGTGTGTAAAGAGACACCTGAAAGCAACCTACAGTGCTGGGGTTGATACTGTGACCCAAGTGGTATGTGTTCCCCCTTAGATCTTTGACCAATCCATGCCCAAATTGTTTCCCCTGTCCTACTTCTTGCTCTCGTTACCATATTGGTCTTTGGGCTCAGAGTCCAAGAAACGTCAAGACAGCTCTGAGTGTTGGTAATGAGAGTACAGTTATCAAAAAGGTATTGTGTCTCATCAAGCTATCCTGTCCTATCAACAGCAGTGGGATTGTTAAGTATCAATTCAGAATTTATTTTTAAGATTGCATTTTACTGCCTAACCCTTTAGGTTTTTCTTCCTTGATTCAGGGAAAAAAACTAATTTCCCAACTATAAATATTCTGGACTGAGCTGCAATTATTCCAAAAACAGATGGCCTTGCCATGAGACGAGTTGCTACTGTCTTAAATTGTTAAAACCTTTATTGGGGCAGGGGGAGTGTGTTAAGGCAAAGTGATTCCTGTACTCTTAAGATGGAGAAGGGTGCTGAGGGAACACTACTGTTAAGCAAGCAGTTGTCCTTAGAACAACCTTCCCCAGCCTGGTGCCCTCCAGATGTTTTGGACTACATCTCCCATCAGCCCTAGCCTCCGCTGGCTGGGGATGATGGGAAATGTAGTCCAAAACATCTGGAGGCACTAGGCTAAGGAAGGCTAATAACCGCACACTGGGATGAGGAGCCAATGCTGGGTCTATTCTGGTTTTTGTTTCATTTAATAAATACAAAGTAGGTTAATGGTTGATGCTCTCTGAACCCAAAATGGTTCCAAAGGGACCACATTCTGTTGTAATGTAAGGGAATGAACAGAAAACCAGCATTTGCCTCTGGACAGAGGAGAAGACTGGCCACTGATGGGAGAATTCAACAACTAAGTCAAAACACATTTGCCCCCCACCGACAGAAACATTTTACTTCCATACTGTCAGGGCAGCAAATGTTTAGCATCACTGAAGGAGCTGCATATGCATTTTGCATCAAACACTGAAGCTGATAGAAGGGGCAGATGCTCCTAAAGCTCCAGCTCTCAGAAGATGATAACAGGCTCAGAAAAACAAGAGCTTTCTATAGCTCTGCCAAACTAGCTTAAAACACTGCTGTGCCTCTCTCCACTGGGCACACAAACAGCCAATTAGCAGCAGCCTTCCAAGACTGTCACAACTGCCAGAGCTGCAGCCCCATGTCCTTATGCAAGGCACAGTGACGCAAATGTCCCTCCCTTGCACATCAAGAGTGCAGGATGAGCCAGCCAGAAGGAATTTCAGACCACATTTCTGTTCTTCCCTGCTCATTCACTGGAATCCTTTGCTGTGACCTTGTTCTCCGGAGGGAACCATTACCAGGATGTCGACAGCAGTGACAGGCAGTGTTTATAGCAGTGGAAGCTGCACATTAAGAAGCCCCACGACCAGAGCTGTCTTGCAAAGAGGACCTGAACTTTGCCCCTCCTGGTCCGAGAGATTATAATAGCATTACCAATCACTTGCTATGACACGATGGTCACTAGCAGTCAACCCTAATTTTTTAGCCACCTCAAGACTCCATTTAACCAACCCCACCTGAATAAGGCCAAACACAGCTTTATCACTTGGGATGTCGTTTAATAATTTTAAGCAAGGGAAGTGTAGCTAAGGCCTTTGCCTCTTGGCTTTGGCATTGTTAGTGCTTCCTTCTTTGACACAGAGGGCAGTTGCGACAGGGAGTTCCTTCATGCTGCTGCTACCTCCCCTAGTAGGTGGGTGGGTAATGTCCCCAGGATACCCAGCTGAGCTCATCTGCCCCCACCCAACCACAATAAATGTTGAGTCAGGTAGAGAAGCTTCTTGGCTGCTCACTTTGCAGGAGATCCCATTTCACAATACACAAGCCAGATCTGTCAGTGGAAGCTAAATGCTGCCTTGCCATCCGTCAGCAGAAACTCCCGTGCTGCCGTCACTGTAGAAAGTCACCTTCCCACAGTCCTGGTCCAGAGCACTCTCTGATTCACACGCACAGGATGTTCAGTGCTTGACCCTCCTTTCACAAGCTCCAAGCCACAACCAGCTGATGACAACAGTAGGATTAAGCACAAGCAGTTCAGCTGTATCTATTTTTGTGAATAGAAAAAACGCCACTGAAGACTCGGCCCCCTTTGTGGGCTTTGGGTGCCATTATTCATACTCATGCATATCACAAGCCTGGGAGCTTCAGGGATGGTAATACAGTGGTGCCTCGCAAGACGGAATTAATCCGTTCCGCAAGTCTCTTCGTCTTGCGGTTTTTTTGTCTTGCAAAGCACGCCTATTAGCGGCTTAGCGGCTATTAACGGCTTAGCGGCTTTAAGAAAAAGGAAACAAACTCGCAAGAACTCGCAAGACGTTTCGTCTTGCGAAGCAAGCCCATAGGGAAATTCGTCTTGCGGAACGACTCAAAAAACGGAAAACTCTTTCGTCTTGCGCGTTTTTCGTCTTGCAAGGCATTCGTCTTGCGAGGTACCACTGTACATGACAGGAGGTTGAGGTAGAGAGGTGGAGTAGAGAGCATTTGCACAGAGGTTAAACTATGGGGGCAGGTAGGTTGTTTTTTCAAAGAGTGAGTAGACTTCAAAAGGGATCCCTAAAAATTGAAGGCCTCCCTCATTCTAAGGAGGTGGCTTACCTTGGAAAGTATGGTTGGGCTGAAGAATTTTCAACAAAAGATTTCTATGGGCTCCCTGCAAACTGTTGGGAGAATTTCAGGGGCCCTTGGAGAATACTTGGTGAAATGTCCAGATCCAGCCTCTGCCTGGGAAATAATGGGTGCATGTGTGGGACCCATTTTGATATTTTATATTTTATATTTTAAGATTTATTATTTTAAGATTGCTGGAAAAAAGTGTGAACTTGGCCCCTTCCTCCTTCCAGCTCTCCTCTGAGTCCACTGGTTCCTTCAGACACTAGTATGAATCAAAGAAGACAGTTTTATTTCAGTATGAACAGAGCCAACATTTACTAGAATATAAAGTTTGAGATTTTTTTCAGCCATCTGCAGTTGGGGAATTCAATGGATCCTTCCCCCGCCGCCCCATTTCATCCCCCACAAATAGGATGCAGAATTTTTTTTTGCAAGGCGACTTCTCGCCCAGCCCAAATTCTTGTTTGTATTCCATGCCTCACTTCTCACTGTTTCACAGTATTTAAGCCATCTTTTTCCCTCTGCCCCACTTTCCTTTCTCACCTCACAAGAAAACCCAGAAGAACTTCTTGGACATCAGGGGTTTTAAAGAAAGCTTTGTACAACCATTCCTTATTCCAAAGAATATGTTCCCAATGCACAGGCATGGAAATAAGAGCCAAACTCCAGGAAATAAGAGCCAAATTCGCAGCCGATCAAAGATCACAGGGCTCAGACACATTCAGCAAACAAACTTCTTGAAAACTGGTCAGCCTAACCTGTGCTGAAGATACTCAGCTGACCCTTTGCAACTAGCAGAGGTAGACAGTGCCCAACCACTTCCCTGACTAGCATTAAGAATTTATAGAAGCAGCAGCAATTTGAGAAGCTGCCCCAAAATGCCAGGGGAAAAAACAAGAGTAGATTCCTTGTGTTGTGGCTGAAGTTCAGTTGCACAACAAGCCCCTAGCATGGAGGCACCAACCTATTTCCCTAAAGCAGAAAGTAGCTTTAGTGAGAAGACGCTTATGCATTTTCATGATAGCTGGTCCATGGATTTGAAAAGCAGCAGACATAGCATGTGTGTCGGCAGTTGCCAGCACCCAGCATCAGGAGTGCTGGAAGAGAATGTTTCTTGGTGGGAAGTAGGCCTTACATATATTTATTTGTTTATTAAAAGTATTTGTACACAGCTGTTTGGGAAACAACATGATAGCAGTTTACAACAAATATACATTTACATAACAAAAGCCATGAAAACATTTAAAATCAGAGATCCCTTATTACATGTATTTGCTTAATTGACAGCATAAGCCTGGTAACCAGCCCAGGGGTGGCTCTCCCAGTAGCCCCAGTAGCCCGCCAGCACAGTCAAGGGACAGAGATGGTGGGAGTTGTAGCATGGCAACATCTGGAGGGGCACAGATCCCCTACCCCTGCTCTGGCCAAATATTACTGACAAAGAAACTCTCTCCATTGCCCTTAGGCAAAGAAATAGCCTTTCCAGCCAAGTTAACCAAGACTGAATATGGAGAGATTCTGCACTTGAAACCTTCTGCATGCAAAGCAGCATGTCTCTACCACTGAGCTAGAGTCCCTCCTATGAGAAAGCAAGGAGGAAACAGGGATAGGAATGAGGGAAGCACACACTGGCTTTAATCGACGTTACCTTTTCTAAACTGCTTTTTACGGAAAGCAGCAAAATGAACATAATCACAACCATAGGCAGCAGCATCTACCCATGGCTAACAGGCTTTGCCACCAAAGGCCTCCAAAAACTAACAGCTGATTTACACCAAGGTGTGTTATCTTCTACAATGAGAGCAAAAGTTACTCCTTGAAATTGGGATTTCGGTTTTAAGGGATCCCTAACATGCTTCAAGTTCAACTGCATGGCCATTGCATGCCCCATCCCTTTGTGACGTGAGAGCGTCAAAGCCAACAGAAGAAGCTTGAGGAGGAATCGAGTCCTCTGATGTCATGGAAGGCAGGGCCAGCTGTTGCCAGCCCACAGATAGATGTTTCATATCAGTTATGAATAAGCAGAAGGGAGGAAAGCATTATTTTCCTTCTGCTTTACACCTCCTGAAAACGGAAGGCTTAGTACACCCAACATCACACAGTCATGAAGGGGTTTATGATACAACGATTAGATCAGACTGTGGAAAGAAGGGTAAATATCTGGACAAACATCATCAAGGAGAAGGCAGTTTTCGGCATCAATTACTGGCAAACAGGCACCCAAAGCCAGAACTGGAAGGGGATGCCTTCCCAGGCACTAGGGTCCTTGGCTCACAAAACACTTCCAGGCCTGGCAAAGAGAGCACTAGATACTCCTGCATTTTCAGCTCTTCTGCTCCATGAGTCTCCCTTTCAACCATATGTTTACTGAACGCTTATTTTCAGGACTGTACACAGGCTTAGCAGTGCTTCCTGTGCTGCGCTTGGCAGAGAATACCAGAGACCAGTTGGCAGTGCCACTCAGTGCCAAGCTGCCAAATGCTGAGGCACCTAAAGAACTGAACAAAGTCCCAAGGTTAAAGAAAAAGAGACTGCGCCATTCTTTTTGGTTGTAAGGGGGTGGGCACTTTCTTGCCTCGTTGTTCGTGGAGAAGACACCAAGGCCACTGGAGCAAGCCACAAAATAGCAGCAGGGCACCATTAAGAACGGCTGGTTTCTGTAGTAACCCTGTATCAGCCACAGTTTCATGCCCATTTCTATACTCCTCTCACTTGAGAACCCTTGGCTTTGTCTGTCTAAGGGAGGCCTGTCTGTCTGTCTCTATGTGACCTAAAGTATGCAAAATTATTCAGGCCTGCAGGAAAGGAATTGGGGGAGGCGGGTGTGGGAGAATCACATCTCAGCACTGGAATGTTCAGGATGATAAAGGGCACTGAGATAGCATGAGGACAGAGAGAGAGAGAGAGAGAGAGAGAGAGAGAGAGAGAGAGCGAGAGCAGTACAACACTCAGGTTTGTCCTCAATGCCAAAAAGGCAGCCCAAGAGGCATAAACAGCTACCAAGATTCACAGTAAAAAGTCACTTTCCTACAGAGACTTCAGTTTACAAAAAAAAAAAAAGCTCTATGTGTTAAGAGTGATTCACTTGAGAAGAATGCTCCATCACTCCAATGCAATGGAAAAATCTAGAGATTAAAACGCTCAATCTACCCATCCAAGCTTAAAAAGGTTAGAGCAGCATTTCTTAAGAACACACACAAAAAAACTCTATTACTCATCATTGCTCCAGCTACACTCCACTGAAGAGGTGGAAAAATTAAGCTAAGTAGTATTAGCAGCTCTCATTGATTATAGTTACCAAACAACAGGCTGAGGGAAGATGCAACAGATCAGAGCTGAGCTACTTCACCACATCATCCTGGCCTGTTGCAAACATGTGAGTTATAGATGCCCAAAACTCTGCCATTCAGGTCCCTTCCAGATGGAAATGTGTTGCTTCCATTGGTTTGGCCATCTCTGCAGCGTTTGTCAACAAGCTCACTCCAAGATGAGAGCTGCTCAGATTTAAAGAGGGTACCTATATTCACACAGTGAGAGCTTAGGAACAAGCATATGCTATGTAAAAAAAAATCTCAGCTTGACCGCTGTCAAGGCAGCAGCAGTGATTTGGCAACCTCATGATGAAGCAAAAGGAAGCTCCTTAGTCTGAAAGCTTAACGCTCCACAGCATTAAGAATGTGTATTTGTGAATATGAAATTTTCCTTCTCGTGGCCTCCTCTGCAGTAGAATTAAACACCAGGTGTTAACTTTGTTACCCACCCTGCAACTTTGGGCAATGATTCAACTGACTCATGAAGAAGTCAAGGGCTTGTTTTCCCTGCCTCACAGTACAAAAGGAGTGCCCCCCCACACACACACAGCTTGCACACTTTCACTCACAAGAGCGTGCCCTGAACAGGCAAGAGCTAGTTGCAGTCAGAACATCTGGCAACAATGCAAGTGGCAGCTACAGGTGTGCACGCACACACCTGAAGAAAGGAGGCAAAGAGTCCAAGGTTGAGCTACTCAAGAGTTCACCTATCTGGAGAAGAATGGACAGACATGCCTATGCCCCATGGTAAGAATCTTCACACATTACAAGGAAGTTCCAAGGAAGTAGAAGAGCTGCTACAGCAGCCCTCGACTTGCCAGCTCCTTTCTATCTATCCATCCTTCCGTGTGCTGCATTTATGGTAATATGCCTTTCATCTCAATCTACTTAGCAGAGTGTAAAATAATCAGACTTACTGTCCTCTGAGTTTGGATGGTAAAGCCAGCAGTGGGCAATCACCAGCACAAACAGTCAAGATTACTGTGCAAGGAATAATAACTCTCAGCACCCCAGGCTTCCTATCATACTTCCAATCGAAGTAGTAAAGAGCTGTAAGAGGGAAGATCTCCCAATGTTTCAGTGCATTCTTATGGGTGAATGGAGAGGATCTCCAGCCTATACTGATTTGGAGAGCAGGCCGGATACATCACAGAGCTACCACTGAGAGTCAAGGCATAATTCTCCAAAGGGTAGAACTATCATCAGCTGACAGAGCAGGGGTAAGTTAGATCACAGAGGTCTGGCCAATTTAGAGGCAACTCTCGAAAAATTGACAGCTTGAGTCTTATTGAAAATGTAACATAGGAAAAGCACTGCTGGATCACACCAAAGGCCTATCTGTAACAGTATTCTGTTCACCTTGGGATGCCTATGTGAAGACCACAAGCAGAGACAGGAATGCAACAGCACTCTCCTTATCTGTGATCCCCAGCAACTGGCATTATCAGAAGCATATTGCTTCTGCTTCTAGAGGTAATACAGCCATCAGCACTAGCAGCCATTGCTGCTATGAATTTAGGCTGTTGCTGCCAATTTAGAAAGTGTTTAGCTCTATCAGGGTACATCCCCCTCAAAAAAGAAGAAGAAGAAGAAGAAGAAGAAGAAGAAGAAGAAGAAGAAGAAGTCAACAGGATATATGGCACCTTACCAAACTACAACTGCAAAACAGGCTAGCTTCTGCCCACAAGAAGCTTATCCAAAATAATGTAACAGAGGAGTTCCTACTCATATCCTTCTGCTTAAATAACAGGGGTGGTGATGGGGAGGAGTATGAGTTGGGATTGCAGAGATAGAGACAGTTAACACAAGTAGATAGACTGTTTTTTATTCCAAGCCTATGTGAGTCCTTTTTTCCCCCCTTTAGGAAACACAGTAAAAACTGCTCAAAATTTGCCATAGGGGTAGGATTTTTAAAAAGTATTTCTTATGTTTTAGGAATAAAATATCCCCTCACTCTTCGAAAAAGATGATTTTTTTGAAATGTACTGGGAATACAGACCAATCAGTGACACTGTTTCCTTACTGTGCATTAACCTCCCTTCCCCAGTTCTAATCCAAACCACTGCAGTTATTAAACTTTTAAGAATATTGGGTGATCCAGTCAGGGTCGCCTGTAGTTGCACCTTAAGCAACAGTAGGTAGGAGAAACAACTGAGGCAAAGAGAAAATAAGATGAGGGAGAAAAGGCCAGGTGCAGTTACAGGTCCTTTAAAACTTGGGTTAGTGTTGAGAAAGGATTAAAAGCACACAGCAAATCACTTGACATGCACAACATACAAAGAGATGTAGCAAAATGTAAGCACTCATAAAACATTATTTACATACATTTTTACCAAGTGGGCATGGAAGATATAGCAAATAGATGCAAATGCTTTCTTTGTTTACCAGTTGACAACACTATGTCAAAATATATACAAAACATAACACAAATACTTACTGAGTTTCTATTTTATACAGGGGTGTGTGGAGTGTTAAGGGAATGGCAGTACCTCTGGTGGGAGGCATGCCATGCTCCTGGGGTAGTCTGTCCACCTTTGGACCCAATCCTGCACTCAGTTCTTCTTGAAGCTGTCAGCATGCAAGAGCAGCCACTTCTGGGGAAACAGCTTCAATGGGCCAGCTAAACCGAGTGAGGGTAGCCAATGAGTCTCAGATCCTCCATGTGTTAGGGACTTCCCCTGCATGCAGAAACAGACTGGCAGATTGAGTGAACAAGCCCAACTGCTTCAAGGAAGCAGTTACTGCATGTGCTGTAGAGGGAAACGAGGGGCAGATGGAGCTTGTCAACCTGGGAAGGTAGTTCATCTAGGAGAAGGAAAAAACTGGTCCTAAACCTCTGCTGCCTTGCTAATTTGTGAGAAGGGCTTTGGGAGTAAACCCCAAAGAAAAATTCGTACTTGCTGCTTTGTGGGACATCTTTGGGAGAAGAAAAGGCTAAGAAGCAGAGTCCCTAAGGCGGTTGGATGGCTCCTTCCAGCAACTCCTGCAACCAAGCAGCTACCAAATGTATTTCCTTTGGACCACATCAGCGAGCCCGAAAGTGGAGTCTTGTCGTCTGGGCAGCCCAGGACCTCCATGCACACTGCCCAGGCTTGCGCCCCAAGGGGTCATTTTGGTGCTGCTATCGCAGCAAAAAACAATGCAGGAGGCAGCAGTTACAAGTTACCAGTCTCTGCAGCCACAACAGGCGCTGTGATTCTCCAGTGGTTTGACTTCACTCCCAGAAGCACTTTCCATTGTCTCTCAAAAGTCAAGACAGACGGATGCCAACAAAAATTTATACAACAGCATAAAATTTAACATTTATCCATCTCACCTGTCAGCTTCCAAGTGCTTCCTAGAAATGCTTACAGGCTTTTAGATGATAGCTCCCGACATGCCATAGAGTTCAGGTGAGGTGTTCTTTACCTACATCCCAAGTAAAAACATTTGGAACTCACAGCAGAATCAACATGTCTGGTGGCTCTTTAAAATGCCTCTGTTTTCTGTTTAGAGTAATTTTTTTTTCTCATGAAAAGGAATATCCGTGGATTCCTATTTAATGTATTTATTGGTATTAATTTACTGCATTTGTGTCCCACCTTTTCATCTAATGAACTCAAGGTGTTATACATGGTTTCTCTGCCCTCATTTAATTCTCACAACCACCATGTGAGGCAGGTTGGGTAGTGACTGGCCCAAGGTCACCCAGTGAGCTTCAGGCAGATTTGAAGCCTGGTCTCCCAGGTCCCAGTCAGCACTGCTTTGCCACCACACAGCTTATTCTAGTTAACTTAATTAGCTAGCATTTGATGTTCCAAAGTCTTAACCTGCTCAACTAGATACAGTCTGTAAAGTAGCTTTGTGATTAATAGCAGGGCTCTAAATACATTTGTAGGTTAAACTAGAATAAAGGTAGGATTTCCAAGAGTACAAACAGCTAGGAAAGTTTTTAATGTGTGATGTTTTATTGTGTTTTAAATATTTTGTTGGGAGCTGCCCAGAGTGGCTGGGGAAATCCAGCCAGATGGGTAGGGCATAAATAATAATAATAATAATACCACAAACTCCAGGCGTAACCTCAATTGCCTAACATGATGGCAATCCTTGCACAGCTTTTAAGTTCCCCAAAGTACTAGATTGCTAAATTAAACTACTGAATGCAAGGAACTGTTGTGGGAAGTTTCTCCAAACAGCACAGAGTACTCCTGATTTACCGTATTTTTTGCACCATAACACTCACTTTTTTCCTCCTAAAAAGTAAGGGGAAATGTCTGTGCGTGTTATGGAGGGAATGCCTACAGGTGGCATGCCTACGGATTTTCCTCCTCTAAAAACTACATGCGTGTTATGGTCGGGTGCGTGTTATAGAGCGAAAAATACGGTAATTTCAAACCCAAACCATCACACACAGCTTCCAAGGTAAAACAGTACTTATCGAATAGGTGTGCATGTGCACACCCCTTAGCTGTGTTAATGAAAGCAAATAATAGTTTGGATGTGTCTCTTCCCCCCACCCCATATCACTTGTTTCAACTAGACCATCTGGCTCCAGCGCCTCTATGAAGTGTGACTCACTCCCGCAAGCCTGAGGTTTTGGGTCCTAGAGTACCTCAAGTGCAGACTTCAGAGTCAGAAAGATATAGTTCCCCTCCTGAATACCAAGAAAACAGGCTTTATTTATTTAACACATTTCACCTTTCCCAGGGCAGTTTTCTACAACACACACACACAAAACACACCAAGAACAGAGTAAAGCAGTGCTAGGACCAGTCACAGCAAAATTGGGGAGCAGGAGAAGCACAGAGTGTTCAATACCAATAAAATCAAAAGGGCATTTGCCTGTTGTCTAGGAGAGAGCAGTGAAGGTGCTAGGGGAGTCAGGAGAGAAAAAGTAACACCACAGCTGAAAAGTGGAAATGCCTTTTCTCGGAGCGATGTACCTCACATCAGCTGAGGGAGGCAGCCAGAGGAAGGCTTCTGAGAGATATCTTTGTGCTTTCCTTGGCTGATGTGAGAGGAGAGGTTTCTGCAAGTACCCAAGTCCCAAGCCATGCAGGGCTTTAAAGCGAACACGAGCACTTTGAATTGTGCTCGGAAATAGACCAGAAGCCCGTGGAACTCTTGAAGCACTGACAAGATGCATCCCCGATTTATAGCCTATCAACTAGATTCTGAACTAACTAGTCTTCAAAGGGCAGCCCCACATACAACACATTGCAGCAGTCTAACATGGAAGTTGGGAAGCGGGTGGCGCTGTGGGTTAAACCACAGAGCCTAGGACTTGCTGATCAGAAGGTCGGCGGTTCGAATCCCCGCGACGGGGTGAGCTCCCGTTGCTTGGTCCCTGCTCCTGCCAACCTAGCAGTTCGAAAGCACGTTAAAGTGCAAGTAGATAAATAGGTACCACTCCGGCGGGAAGGTAAACGGTGTTTCTGTGCGCTGCTCTGGTTCACCAGAAGCGGCTTAGTCATGCTGGCCACATGACCCGGAAGCTGTACGCCGGCTCCCTTGGCCAATAAAGCGAGATGAGCGCTGCAACCCCAGACTCGGTCACAACTGGACCTAATGGTCAGGGGTCTCTTTACCTTTACCTTTTTAACATGGAAGTTACCAGAGCACGGATAAGTGTAGCCATTCTCTCTCTTTCTTTCTGGGAGGGGTTACAGCCAGCATACACTCCTTAAGTTCGTGAAAGACACTGTGCCAATGAGATCCTTGGGCCTCTAGTGAAAGAGGTGGATGGGAAACACCCAGACTCCAAACCGATTACTTTGGCAGGACAGCCAACCCTCCCACAAGATGCTGAATGCCACGTCTCTGGACAGATAAACCATCCCATCTTCTAAGATGGCTCTTATTCAATTGTTTTGAGTGATATCTGCAGACTGATGGCACCAAAACCCCAAATTCATCCCCCAGTTTCATGTAGATGATGAGAAGCCCAGGGGGAAAGATGGAGCTCTGTGGGACCCAATGTCATAGATGTCATGGGAATGAGCAGAAGTCCCCACCACCACCACCTTCTGGAATTGGGCTCCTTTAGAAGTAGAAGCACTAAACCCCTGACTCTCCAACTCAGTGGGCCTCCCTATAAGTTCTTCTTCTTTGGCGATCACTCGTAGCCGAGTAAGATTGTCTTCCATAAACACGGTTTTAACAATGAGTCCCTAGAAGTATGCCATGGTTAGTGGCACTGTAAGTGACCTGAGAGACCCAGGAGAATTAGAAGCATTTTTCTGTAACATTTCTATACCATTTCGTATAGAAGGCATTTACACATATTCCCTTATTGCACTCCCCTGTTCTTCTCCCAGTGCAGGTCATCCTTCTGGGTGACCTGAGCAGTTTTTGCAGTAGCAGCACTCTCAATCAGCAGCACTTGTCAGAAATGGGAGAGCTTCATTGCCAGGCTGCTCTGGGATGTTATGCTTTAGACATTTCATTCTATCTGGCAGCTTGTGTTCTTCAGCCATGTTTGTCAACATAGCTCACAGTATCAGGACTGCCATCAGCACTCTTTCACAAGGCCTTGAACATACCAGACAAACACATAATGCTACCTTCTACCAAGTCAGATGATTGGTTCATTCAGCCCAGTTTTGTCTGACTGGCAAGAACTCTCCAAGGTCTCAGGCAATCTTTGCAGCCCTGTTACTTGGGAGTGCTTTCAAATGAAGATGCTAGGGGTGAACTTGGACCCTTCAGCATGCAAAGTCACATTATATCTATGGAGTTTTCCCCCAACTGAGAGCGGGAGCAGCCGTGGGGGGAGTATTTGCTTTGAGCTCTTTGCTCAAGACAGAGTATCTTTGTGGAATACAAGAAAAGCCATTTCTTCAGGGCCAGTGACTTTCTCCGATTAACTAGCACACTGCTTAAATCAGGCATGAACACTTTAATTGGTGGGATCAACTCCATTGAGACTTATAGCCCTCCAAGGAAGTTGTGTGGGTGCCACTAGAGTCTGTATCTGTGTTATTCATGGTGTTGTTCTTCTCTTTATTGGAGCAAATTTACCCATCATTTTATGTATTCTCCCCAAGCTACTGGGGCAAGACACACTGGTGGGTCAGGGATATCCACATCCCCCATTGTTA
This sequence comes from Podarcis bocagei, assembly GCF_964188305.1. Taxonomy (NCBI): domain Eukaryota; kingdom Metazoa; phylum Chordata; class Lepidosauria; order Squamata; family Lacertidae; genus Podarcis; species Podarcis bocagei. Next base: position 17,398,352 of record NC_138141.1, on the reverse strand, counting down.
TTGTCCCTTTTCTTTAAGTAAAAGTGAAAAATGGGGGGGGGGTGAGTGCTGAGAAGCAATAAATACAGTCAAAGTGAAACACTTATTGCAGAAGGATGAGGGTTATAAGTGGGTCTCAGACCACAAAAGGAGGCTAACAACAAACCTCAAAACAAATTTCCAGGTCAGCCATCATGATAACGCAGGTGGGCAGATCCATCTTCTTCCCCCATACCCTCACTGTTGCTTGTGCTCTCTCTGCTCTCCCCCCACCCCATGCAAAAGGCTTGCCTAGGCAAACACAATTCTGATTATGTTTTCCACCAGCCCCTATGTTAAAGCAATGAGGACAGAATGGGGTATTTTTCATTAGTGAGAACACAAATGTGAGCTCAGCTCTTCAATTTAGAATACTCTGAATAGGAGATGGTCAGTGCTGTCTTTTTTATTTCATTATTGCTCATTATTGTTTACACAGAAAATGGATAAGTATTTGAAATGAACAGTATTTCTCTCTGGGTTGGGGGGTGCACACATGTTTGTGTTTATTGTTTGAGCAATTGCACAAATCTACAGCATTGATGTGCTGGAGAGTATAAGGAATTGCACGGCCTCACTGTGACAGAAATTCACATTTTAGTGGTTGAAGAGGGCAACAGGAAAGAGTGGCATTCCAAAGCCCTTGCCCACACATCCCTAGGGGCAGCGTGGGAAGAGAACCACACCCACAAAGTCTGAGGAAACTCTTCTGGGTGTGTTGCTGTGGATACACATTTGCATCCAGTTTAGCTGTTAAAATGAGACAAGCAAGTACAGAAGTGGGGTGAGTTTGTCTCCCTGTGTGCTGCCCAAGAGTCATTCAGCTGAACTTGCACCATGACCTGTAAAGCAAACATAAAGCAGGAGAACAGCCCAAACAAGGCAAGCCAGGCGTCTCCCCTGCCCCCACCCCGGTTTATCCTCAGCTGCTAATACAGACAACAAGGGCTCCGTTGCTGGAGGCCTCCTCCACCATATTTTCCTTTCTCTCTGTAGATTACCAAAATGTCACTCGGGCACAAGTAGGTCATCATTTTAGGGGTGGTCAGTGGACTGGAGAAGTCTGTCTCAACAACATTCAAGGAAATAAAAGGAGAAGAAGAAGAGGACTTCCTGGAGAGGCAATAAATCACCAAAATTGGGGGGGGGGGGGAGAGAAGAACCATGCAGGGAGAGCTGAAGTGAAGAAACACACTTAGCACTATGTGAGCAACCACTGTAGGAGAAGGAAAAGGGAAGTTTGGGCAGCTGAAGACATGGTGATGTTTTTTATTGACTGGGTTTCCAATTCCCTTGAATGGAGCAGTGGTTACTGTTGCTAAGAAAGGAGGATTTGATTACACAGGGAGGAGAGAGCTCGAACCATACCCCAGAATAGAAGGAGAGCAGCCAACCACTACCAAGAGGGATGGAGGCAGCCAGAAGCCCTACAGGAGCTATAGCATGCTGCCATTGCACACGAGCAAGGTTTTTTGGTCAGTGGAGTGGACCCCAGCTGCAAACAAGCCACAACAAGCCCCATTAGAAACAGAACTGATTTTCCATGCTCTTTAGCCAAAGTGGGAGCCTGGCACAAGACTAGTGCTTTTAAGAGAAGCTGTCAAACATTCCATTTGAGGTTTGCAAGGAAAAGGGTTATAGGCTGAGCAGGAATCTTTGCCCCCAATGCAGAATACCCAATGCTAGAGTATCTCCAACTGATGGCAGCCAAACCTCTGCTTGAAAACCTCCAATGAGGCAGAGCCTGCCCTGTGGTCATTATTTCCACTGTTCCAACTGCTTTCATCAGCAAGAGGCTTCCCTAAATGTTCAACTGTAACATGCTCTCCAACAACTTCAGTCCCTTACATCTACACCTACCCGGGAGGGCAGGGGGAGAGCAGAGAACAATTGTCTATCTCAATATAAGGCAGCTTCCAGTATTCCTATCTGATGGTTCAGTTCACAATCAATAAAATTCCATAAAATGTCAGTGAATAAGGGGGTAATAAAACAACAAAAAATACAGACTTATGCCATCCATTTTGACCAGCCAATGTACAAAATCATTTGAGTGCATAACAATTTGGGCACAGCCATCTTCATCCTCCTCCTGTGAGTGCATCACAATTTGCCTATAACTTTCTGAAAGAGTGGCCCAGACATAAAACACAGTTCTCTAGAAGAGGTTGAATAAGAGATTAATAAAGCAGAATTGTTACTTCCTGTAACTTGGAAATTATGGTTTTATTAATGCAGCCTATAAATCATGGTAGCCTTTTCTGCAGCCATAGCACAGTGATGGCTCATGTTCAACTACAATCCCAAAATCCTTTTCACGTGCTAAGTAACCCCCATGCTGTACCTGTGAGTTTTATTTTTCTTTCTGTCTAAATGCAGAACGTGGCATTTTTCTGTTGAGTTTCATGTTGCTTCAGCTCTATTTTCTGTTCTATCAAGGTAATTCTAAATGTTATTCCCCTCTTCAGAGGCCTTAGTATAGCAGTCCCTCCCCATTTTGTGTCATCTACAAAACAGAAAGACTCAGAAGATTTCCTCCACACCTTCATCAAAGTCACTGATAAAAATGTTGGAAGAGAATCAAGACCACAGCAGATGTCTGCAGCATTCCACTCAAAACCTCCCTCTGGTAGGATGAGGAACCACTGGTGAGCGTTTAGAGTATGGTTGTCCAAACAGCTATCCAGGATGCTAGCACTGCTAGCCAGGCCTTTTAGTCACTTGCTTGGAAGCAGTTCTCATCACAGAAGAGTTAAAAATATTAGTTCTAGTTTCATGAAGACCCCCACTACACACACACACACACACACCCCTACATGAAGGCAAGTGGGCTAGTAAACTCTTTAGCTTTGTTTTCAAGGTCAGTCTTGGGGCAGAGCGTACAGACAAACAACTACAATGCACTGTAAAGCGCATCTCTCTTTACATGAAGCAGAACGGAGTCTTTAGTAAGGGGGGTGGGAATAGATGAACACTCACTTTGCTTTGTTCCTCAGCTCTGAGCAGCTCTCCTGGGCCTCTTAATCCCAGGCACTGGTTGTTATTCCTGAACTACAACAGTATCCATTTCAGACCATAAGCCTATCTAAGCTTCCAGGAAGCCTCCCTGTGGATCTGTTCCAGCACGCTCCACTTTTGTTCCACAAGCCTGGGAAGCAGTCGCAGCCCGTGACAAGCAGTGCACCTACTGCCATATCAGATCCCACCTTTGTCCTAAACACTGACAGAGCTGCTCCCTTTCTAAACTGCAACCCATTGGTGTAGCTTGCTTGGCCCTCAAGCGAGCTTGTACGTCAAAAATTATGCCTCTATACAACATCAAGCACCACTGTGAGGCATCTGCATCAGACCTGGGTAGATGAGAAATGCGTTTTAGGAAATGTAGACAAGCAAAATTCTGCAATGTGAGTAGGCAAAGGCTTTTTGAGCATGTTCCGAGTGCTACAAGCTGCCTTGGGACCAACGTCTTTGTACTTTTGCCACCAACTGCAGGGTGTGCAAATGCAGACAACCATCTACGGGTCAGCACAGATGCAGCACCAAGACAGCTGAACTTCCCACTAACGTTTGCAGCAGTTGTAGTTCCACACAAATATATAAATATATGAGCACACATGCGCACATGCACAATGGTGGTATCTGAAGCACTCCAGAAGCCAAGGGAAGTTTTCAGATTCTTAACACTTAAACAATGCCTCTTCAGTTCTGTGATCTGTATTGCACAAATGACAACGTGAAATACAGCTGCAGCTTCAGTTTCCAGAGCCCAGACAAGTGCCACTCGGAGGTTATGGAAAGTTCATGAGCACCGACTGGCAATTTGGCGGCGGCACTTGCGCTACATTTATTAGGACAGGACAGTCTCCTAAGCCTTCACAGCCTGCAGCTCTGATCTCTCTCTGGACTCTTAGTTAGCCCACCACCCGCTGACCCCTATTGCCTTTTCACTGTTCTTAAGCCAGGAGAAGCAACTCTGTTCTTGGAGAAGGGGGCGAAGGTCCCTGGTTGCCAGTACAGTTTCAAAGCTATGGCAGAGTCATTCTCCTGCCTCGGCCTCCATCTGGCTGACCTGCTTTGTTTTTCTCTTCTCTCCCCGACAGGAACATGGTATGTTTGTTGCCATGGCAAAAGCTGCAACACATTTACTTTGCTTTCCCCACAGATTTCCTGCCTCGTTGGCATTTGTTCTGGATGGCCAAGACTCTCCCCTGCTCTGTGACCTGCCATCTTTCTATACCTTCATCTCACTCTAAGGACACTCTTAGGGCTGCCAACCAGTTAGGGGGTCCTTTGGTCTGTTTTAGTCTGTTTAGCAGATTCAGAAAAGATTCAAAGGTTACAAATATACATATTGAAAAAAGCTTTGGTGAACAGGTATTGAGGAATGGAAGGAGACAACCTCTCTGATGCAAAATCACTCGACCCAAGCCAAACACAGCGGCAGCAGACTGGGGCAACATGATGCAAGATGCCACTAAGAGCTTCTCCAAATGACCTATTAACTGATCATCCATCCCGGTTTGCTGCCACAAAGTTTACAAAGGTTAGATTCAATTTGGTCTTCATTGTGTATTCCTTCTGATTTGTCTTCAGGAAGTTCATTCTTCTCTCACCCCAGTTTGTTTGCAAGGTGCGTATACACCTTCCCATCAGTTCACTCCACATTTTTCAATTCATTTCCCCATCACTTTCCTAACCACATAAGGCCTGTTTCTTTTTAAAGTGAATTTATTGAGCTAGGACAGAGCACTTTAACCCACTTTAATAAACCTACATTTCACAGTATTCCTTGAATTCCTCCTAGAAAATGTTGACAATCCAGAGATACCCCAAGTGAATATTTTAGAATGCATAGGGGAGGGCAGAAAGGAGTACTCAAAACTTTAGCTTGAACTCTTCCAAACCCAAAGCCACCATCTTGTCAGCTATTTCTTATCGTGGCAGCAGTTTCCAAAGCTGTACCAACCCACACTAGGAGTAACACAGTTGGGGAGAATGTGCAGGTAAAGGAATTAGCATTCCCTGGTGCCATCACATTTAACTTGTTTCAGTGCAAAAAAGAGATCTTACACAAGTAACCACTCACTGTTAGAATGCTATCTTTTTTAGTCATGTTTATTAATTTCAAAGAACCAACTCTAATTAACACTGGATGCAACCCTAGATGACTTCATAAACAAGGCTGAGAGATGTGGATAGTGCAGGACAGGAACAAGGAAGCTATGCCTCTCCAGGCGTTATTGGACTCCAACTCTCATTTTCCCCATCTCACATAGCTAACAGTCAGGGATGATGGAAGTGTCTGAAGTGTCACAGGATTCCTATGCCTGGCATAGGAAATGCAAGTTTTAAAAGTTATACTGACAGTGGAGCAAATGACTCTGTAGACTGGCACTAAGCAAATGAGATCTAGATAACTGCACAATCCATTTTCCACTCTGAAAAACAAGAGTCTCCTTAGAAATCATATCCAAAATCTCAACGTATGCACACCATACATTCCTTGGGTAAACCTACGTCAATGTAGCCACTGACAGGCAGTGTCATCACCTTAAGCTGCCAGTGCTTTTATTATGAAAAGAAATCCACGGCAGTTACCCTGAAAGGCAAAATGACGCAGAATGGAAAGAAAACCCACTGCTGAAATATCATCCATCAATGCTGGTGCAGGCAGCAAAATACCAGGACCTCTGTGGTTTGCTTGCTGGCAGATAATAAAATAATAATAAAATAATTATTATTATTATTATTATTATTATTATTATTATTATTATTATTAATACCCCACCCATCTGGCTGAGTTTCCCCAGCCACTCTGGGCGGCTCCCAATCAGTGTTAAAAACAGTACAGTGTTACATATTAAAAACTTCCCTGAACAGGGCTGCCTTAAGATGTCTTCTGAATGTCAGGTAATTATTTATCTTTTTGACATCTGATGGGAGGGCGTTCCACAGGGCGGGCGCCACTACCGAGAAGGCCCTCTGTCTGGTTCCCTGTAGCCTCACTTCTCGCAATGAGGGAACTGCCAGAAGGCCCTCGGCGCTGGATCTCAGTGTCCGGGCTGAACGATGGGGGTGGAGATGCTCCTTCAGGTATACAGGACCGAGGCCGTTTAGGGCTTTATAGGTCAGCACCAACACTTTGAATCGTGCTCGGAAACGTACTGGGAGCCAATGCAGATCTCTCAGAACCGGTGTTATGTGGTCCCGGCGGCCACTCCCAGTGACCAGTCTAGCTGCCGCATTCTGGATTAATTGCAGTTTCCGGGTCACCTTCAAAGGTAGCCCCACGTAGAGCGCGTTGCAGTAGTCCAAGCGTGAGATAACCAGAGATCCTTCAAGAGTGCCAAGTTTTGGCATGATGTTCAGATCATCAGTGAACCAGGGCCAGTTTTAATCTGGGATTTAAATACTGCATAACTGCAATTAACTGGAACATCTTGAGATACCAAGGCTACAATCTTATTCCCACTTCCCTGGGAGCAGGTCCCGTTGAATTCAATAGGACTTCAGAGTAGATGTTAATTAGGAGTACTAACAAAAATTATTAAAAGAGAAGGAATCAGAGAGTGGTGGTGTCTGTCTGCCAAGTACAAAAATCTACTGCCCAGAAGCTACATACAGATACAGTGGTACCTCGCAAGACGAATGCCTCGCAAGACAAAAAACTCGCTAGACGAAAGGTTTTTCCGTTTTCGATTTGCCTCGCAAGACGAAATTTCCCTATGGGCTTGCTTCGCAAGACGAAAACGTCTCGCGGCTTTGTTTCCTTTGTCTAAAAACAAAGACATGTTTTGTTTATAAAGTTAATTTATTTTCCCTTCAATTTTTGAACTGCTCTTTACAGTATGTGTGACTTTAAAGAGCAGTTAATAAACTGTTGTTGTACCAAATTTGGCTTTGTTTCGACTTTTTTTGACCATAGGAACGCATTAATTGATTTTCAATGCATTCCTATGGGATTTCGTGCTTCGCAAGACGAAAAATTCGCTAGACGACAAAAATTGCGGAACGAATTAAATTCGTCTTGCGGGGCACCACTGTACTTTCCTTCTCTTACAAAGGAAAGCATGAAGCTGCCTTTTACCATGTCAAAATGAGCTGCGATAGCCTTGACTTCAATGCAAGATGCCCTCGTCAAGAGAGAAGCCTCAGTAATAGTTGTGAATGGCCAAATGCTAGACACACAAGTCCAGCACAATGGCACCCAGAAGACAGCTACTGGGAAGGGCCATAGCTCAGGGACAGAGCATCTGCTTTGCATGCAAAGGGTCCTAGGTTCAATCTCCAGGTAGGGCTGAGAAAGATCGTAGTCGGTAACCCTGGAGAGTAGCTGCCAGTCAATGTAGACAATACTGAGCTAGATGGACCAATAGTTTGACTCTGTGTAAGGCAGTTCCCTGTGTTCCTCCTGTAATGCTAAAATATATTCTTTGGTTTCAGTAGTCATTCTGGGAGGAGAACTACATGCTATCCTCTCAAAGCATGTTACCAAATTCATGGGGGCCAGGAGAGGCCACATTTGGAAGTCGGAGTCAAATCAGGAAACGGGGGCTTAACTATCTGAATCTTGAGGCCTAGCTATGGAAGCGATGGGATAACAGCAGAGTTTGCTGAGGAGATTGGATAGGCATTGAATTAAACACTACTAGCTTCATGAGCATGATATTGGAACCCTGGATTTGTCTTAACTTTGGTAGCTTCATTCTCTCTCTCTCTTTCTCTCTCTCTCTCTCTCTCTCAAAAAAAAAAAGGGGGGGGACACACAAATTAGTTACATTTCTGGAAGTCTCTTAATCTTCCATTCTTCTGCAAAGCTTAGGCTGCTGCAGGGTCAAGCCTAGGCAGCCTCTCCTGAGGCAAATACGACACTAGAAGCAGCAAAGAACAAGCAACTTGCCTGCTTTAGTGCATGAGTGCTGGAGGTACCAATTTTGGCAGGGTATTTACAAACTCTGCATTATTGTGCTGGCTCTACTGGTTTGCCTTCTCTAGATGTCTGAAACACAGAGATTTTCTGGGTAGGATTTTTTTAAATAAAAACTGGAGTGGTACTTTGTGTACACAGTTGTCATTATGAGGACTATTCCAACCCACTGGCCAAGACAATTTAGCAATTTAAGTAGATCTTACCATCACTCCAGCATATCTATGTTGCCTCACAGCTGGGAAAGACGCAATCCACATTTCTTTAACCACCCTTCATAATCTTGGAGCCCAGTTTTAATCAGTTTATAACCTCAACAGAGATTTTTCCCTCCCAAGCTTATTAGTCTCTCCTCTACAAACTTCTTTCATAGCAACACTCAGATAAGCAAAACACTTGACATATGAGGTGTGTGAATGTCCAGCCCTGCGTTGGCTGACAATTAACTACATACCAGCTCAGGAGGCACTACCTTGCCTTCTGCGGTGTCAGGTTGGAATTTCACAGTTAACCAAAACTGACAACCAAGCACTTCCAAAGCAGAGAAAGGTCACTATGTCAGATTCTCGTCCAGTTTGCTACTGCAGGCTCAATCACATAAAACACAAGCACTGTTCAACCCCAGATTCTAAAGGGAAATTTTAATGTATGGCAAACAGGCAAAGAGGTACTGTTCATCAAGTTCCTGCCTTTCCCATCAACATTCACTATACATTTTTTTTAAGAAAAAGACTGTTCAAAGCAGATTGAACACCGATTATCCGTGTTACCCCTATAACAATCCTATGAATTGTTTCCCATTCTGTCATGGAAACTGTGCCATTGCTTTCTGGAAAGCATGGCATGCTATTAGCCTTCTCCCTAACTTCCAGGCATTGTTATAGCAGCAAATCCATCCCCATGCATTCCCAGCTCCAAGGCTGGGAGGTGGCATGAAATGGAATGGAATGCAGTATCCTGGAAGAGGGCCTAGCTGGAGGTGAACTGTGAACAGGAAGACTCTGTTAGAAACACTGCAATATTTTAATTCCCACATGGGAATTAACAAGCACCCTAGGAACTTGCTCGGCCAACCTGACAAAACCACTGAAAAGACAGAGTTAAAAAACCACACTTTCCTGGATGTATGTGGACAGACTTGAGTAGTTGTCATATATTTATGAGTGGAACTGCTACTATGTGTTCTTTGCTTCAGTGTAGCATTGGCACAAGATAACCTAGACATTTTGCAAGAAGGATGCTCTTGCCCTCCTTTAACGAACTATTTTAAACCCTCCCCCCAACTCTTATGTTTTAACATTAAGCAAAATGAAGAGTTATGTGGTACTCAAAAGGTAGATTAAAATGTCCTAAATGTTTTTTTACTGAGACCAAATAAAAATCACACAATACCATTCCAGTTGGGGGGGGGGCAAGTTTCCATAGTTAGCACTCTCCTTCTTTTGCATGCCCAACAAGACCGATACATAACATGTATAGCTTTCAGACATTTTCAAGAGACAATAAAATAATGTGACTAAACTGATAACAGAATTGATTCAGAAGCAAAGAGAACATGCCCATCTCTTCAGACAGGGCCAATTTACAGACATCATGGGAGAGAGGGGACACACAAAGCAAAGAAGGGCTTGGAAAACATTTTATTAATATACAGAAATATAGAAACAGTGCAACTTGTTTCATCTAAAGCTTTAGCTCTGCTTTCACTTTTGCGGTTGTTTCAGCTTTGCTACAGTAACTTGTCAGTGGCCACCCTGAATGTTGTTCATAGGAATAAGGTGCCACACAATTATTTTAATAAATATTGAAAAAGACATACCAAAGAAACTTTGGGAGATTTAGAAGGAAAAAGTGTTCTTCTTTAACCAGGCCTTTGGCTATTGACATCCAATGCCCTTTTAAAATGTGTTGGGGAGGAGAGGGATTATTGGGTTGTTCTTGTTTTTATTATGTTTTGTGTTTTTATATTGTGATTTTATATTGAGAACCGCTCTGAGACCTGCGGGTAGAGGGCAGTATACAAATTTAATTATTAATAATAATAATACCATGCAGTGCCCCTAGGCCAAACAAGATCAGACAGATTGAAATGCCAAAGAGCAGTGGTGGGAGCAGAGAACACTTTCATGCTCTGTGATCTCCAGAAGCAGGTAATTCATATCACATCTGGAGCACTAATAAAAGGATGAGCTAAAGCCTGTTAAGAGTGGCCCAAGAGTTGTCAGTAGAAGAAATATTACTGGTTGCATAGAGAGATTTTCTGTAGCCCAACAGCCTCCCTGTTACCTAACACACACACACACACACACACACACCAAAAGAGAGTTGTTTCAGAATGATTCGCAGTCATTAGTCATTTTTAGAACAAGTGACTCATCTCCACGCAGAAGTCCCCAATACATACTGAAAAGAGGGTACCACTGATGCTTGGGGCTTCTCCAAGCCTTTCTCTATAGAGCTGTAGCAGGTGGCTACACTTCAGGCTTTTCAGAAAACCTTAAAATACTTGTTTGTTTTGACAGGGCTTCCTTGACTTTTTTTTTTTTGTCCCATTCACTGGCATTTTATGTAATTGGAGTTCTGAATTTGTTTTGAATTTTATGATTCTGTTTTTTATTATTTGTAATATTGATGTTATTTAGTATTTCAATATGAATAAATAGCAAACAGGGCTCCAGAAGCCTGGAAGTCCAATTTGCAAATGTGGAATTATATTACCTATAGATTCAAAGAGATCTTCAGCTATGATCTTTAAAAAACCAAGTAACCCACAGAATACGGATTCAAGCAAAGCTTCACCACAGTTAACACAGATCTTGAAAGCAAAGGGCATTTAAGGGCACACATGCACTTCTCTTGTCCCAACCCAACATGAACATGACCACAAGTCACTAATTCAATTTGTTTCTTAGAGCCATTTCCAGTTTTTTCCAACAATGACTCAAAATCCAGGGCACCTCAGAAATTTTGTCTCTTGTGGATGGTGTACAGTCATCGCATGTAGATCTCTGGAATCATCTGTGCCTACCACCAGACACAGGGAGTCATGTGCCTGCAGTATGCCAATTACCATTTTCCCTTCCAAAAGGGGTGCAGCACAGGACACACTAGTCCCAAAGTCGGTCAGCTAACTTTGATCCTCTTTCTGGCCTTTCTCCCACCCCAACAGACAGTCACTGGAAAACAAGCTGCAGTACAACCATCAAGAGAGGGAGGGATGAGCAAGTGCTGTTTGTTTATGAAGCAAACAAGTGAACTCTTCATAACGCGTTTTTGGCATTATCTAACCATAGAAAGAAATGCTGAACAAGATTTTGATCTACCTTAAATCTCAATATTGCAGAGAGCTCTCCAGCACCACCCGATAAGAGCTTGAAAGAACACCAAAGTTCTGGTCTTGTTTCCTCAGATCATGTGGAGCTCTTTTCTTTGGGGAGGGTTAGGCAAGAGCTAGACCTTAATCCCCCTCCCTCGACACACCTACACACTTTCCAGTTTTTACAGCCCTCACAAAAGGAGGTGTTTTGAGACACACAAATGTCACCTGTCAACAGAACTGAGCTGGAGCTGATGAACATTTTATAGTGGTCCTTTTGCTAACTACACTAAAATACTTTTAGAAGTTAAGAGTTGTTAAGTTAAGAGTCAGATACATTTTGGCGATTAATGCATTCTTCTGCTTCTAAGGAGTGTCGAGGGAATCACAGAGTGAATACGCTGGCAACAGTTCTCTGCCTCTTTTCCACATCCTTCTTCATTCAACAGCAAACATATCAGGATTCTTTGAGAAACCACAAGCCCCAGGAGTACTGCGAGAAAAGGTGTCTTTCCAATAGATGTCAGACATATTTCACAAGATTCAATTGATAGAGAGGAGGGGGAGTCATAGTCCCTGTGCACTGTGAGTAAAGATCTGAACCAGAAAAGAAGCCCACATCAAGCTAGCACTATGCCATGATCAGGAGACAGCAGTCTCCTAGTATACATTGCCTTGTGTGGCAGAGGGAGGTATGTGCATGAGAAACAGCAGAAGAGTTGAACAGGGAAGGAGAACAGCCCTGAACATGACCCTTTTATTTTTCTGCATTCAGGCAAGTAACAAATCACAAATGCTCCCAACAACTAGCCCTTCCAAACATGCCATATAAGAAGTCCTGCAGATTCCCCAAAGAACAGAAGCTTTCCCCCACCTCATCAAGTAGTAGGGCTTCGTTTGATGAAGATGATGATGATGCATTCTGCCGATCTGATTACAGAGGATTTCAACAAACAGAATCGTGGTTGCTGTTCAACATCCTACACCTCAGACTCAGAAGTTAGGTCAACCAGGAAGCCACATTTGCCAGAAGCCACCAAACGTGAAATGTCAGCAAAAAAAGGAGTTTCACTTTCCTAGTTAAAATATTGGTAAACTGTGAGGTAAACTAGAGCAGCCTGGGAAATCAAGTGCAGATACCAATATTGAGGCCTATGGATGATAACTCTGGCAACTTGGCAAGTTAAGTTGCTTTCAGCTTACAGTGCAGCTTAAATTAAAATTGACCGGGGAGTTAGACAACAATCAACTTCTCAGGCAGGAGTCAGCAAACTTTGTCAGCAGGGGGCCGGTCCACTGTCCCTCATACCTTGGCGGCCGGACTATATGGGGGGGGGGAATGAACGAATTCCTATGCCCCACAAACAACCCATGATGCGTTTTAAATAAAAGGACACATTCTACTCATGTAAAAACATGCTGATTCCTGGACCATCCACGGGCCAGATTTAGAAGGCAATTGAGCCAGATCCGGCCCCCGGGGCCTTAGTTTGCCTACCCATGTTCTCAGGCATGAGTGATGTGTGAGGAAAAGGCTACACTATCAGTAACACCTTCACCTTAGGCTTGTCAGGATTGTCCCCAGCATATGACAAGGTAATCAGCCCTTGCAAGTTGAGCTTCCAGAAGGCAAAGGCAGGAAATCAAGAACTAACTATGGAGACTGTGAGTATGCATCTCAGACAATGCCTACCTGGCCCTCCTGAGGACACAAGATGGAGGGATTGCAGCATTACTGAGAGAGCACTTGCATATTTGCCAAATGCAATGCGCTATTGATGCACATCAGGTTCCTGTACAAAATACTATCTTGTATGCAAATACAGGTACGCAGCATAATGTTGTGAGAGAGAATCAGAAGATCACCAACAAAACTACAGCCAGTATAAATTAACGGATAAGGGCCCAAGCCTCGCCACAGTTGCGTAACAGACACCACACACATGGCACTGCCCAGTAATGGGGCAATTTCAAACTCCCTCTGCCTGCAATGAAACCACTGGGTTGACAGTGCAGCAAATTCTACTCTGTAATTCAACAAGGCCACTAGAAGGATTTGTACACAACAGCCTGGTAGACAGGTCATAGAGCATTTTCCCTCCTCCTTGTGCAACATCAGAATGTAAGAGAAATGAGGTGAAAGGACACAGGAAACAGAGAGGGAGGAACACAGTAAGATATCCTGCAGGTGTCCTGTTAATACCCCCAGAGAAGCAAGTCGGTTCCTGTCTAGCTGACAGCAGCATCCTTGCCATACACTAAAAGTTAACAGGATTTAAAGTCAGCTCCTCTAAACCTAGCTTTGCATGCATGCATCAAAGTTTATTTCCCAGATAGCAGCATCTAAACATTGTCTCTGAAACCAAATAGCCTGCATTTTCCAAGTGAACAATGCTCTCTTACCACAATGTTCCATCACTGTGAATTTCAGCAAACATATTTTCAAGGTTAGCAAGAACGCAGTAAATAAATGGACCATCTGCGCTTTTAACTGAAAGGGTCCATTTCAACAGTGTTTGTGGCCTTGTGCTTAGAAGGAATCTTGCCAGCGCTAAGCTCAAAAGAATTTCTGACAGACAAGGAGACTGGAGAAAGGCTACTGGGAAAGCTAGAAGTCTCTACTGAGAAGCAAGGGATCTTCCATAAAGAAAAGCAAGTAGGCAATAAAGTTACCCCTGTAACAAGCAAGAACTTAAGACTTGTATGAAGCAAGCCACACTGAGTCTCCCAGAATCTAAAAAACAATGACACGTTCTGTGAACCATGAAATGTTATTGGTCTAATACAACAGCTCCTCGCACCTATTTGCCCTTCCAAAATGATCCTCAGAGTTGTAAAACAGAAGCATGCTCCATATTTTTCCATGCTTGTGGCTTTGCCAATTTTACTGGGAGTTCCATTCTCCAAGAGCTCTTAACAAACAGGACTCTTGGATTCTGTAGCTTCACCATAAGCAGACAGGGGGGAAATAGATGGGTAACCTCTCCTGCAGTCAGATCCCCCCCCCCAATGTTTCAATTACTATCACAAAAACTCTGTGAAACCTTTGGATATTGTTTGGGCTCCAGTTTTCCATGGATCTGTCTGTCCCTACCAAAGTCTACTTAAGTCAAGCCCTAGACAGAATTCCTGTTAACGAAGAAACACTGGCCTGCTTTTGAATGCAGGCGGGTGGGGTGGGCATGGGGGGGGGGTTCCCCACAACACTTTCCCACTTCAGTATTAGTGACTTGCTCAACACTTCAGGCTTTCTGGTGGACTTTGTAAACAATCACCTATTTGTTTCTATGCCTGTTTGCAGCCAGCCATCTCTGAATCACTACGGTGACTGCCTCCAATTGAGACCACAGAAAAACACAAGGACTGGAGAAACCCCGCATAAGCAGACATCTGCTGGTCATGTACTCTGCTTGCTGGAGACAACAAAATGAGGAACCTTTAGATGAAAAGGTTTTGAGAGGCACAAGGATCCTCTGCCCCTTCTTCAAAGTCTGCATTTCTTCTCTCACCTGCCCCCACCCACCCACACATGTTTTGAGAGTACAGGTCAGATATTTGGCCTTCAAGAATTCACTTTGAACTCTTGATTGCATTACAAACTCGGGTCAGGCTAAATATTCTCAGAATGCAAGTTGCTCAAACTGATCAGAGACTTGACTTCCAAGGAACAGCAGTTCTTCTCCACCCACTGGCAGAAGTGAATCAACAGGTTCAAGAAGCATTTCAGATATATGGTAGTCAGTCTCTTGATCCAAGAAGCTACGAAAAAGTCTTTGTGCAACTAAGACCCACTCTGAACAAAACAAGGTGGAGGAAAGTAAGATTTATTTTAAATTGAGATTTCTTGTGTCAGATGCAATGAGCTGAATCCATTCTCATAATGAACAGAGAGCTCTACTCGGTGCTCACATTATAAGAAGGGGTTGGAGTGGCAATTTTCATCAATTCCTCCTTTCTCTTACAGTCCCCTAAAAAGCTGCTCCAGGGGATTCCAGAACAGCATGGGAAGTGATTCTGGGGGCTTGGGGAAATAGAAGTTACTTCCTCCTGCCTCACCCACTTTCCAGCAAGAAGCCTCTTCTGGGTGCTGGTACCTTCTGCAAGTGGAAGGTGCCCTTGGATTAGCAATCCAGGAGCTCCTCGGTCAATAAGTTTTTGTATTCAGAATGGGCTCCAGATCATAAGATATGCAGAGAAAACTCTCAAAGAAGCAGGTTCTTCAAACTTCAGTTCCCATACTAAGCCTCTGTTATTCATTAACACAGCTTTTACCCTGATATTTTCATAGACTTTAACATCAACGACAGTCAGTAATCCTGGTTGTGTTAGGCTTTTAAAATATGAATTTAACAGTGGAGGATAGCTCTACCTGGGAAACTACCTGGAGTACATGCACCCATATGCTGTTGTTGGACTCCACTCCCATCATCCCAGCCAGCATGAGCCATGGTCAGGGGTAATGGGAGTTGTAGTCCAACAACGACTGGAGAGCCACAGGTAGGGAGAAAGCAGCAATTAAGCTCTGAAACAAACTGAACGATAGCACCAGCAGCACTGTGCCACCTCAGATGTTGCACACCACAGCCATAGATGGACCCAAGGGCTTCTTACATAGATCAGAAACTCACTATCATAGGACCACTGCTTCCTGTCTGCTTGCTACACTATGCAGAAACAAAATATCAGCACAAGTAACAGAGCTGACCTAGAAGCTCTGCTGAACTAGCCTGCAGACAGAGATGAAGATTTTATTCCAGATTTCTGCAGATTTCTGCATTGCTGCCCCTGGCACCAGATTAACAGTAGATGAGAGCAGGCAAAAAGCAGGAGCACTGACTTATTCTCACCTGACTTATTCCAACAATAGGAGAATTTCTCATAATGTACAGTGGTATCTTGGATTACAGACGCTTCAAGTAACAGACTCCACTAACTCAGAAATAGTACCTCGGGTTAAGAACTTTGCTTCAGGATGAGAACAGAAATGGTGTCGCGGCAGCAGCGGGAAGCCTGGTAACTCAGGTTAAGAACAGTTTCAGGTTAAGAACGGACCTCCAGAACAAATTAAGTTCTTATCCCAAGGTACCACTGTATATGTTGGTTAGTCAGACTTGCTGTCAAGCTGCATTCAGCAACATTTGATGAACAAACAGCTGCTTAGCATATCATCAATCTAAAAGGCCCAGCAGCTAAGACGACAACCCAAAATTCAGCTTCATGATCAGAGGATACAAGTAGTACCTGTGTTTGGTTCAATGTAGCATGTTGAAGACCAACTAATTTGTTATGGCAAGTTTCTGAAGGCAGCCCTTTTTAGGGAAGCTTTTAATGTTTGATGTATTACTGTATTTTAATTTGGTTGGAAGCCGCCCAGAGTGGCTGGGGAAGCCCAGCCAGATGGGCAGGGTTTAAATAATAAATTTTTATTTATTTATTTATTTATTTATTTATTATTATTATTATTATTATTATTATTTCATGGACAAGAGTCCACTTTAACAAATGAATAAACTGTAGTCCTCAGTTGGCAGATATATATGTATGTATATATATATAAAGGGGAAAGTAAAAGATAAAGTCAAAGATTGTAGTCCTTGAGTTTCAATGCCATTTAACAATTCAATTAAAAGTTACATATGTGTAAAAAAAATAAAATCACAAGGACCACTCTTAGCAGCAGTAACTGGTGATTAAGGAATAGATTACATGGCAGGAAACAAAAAAAAAAAAAACCCCAACAACACAAAACCCCTTTTCTCCCACTATTGATCTCATTAAGTTGCTTTCTCCTCTCAGACCCAGAATTCAAAAGTACCATCAGAGCAGCT
The DNA here is from genome assembly GCF_964188305.1 of Podarcis bocagei. Taxonomy (NCBI): domain Eukaryota; kingdom Metazoa; phylum Chordata; class Lepidosauria; order Squamata; family Lacertidae; genus Podarcis; species Podarcis bocagei. Next base: position 17,381,263 of record NC_138141.1, on the reverse strand, counting down.
GGTGACACCCTCCTCCCATCAGTCACCCGGGATCAACCATCACAAGCCAGACCACTCCTTTCCACATGCAGAATGATAATTGCCATCTCAAAAGATGCTTACAGGGCAAAAATCTTGAGATTACTGCTGCCAGTAGTCAGGCTTCATGCTTTAAGAGAAGGTGTAAGATTCCAAGGCTGCTGCCACCAGATCAGACAGGAAATTCTGTCCTGCCCCAAGCAGAAGTATCCTTGGAAAGTGACCAGCTTTGGTTTAGATTCTTATCAAATGATGAACGAAAATCTGGTCAGTTTCAGAATATCACACCTTGGACAGAAAAAAATGCCAACTCAGATCCCAATTGATGGAAAGGGACACTGCCACTATGAAGCCATCATCCAACATGGCAAACGTAAGCAGCTAGCACAGGTACGCATTGCCAGCTAATGCACCAAAAGCATATGAAAGAATTTGACTAAAGAAAAAGGCACTAAGCTCTGCTAACAGGTGCCAGGCAGGCCTTACAAAAGGCAACGCTCATTGCCCTTGCTCTTTTCAACAGCACAGAAGCATTCCAATCCTCCTTCACTGAATAAAAACAGGTCACGAGTAGCCTTAAAAGGTTCTGCTGTTTAAGCAAAATTTAAATGAAACAAAAATCTAAATGAAGTTTCTGAACCATCTCCTAAAGACCTCCTTTCCACAGACAGGCACACACAGAGAGAGAGAGAGGAGGGGGATTTTCTTTATTAGTCCGAGATCAACAGAGGCCCAGTGCAAACTGACAGCAAGACCGTGCCCGGCTTTTTGATGAACCTTTCCAGTGCCGGAAAGCAAGCTGCTCTCAAAGTTACCACCGTGGCTACTTTGCATGGAGGTACCCAGGGTGCCTGCATCCCTAGCCACATGTGGCTGGTCCACAGCAACCCAGCAGCAGCGCCTGCCTGGACCACAGGTACTTCAACGAGCCAGCAGGCAAAGGAAAGGACCAGGTTTGCTCTGGCAGGGAAAAGTGGCACTCTCGGGAGAAGCCTCCCCTCTCCGGGAGCGCCGGAAAGCGGGAGCACAAGCAGGGCAGCCTGGTTGTGGGGACCAAGTACTGGACGGGGAGGCGGCAACAGCATCCCTCACAGCGAGGAGGAAAGGGGCAAGACCACCTTCCCAAGCCAGTCTCCTGCAAGCCCAAGGAGCCCTTTGCAACGCCTCCGGGGATGCCCAGAGCCGCGCCGCGCACATTCTCGGCGTGGCGTGGCGGGGCTCGGAAGGCTCCCGGCGGCTTTCCCAGGAAAAGAGGAGGGAAAAGGAGAGGAGCCGGGGTGGCCGGTGCCGGGGTGGCGGTCTGGTCTGGTCTCCCCTCTCACTTTGTCGCTACCGGGCACGAAGCAGACGCGACCCCCCACCACAAGGCCGCGGGGGCGGCGCGCTCCAGCCTGGGGGAGCGGAACTGTCAGGCGACCGGGCGGCGGAGCAGCGGCTCCGAGGCCCCTCAAGAGTCGCGCCCGCCTCACCTTGACGCGAGTGACGAGGTGCGTGGCCAGCTTGACGACGGCGAAGTTGCCCTTGCCGATGGTGCGCTCGATTTCGTAGTAGCCGATGCGCGCGGGGCCCGGCGGGCGGGCCGCGGAGGGCGGCGGGGCCGGGGGAGGCAGGCGGGTCCCGGGCGCCGGGAGCGGGGGACCCCCGGCGCTTCCACCGCCGCCGCCGCCACCGGACGCTGCAGCCGCCGCCGCCATCTTGTTGTGAGGGAGCAGCCGCCCCTCCCCCCTCCTCCCGGGGCTGCGGCACCGCGTGAGCTCATCCGCACGGGGGCGGGGCCCCAGCCGCCGCCATGGCAACCGGCGGAGGAGGAGGTGGTGGAGGGGGAGGAGCAGCGCGCGGGCCCAGCCGCGGCGGCTTCTGACGCGAGAGGGACGTCAGCGCGCAAGGCAGGCGGCCGGCGCGCGCGACGGCTACGGGGAGCGCGAAGGGACAAACTGCCCGTTCTTTGCAGTTCCGGCGGCAGCTGCTGCTGCAGGTCAAGCCGTGCGGGAGACCACCAATGAAGTGGTCTCGTCCCCGCGCGCTCCAGAGCAGGGCCCGACCAGGAGTCTTTGCCTTCGCTTGCACGAGGACTGCCCGACACGACGCGCGGCCTTTCGCACGTGCGACCCGCGGTTCGTTTGCAGAGCCGGGCGGCTGCACCGCCACATGAGGAAGAGGAGCGCCGGCTGCCGAGGGAGGTTGGGAGGCTGTCGCCCAAGGCCCGTTGGGCTGCAGTGGGACTCCCCACCGGCTGAAGCCCTCCAAGCCAGCCGGGGTCTCTTGGCATCAGAAACTTGGGTGGGTTAGCCTTTCTCTTGGGGATTATTGTTGTTGTTGTTTAGTCGTGTCCGACTGGCCAGGCACTCCTGTCTTCCACTGTCCTCTGTCGTCCCCTTCTCCTTGTGCTCTCCATATTTCCCAATATCAGGGTCTTTTCCAGGGAGTCTTCTCTTCTCATGAGGTGGCCAAAGTATTAGAGCCTCAGCTTCAGGATCTGCCCTTCCAGTGAGCACTCAGGGCTGATTTCCTTCAGAATGGATAGGTTTGATCTTCTTGCAGTCCATGGGACTCTCAAGAGTCTCCTCCAGCACCATAATTCAAAAGCATCAATTCTTTGGCGATCAGCCTTCTTTATGGTCCAGCTCTCACTTCCATACATCACTACTGGGATGGCTTTAACTATACGGACCTTTGTTGGCAAGGTGATGTCTCTGCTTTTGAAGATTAAAAATAATCTTGGGGATTATAGGGACAGTTTAAAAGAAAAGAAAAAGATTTATGCACGCACAAAAATGGGTGGAAGAATTCCCCATCAAAGAAGAATGGAGAAGTAAGATCAGATGGATCATGGGCGTAGCCAGGATATTTTTTAGGGGCCGCCAAATTTGTTCAAGTTTTTTTGTTTTTGCTTTTGCTTTTTTTTAAGGAAGTCAAAGTTGTTGAGCCTTTCTTGGGAAATCACGGGTAAAAAATACACCATAAATAGAGGACAAGAAGACATTGCAGGGGGCAGGCTTCTGTTGGGGGTGGGGCAGAACCTCGAAAAATTGAGTACTGTACTTTCTATGCTTTTCAACAGTGCTTGAGGATCTAGGGGGGGTACCTGCCCACCCACCCTTGGCTACACCCATGTGATGGGCTATGCAGAAATGGCGAAGTTAATAGCCGAAATAAGAGAATCTAACGATGATTGTTTTGTGGAAGAAGGGAAGCCCTTTTCGGACTACTTAAGGAAATCTTAGTTTGATGAACTCGCAAGGAGGATTTTAAATATGAGCAACAGAAGGAACTAGAGAATACAGTACTGATGTGTTGGTATAAGAAATAGAAGGTATTGTGCAGCAGAGGGGAGAAATTAAAACACCATGGGAAATGGGTCTGGAAGTCGGGAAAAGACAATTTTATTATGTACTGAAGTATTTTTAAAAATTGAAAAATCAATAAAAAGTTATATATAAAAACTTGGGTGGGTTTTCTGGCGGGCGGGTTGTGGGTGGCTGGAGTGGGCTCCGTAAAGCAGAGAGGAGCTGTTGAGGCAAACTAAGCAGAGAACATGGTGTGAGCAATGCTCGGTTTATGCCTTCAGCTCCATGATGTGGGAGCGAAAAGCTACTGATGGGTTAGAGAAGGCACTAGGCCATTTCCATTTCCCTTCAAGCACTGGCCAGCCCTGCCAGACAGCTGCAGCCCCTTGCGGTGGCATAGCATGAGCAGGGCCACAGAGGCAGTTGCCCACGTGCAAAATTTCAAAAGAGAAAAAGTAATCGTAATAAAATAATAATAGTGTGCTCTCCCCCTCACACAGAGAATTTCCCCATTTTTTAGCTTTCTACACAGTTTTTCAACAAGAAGGGGCCAATAAACTTTGCGACATAACATTTTACACTATTTTCCTGGCTAATTACAGCCATACTGCCCTCATGTAATTCTTATCGGTGAGTTACATAATGCCTGGTAATAGTATTATTTCCCATTTGAAGATACCAGTATTGTAATGTTCCATAACATATTAATAATAATAATAAAACTCATAATTTACCACAAGTTGCAATGGGCACCTAGAAAGCCTCACTTCTTCTCCCTTACCAGTCTCGGCTCTGTGATATGTGTGACACTGATAGTTGTGTTGCACAATTTAAAGAAATCCACCTCATGCCTAAAGTAATCCTTAAAATGCATATGTGTACAGAAGATTTTCTACTCGGAATGACATTCTTTCACCTTACAAATATTTGCAGAAACTCGTGTTACACTTTGTATTTATGAAACATGCTGTGACCTCCATTAGTTGTGTGGGTGGCAACAATCTGATCGCTAAATTAAGATCTGTCGAAATAGCAAAATACTTCCACCAAGTAATGCCAATTTAGTGTTCCAACACAGAGTTAAAACATGATGCTATTGCCAGTGTGCACATGTGCTGATAGGAGTTCGATCATTTGGTGAATTGTGGTGTTCTGGCATGTCAAATATAATATTTTCTATTTTACATCTCACAGTAAACATTTTACATAATATTCCCTCCTTCATTTTACTTAACTCTCATTCCTGCATATTTTACTATAACCATTTAGGTTAGTTTTTTGCTGACGCAGTAATTTCTTAATCTTTTGCTTCAAGTATATAATGTAAGAGAGGGAGATGTAGATATACTCAATTTTTAATGGTTTAAACATTTACAAAAGTAAAGAAATGGTTATACAACGAAGGGGCTGAGTGGTTAAAAAATAAAAATGGAGCAAGGCATAAAAGTGAATAAAAATATCTGACTTTTAGAAGACATCAGGGAAGTTTTAATGTTTGATGTCATGTTTTAATTTATTGGAAGCCCCCCAGAGTGGTTAGGGAAACCAAGCCAGATGGGCGGGGGATGAATAAATTATTATTATTAAGTTTTTTTTATTTTTCACAGAATACTACACATCCAGACATGCCATGTCAGCCAGGATGCTTAAAAAAAAAAAAAAGGTGCACAAGGCAGGAAGAGGAGGAAGATTGAGCAGGAGCAACAAGCTCAGCTCTCTGGAAACCTTGAAAGGTTTCTTGTGATCACTGCTAAAAGCACACCAGGCTCAGTAGCAGCAAGTTCCACAGGAGCCTGATCCAGTGTCTGTGGACATTCCTGTTGGTGCTTTAGAAGCAGAAACAGCTTTGCCTGAGGATGCCTCTGCTTCTGCTCAGCTATATATTCTGCCAGAGAGTATTGACCTAAAACTTTTCGCTGATATTGGCTATTGGCCTGAAACGGTTGATGCAATCCAGTTTGAGCGTTAAGCACCAGATCGCTCCTGCACCTGCATAGTTCTCTCTCCGTTAACCATCCACCAGGCGAGGCGCACTTTGTACCACAGACGGTCGTGCAACGCCGCTGGTACCTGGGTGCATAATGGTGCTATTTTTAACTAGCTCTGCCTGAGCAGCTTTTGCTACTAGGCATCACTGCGTCACAAAAGGTATTGCACCTGCTGTTGCCGTGGACTGTGTACACTTCTCACAGCCGTGCTGGGGGCGGGTAAGCAAACCACATTGTAGTTCTTGCCATAAAAAGGTCACAAGTAAACAAGCCTTAACTTCCTAAAATATATTGCACCTACATTCCTCACACCCAATTCAGTGTTCATACATAGCCTGAGCCATCAAAACTATTAAATCAAGCTATACAATTTGCTTACCTCTGCACCCTAGGCCAGCAGTTGCATGCTTGCAGTTCATTTTTGCCCTTCGGGGTTGTATCCAGCACCAGACATACTCTGTGTAGTCCCATTGAAATTATTCTGTATTCTGTAATTATTCACTGTATTCTTTTTGGTGCCTGCTGAAGGCATTCTTATTTAGACAAGTCTACCCAGATGTTTAGAAAGTTCTACGAGTTTTAATTTGTTTAATGTATTTTATTGTGGTTTTAACATGGTTGCAATTCTTTAAGTGATAATTTTCTTGTTTTAATCTTTTTTGCAAATTGCTTTGAGGGGTTTTTTCTGCAATCAAGCGGTATATAAATTTTATGAAATAAACAGATATGGCCAAAATGTTCCATTAATTTAGTGGGTCTACTTGGAATAACCATCAATTGGATACAGCACTGTACATTTTAAACAAGATTCTTTCCAAGGGGCCCCCTGCTGGTCAAACACAGATAATATGTAACATTGACTTACCAAATAACTGCCACCAGCACATTGGGCATGCCATATGGAAATTGGCCTTGAAATGTTTGACTCCACAACTTGAGAGACACTAGACTTGCCCTAGAAGAATTATAGAGGAGCTGTCCTGAAAATCTGGTTCAATTTGCACAAGAGGCTGAGCTGTGGTACTTGCCTTCTGTACTCCACCATTGTCGTGTGCAAAGCAAATTACTGTTTTAACAGCACACAAACTGGTCAAAAGCAGCCCCCATCCACATTAGTAGGATAGCCATTGTTTATTTTTGCTGAGGAGCACTGCGCAGTCGCCAAGGGAACCACACCAGAAGCCTGTGGGCAAAATTGCTCATTGATGGCTCTGGCTGTTCCATAGCTGCTGATAATACAGTTCGGAAACCAGTGAATAAACCAGAGAATGCTCCACTTCTTAATCAGCGCCACCTCCATGAGACAAATTAGGACTATGGGAAGCTGCCTTACACCAAATCAGAACATCGGTACATTAACATTTACAGTGGTACCTCAGGTTACATACGCTTCAGGTTACAGACTCCGCTAACCCAGAAATAGTGCTTCAGGTTAGGAACTTTGCTTCAAGATGAGAACAGAAATCGTGCTCCGGCGGCGCAGCAGGAGGAGGAGGCCCCATTAGCTAAAGTGGTGCTTCAGGTTAAGAACAGTTTCAGGTTAAGTACGGACCTCCGGAACGAATTAAGTACTTAACCCAAGGTACCACTGTACAACTATTAACAAGCAGCAAAGTGCAATCTCGAAAGAATAACAAAAGATGGTATAGAATCTAGTAAAAAGAATGAGTTCACCATAATAAGTTATGCCTCTCCAACTTATTGAATATGATCTAAGATTGTTGGGGACGTGAGATGCTGTGTTAGACTAGTTTTCCATCCAGCCCTGCATTGTCTACTATTGACTGACAGCAGATTTTCAGGATGGCAAGATTCTCCATTCCTCATTGCTCAGATGTTTTGTTTTTAATGGTGAATAATACTGATTAGACCTGGAACCTTCCCTTATATACAGCATGTACTTTGCAACTGAGCAAAAGTACTACATTTAAGTACATTCTACATAAAGAGAGACATTGGCTTTGGAATCCTCAGTGGCAGGAAGCACATCATGAAGAAACAGCCTAGTAGCGAGAAGCAATATCACAGGTTTAAGCGGCACCAAGGAAGGGGCCTAGGCCAGCAGAACTGCCCGGGTCACACACCCTTTGCAAAGACCCAAAACTAACTCCTCAGGCTCATCGTCTCCAGCCTCACAATCATTTTAAGATGAGAAGTCTGAATAGTCTCGCTCCACCGGCAAAAAGAAATGCAGACATTTCTCCTCTAGAATAAAAATGCAAAACAACAACATCAGCATAATACCTTTTTTCTAGGACAAAACAAACAAGTGATGTCACACCAGAACAATTATAATTCACACAACCCCCCCAAAAAAAAAATGACAATGAAAGGAGGACACTGCAGGGAGACGTGCAACTCTCAGTGGGGAATAACGAGGCTCCCCTTCCTCAGATGAACACATAAAATACCTTATTAGCCAAGTCTAGGGCACAGCTCTGTATTGTTGAAAAAGCAGCTCTTTTGAATTTGTTGTAAGACTAGCAGTTTTGTTCCCTGTTGTAGAAGCTGATTTGTTTCCACTGTACTTTGCTTATATGTTTGTATTTAAATAAAATAAACGTTGCTAAGCCACTGTAACCCTCTAGTTTTCCCTTTCATATCCAAAGGAACCCAGCCCAGTACTGCTACATCCAATCTTCTCAAGAACTAGGGAATACATGAAAAATACCAAAGTCTTCAAACAAAAGCAAGCCTTTTAAAGCCTGTTAAGGCAAATCCTCAGACCCCTACGCCATTTTGCTCATCTTTGTAGCCTGCTTACTAAACGGCCTAATTCATCCTCATACCCAGAGATTAGGCTAAACCCATCTTATTTGTGTATGTATTTTAAATAGGAGCGTAGGTGAAGCAAACGCCTGCTGATATTCCCTCTTCTATAAAACTTAATGGTACAGGAACATGGTCCTATTTCCCAACCTAACTGCTGGATCGCAGCTATGTCCATTTTTCTCCCTCCCATCTAGCAGTCTCATTTTAGTGTGTTGGGATGTTACAAAGCTGTATTGAATTATTCATGGAGTGGAGAAAGATAGCTTCTTGTTACCCTTCTTCCATAACACCTGAACCCAGTGGTTTTCAACCAGTGTGCCATGGCACCCTTGGGTGCCTTAAATGATGGTCAGGGGTGCCGCAGGCAATACTGGCCTCTCTTCCTGTTTCCTTCCCTCCCTCCTCTGATGCCCTCTTGCGTCTCTTCCTCCCAAAGGCTTGCACAGCTGTTTGTTGCATCAGTAGCTGCCCAGAGGACTCTCGGGGAGAGGAGAGAAGGCTGAGGGAACACTGCATAAGGAAGGGTGTTTGAAAAAGGGTGAGAGGCTGCTAGCTCTGCAGGCAAGAGGTGACATGGCTGGGCTCCTGAGCCCCCACAGGGGTGCCACAGAAAGAATGTAGTTGGTCAAAGGAGCCATGGACTCAAAAAGGGGTCCAGTGAAGTGGCAAGTTGGAAGGTTCAGGACAGACAAAAAGGAAGGCTTCTTCATGTTGTTCACGGTTAATCAAGGGAACTTACAGTGGTACCTCGGGTTACACACACTTCAGGTTACATACACTTCAGGTTACATACACTTCAGGTTACAGACTCCGCTAACCCAGAAATAGTACCTTGGGTTAAGAACTTTGCTTCAGGATGAGAACAGAAATCGTGCTCTGGCGCGGCGCGGCGTGGCAGCAGCAGGAGTCCTCATTAGCTAAAGTGTGCTTCAGGTTAAGAATAGTTTCAGGTTAATAACGGACCTCTGGAACGAATTAAGTACTTAACCCGAGGTAACACTGTAGTACCGTAAGATGAGACAATGACTACCAACTTGGTTGTTTTTGTTTGTTTGTTTGTTTTTTATTAAAGATTTTCTTGATTTACAGTACAAACTTGGTTGTTGATGATGACGACCGTGGCAGTGGCTCTCCAGAATGCCAGGTATTGTCAGGGACTGGGCAGAGGAGGAATGGTGGAAACCGCCTCCCCATCCTGACCCTTCCAGGGAGAGGGAGGAGGAAGACAGTCTAGATTTACAACAGGAGTTTGAGGGAGGTTGCAGCTCCGAGGCAGATGAGGGGGAAAGCTGGGAAATCGTGGGAGAGCCAGAACAAATCCCAGCTGACATGTCATCATTAGAAAGCATTCCAGGCCCTCCATCTTCCAGAACCCAGCGAGCCTTAAAAGTAGGAGAACAAAGAGCTCAAAGACAGAGGGCACGTAGCAGCACATGTAGAGGAGACGATGAGAATGATGATTGAGGAAGTGGGAGAGGCAGGGCGGGTGGACAATGCCATTATCCAGCAGGCTGAGTTCTATAGCTTGAAATATAGATTGAAATAAAAAAGAACTGTCAGAAACTTTTCCTTGTCTTTATACTTTCCTGGGCAACTAGCTGGGAGCCGCTGATAGCATCCTGACAGGTATTAAGTCTGAGCATGAGTAGCAGCTGGTGTGGTGGAGCTGTGGCACTCAGCTGACCATTGCTACTGATTTCTGGGAAAGGGGGTACAAACATGCTGACAATGCCAGAGCGGCACTCCTGCTGGTGCTTTTGCACTGCACTGACTTTGCCACCGTTCACCCTTTATGCCCCTGGAAGCAGCAGCAGCAACATGACCAACCAGGAGTCAGGTGAGCTGTACTGTCTGCTGCTACTGGAGACACCAGAGATTGAATCAAGGACTTTCTGCATGCAAAGCCCATGTTCTGCCATTGAGCCATCTCCCTTGTGCCCCTATTCATGCCAGCAGTTTATTGTGTACCTTCAAATGTCAGGCAAAAACATTCCTTTTTAACTAGGCCTTTTACTTTTAACTATCTATGGCCTTTTAGGGTGGGTGGGGTGTTTAAAAAGCATCCCCCCCCCTTGGTTTTAAAGTATGGCAGGGGTTGGTAAGTTGCTCTGAGTTGCAGTGGCAAGTAAAAATGCAACTAATAAGTTTAATAAATGGTGATGGTGATGCAGCTAGCAATACATTATTGGCCTGGGTGGCAACTTACTGCTGGCTGGATTTTGTGGGGAAGGGGTAGATATTCCAATAGCTGTTTTGTTCACTCACAAATGTTGATCACTGGTTGATTTATTGGCACTGTTATTTCAAGGAGAGGGGAAGCGCATGGATTTGGAAGGAATAAATTTCATATGCATTGCAGGTGGTTTGCAGCCGTTGCACAGGAGAGTGAGTGGGAGCTGGAGAGAGGAAACTAGGGCAACAGCTGTGAACACTGCAGACATCGGCAAAAGTGGAATCTGCACAGCAAAACCCCAGAGACCAAACAAAAAACAACAACCAACAATCCCACCCCACAACCTGCTGTGCCCTCATGGGTCAGCCAACATGAGCCAAGCTGCCTGACCTTGCTGTTCATTAATGGGTTTTGTTCCAATTAGATGCCATCTACCTGCATCTTTCACAAATTAAGGCTGTTTCAGAGAACTTTGTTGTCATGGTTGCCAAGGGAAATGACTGAGTTAGCTTCAAGTGGCCCAACTGTTGCCCGTGGCAACACTGGAGTTTCAGCTCCCCTGAAAATAAAGGACAGGTGAGTTTCAGTTGCCTCCTGAAAAGGGAATTAAATTGACACAGCCTTTGTTTAATATTCATCTTCAGCCAGCTGCTCTCATATGTAGAGGAAAGGAGATAACATGTGTGTATTGCAAGGGGCAGGTCATTTGCCTGACTTAACTTTTCATGGTTCAGCTGAGGTCTCTGCACTGATGCACTGATGCACATGTAATTACAGCTTTAAAAAGCCTTTCGGAAACCATCACAGCCAGTCTTCTCTTTTTCCTTCATGCTCCCACTTTCTCACTGAACTATCTTCTTCCCTCACTTTTCTCCTGCAACGTGTGCTCTGCGGGGAGCTCTGGGTGATGACAACAGCAAGTTGACTTCAGGGATGGGGGGGGGGGAGAGACACAGACAGACAGAGAGAGCTTGTTATGGCCAAAGGAGAGCCTTGAGCCTTTGGCCAGAAGCACGCAAAGACAACATTAAAGTAAGATGCAATGCTTAAAAGCTTCAAGAAGGATATAGGATCTCAGTCTCTTGTTAAGAGATAAACCATATGAGCCCCAGGCTTAACAACGTAAATCTCTTAAAGTTGCTGCCACGTTGAAGGAAGTGAATTAGTACAGATGAGGATTTTCTCCGTGAGATAGGAGGGGTGGGGAGGATTGGCTGCTAGGAACTGGGAAAATAGTGATGGTGGACAGCCAATCATCTGTATTTTGCTGACCAGTTGTCGTTTGAACTAGTTTCCACAATCTGTAAGTGGGAGAGTTCATGGATAGGCATAAGAAGTGGTTTGTCCAAGGTTGCCTTATAATGAGGCCAGGATGGTAGTCTCAGGAAAAGGAAGAAGCCATGTTTATGGTGGGAGAGATTGAGATGATTCTCCCAGCCACAAGCCTTTCTCAAGCCGCAGGAAAAAGAAAGAGAAGCAGCTTGAGGAGCTGCCACCCCCCCCCAGCTCCTAGTGGTAGCCCCTCCCTCACCCAACTGCCCCCCCAGCTGCTTCTGAAGGACCAATGTACTGTATTCTGAAAGTAGCAGAGAAGCAGCAATTGCAGCTCCTTCTATACAGTTGTCTTTTCATTTTATTCTAATGCACTTTTAAAAATCAATGCTTTTGATCTTTGGCAAATTGCTATGTCAGGTCTGTCTGAAAATCAGTATAGAAATACTTCAAATAAATGCATTAATCAGCTTATGGAGACCCAGAACAAGTCCTGAAATTAAAAGACGTTCTCTCTGTGTGTGTATCTTAATTTCTGTGTGCTGTGCAGGGGAATATTTGTTTAAAACAATGAAGCAAAACTAATTTTATCAGAAATGGCCTTTGCTACTGGTGATAAAGGTAAATGATGGTCAACAGGGGAGACCAAGCTTCTGTTTCAGGAGGTGGAGTTTATGCTTTAATGAGCAGCTGGTTCTACGCCATCAAGTAGCTATGGATATAACAATAATATATAAATAGTTAGTGACATACAGTTAAGCCAAACAAATTTGATAAAACACACTTGGGAATCAGATCTTGAGGCAGGAATTGGTAAATAAATACAGTAGATAAATAGATTGGCAGAGCCCGTGAGCGAAGAGGCCCTTAAAGTCAGTGTCCATGCATATAAAAGAAAATAAGCTACTACACAGACAGCATTTTACACCTTTGAGGTGTAGCCTACAGTAGTCATATTAATAAAGTTATTTCTCCTCTTTGCTAAAGAGGGAGTAAAGACGTGGGAACACTGGTGGGTGTATGACAGATTACAGCCACGTTGGAAAAATGTTGGTGAAATAAGTTAGATCACAAAACGGAATGTTATCTGTACCCCAACTTTAGTAAAGTATCTTTAAAAATGAAAATGTCAATCTCAGATATAAATACTTGATTAATTTTCTTTTAGTAGCAGCCCTACAACTTGTTGCCCCAAACTAGAAATCTTTGCAATGTTTACAAATCTCACAATGGAAGCAAGAAGTATGGACTATAGTACTCTCAGAAAAATTGACCAAAGAAGTTAAAGCCTTAGATGAAAAGAAAAATGAGAAGAATTTTATAGAGACATGGTACCCTTTCGTCACATACCTGACAGAACATCAATTACAGTGGCATTCACCAGACTTGCATTTGAAACTTTGGAATAACACTTCCCCATAGGACTTTGTGGCTTGGAGGAGGGGGTAGGTAAGGGGAACTGTCTAATAAGGGGAGTTATGTTCTCATGTTTATTTGGAAAAACCAATTAAAAACATTTAAAAAGCAGCAGCCACAGATAACTTGCCAAACCAAGATGGGACCCCTGAGATTTCAGTAGATGAAATCTGTGCCAAATGGAACAGGTTGAAATTAAACACTATCATTATTCTGTTCACAGCTCCATATTATATCATGCAATGCTTAACATATTCATATGAACTATTTCATCAATTTGTGTTTGAAATATTTTTTAAAAAACTTCAAATGGTAGGTAAGGGGTGGGCTATGATGCAGTTCATGTCCAAAATCATGCACCATGTTATAAGCTTGTGTGTACAGCATCTTATGTCAAGGGTGGAAAGTGACAATCTTCCATCAAAGGCTGTTGTTGCAAGTGTCCTATTTTTACCCCAAAGTACCCCTAAGCTCTCTCTATCCTTTCAGTTACTGCAACTCTTATGGTGCTTTTTATTATAAAAACAAACAAACACACTTGGCTACCATTCTCTCCAGGGCCAGCCCTATTTGGCCAAATGTGACACTAATTGCCTCAGGTGGCAGATGCTGGAGGCTGCCCCCTGACAGTTAGCCCTTAACTGTTCCCAGGCACTGGTTTGCATCATCCACGGCCTCTTCTGATTCAGGCATTACAGAGAAATTGTGCTGAGTGGTGTGGGTTTCATAATGAGACTGAGACCTTCTGTGCAATGGGTCCTATTCTACTGCCTTTGCTTGTATCACATCACCCAAATTTAAGCAGCTTAATAATTAATAATAATTAAAACATTGTTTTGATCTTCTCTCTCCTGTTCCCACTCTGTATCTGAGTCACTTTCCTTTAAGGGGTATGGAAGTCTAATGCATGTGATGACTATCTTCCTTCGGCTCTCCAGTTGCTAAAAGGACGTTTAAAACTTTCTCAATTTTATAGGGAAGGTGATGGAGGAATTGAAACAATTGCAGAAACATGTAAATACAGTGCTCGTGAGGATACAATGTGAAAATAACTATGAGCGCAGGAAGGAATTAGAGAGATGACTATCAATTCCCATGAAGTAGAGGAAAACATTCCTGAAAACTTAATGGGAATCATTCCATTGTCTACTTTCCCACTGCTCCCAGAATCTTTCCGTAGATGATGTGGCTGAAGTAATTATTAAGACACATCATAATGCTATTTTGCTTTGAGTTATACCCGTTCTCATTAGGTTCTATTGCCGCATTATTTTAGATGTTTATGCATGCATTTGATAGTTATATCTCCTCACGCTAGAGAAAGGGAAGGACCAAAGTGTGCAGAAGCCTCCAGGCTCAGTCCTTGGCATCTTCAGGTATGGCTTCGAAGAATCTGTCTTTGTTCCTGGATAACTGAACAAGCTTGGAAGAAGAGAGAAACTGAGAGAAACTGAAAGTGACAAGAGTCACCCATCCTTACTTGCAAATTTATTATGGAACAAGTGTTTTTTGAGTAGTCTCCTTCATCAGATGCATGAAGTGCTATCTTGAAAATTTATACATCCATGGGTGATGGTTAGCATGGAGTTGTGACAGGTGGTGTAGACTAGCCACACAAAATATGACTCGCCAGGCAGCATCCAAATCTTTGTGCCTGGGTTTCTCTACATGCTTTTTGTCCTTGACTGCAGGGTATGGTTTCCTATATGTCTCTTCCTCACCCTCCCTCTCCTAGAACTGGAAACTATATTTTGCTATGGCGGAGGACCATGAGCTACAGACCGTTTTAGGGAAAAGGTGGAGGGTGGAGAGACAATGACACTCATTACCATTTTCAGGACCATACTGTGGCCCATACTGGAACAACAATCACACTAAGAGTTGGACATATCAGAACAGTCGTATAACTTCATGTCAAATGGAAATGTCTCAGTGGGAATTTTTGTTCAGATCCAGAACAAAATTTGCTTACAGACAAATTGCAAATTATTATTTTCCACCATATATTTTTTTAAAACTACATTTTAAAGAACTTAGTCCTACTAAGAGTAGAAGACAAAGTGACATTCATAGGCTAAGTTAGTCATGCCCATTATTTTTAACTGGCCTTCTCTGAGTAAGAACATAATCGGACAGAACCCATTGGTTTTACCTGCTGCGAAAAAAAATCTTAAACTCACACTACAGGATAGCAAACCTATGGCATCATTCAGAACGCCACTCGTTTCATCGTGACGTCATGGGCCTGAGCAGTGACGTCACCGCCACGCGCCCACTGGTTCCTCCCGCAAGCCTAGAGTTCCTCCTCCTCTCAATATGGCGCCGGGTGAGACTCCGCAAAAAAAGAAAAGAAAAGAAAAGAAAAGGCGCTGAAGTAGCGTAGGTCGCATGAACCCTCCGGCGCGCCGTATTAGGCCTAGGTGCGCCATCTAGAGGAACAGGTTGGGAATAGCAGAACGGGAGTTCTAAATGGGCGGGATTTCCTCCCCGGGGGCGAAACTGATTCGCTAGCGAAAAGGGCGCAGGGCGGAAGCAGATCTTTGCGCAGGCGCAGTCCAGGGGTGGTGGGAGACGGAGCTGGGGGGAGGGGCGCGCCCGCCAGAGCATCGGGGAGAAGGAGGAGGGTCGTGAGGCGAAGACACTCGAGCGCCATGGAGGAGCGGGGCGAGCCGCAGTCGCCGCCGGCGTGAGTAGGGGCGGTCGGGCCGGTCTTTCCCCTGGGCCGCAGGGCGGGCCTCCGTTAGCCGCCCCTCCCCCAGCACGCCCGCCGCCCGCACGGAAGGCCCGGTGCGGGGAGGAGAGGAGGGAGCCTCGCTCGGCGGAGCCCTCATCCGAGGATGCACTCGGGCTGGAGGGGGGCAAGCAAGGGCGGGCAGGAGGGTGGGGCCCAGGACCCCCTCCCAGCCCCCCCTCCCCGCTGCACCGGGGTTCCCATGGCAACGAGGCTTCGCGGGAGGCCTTCGTTCTGCGCCCCTGCTGGTGCCTGGCCGAAAGGCACCTAGGGTCGCCTGAGGCTGATGGCCAGGGGGGCTCCCTCGTGGCTAAGCCGGGAACCCTTCACCTGGTTTCCACCTTTCTCATTTGTTTTGGCTTGCCGGGGCAGAGGTGGGGGCTCGGGGTCGAAATCTTAAAACATTAGGCGTGGGGAGGCGGGTGCGAGTATCTGTGTCCTTCCTCATCTGTTGTTCCATCCCAGCACCTGTTCCTTCCTCTGACTGACTGCCCTGCAAATTCTTCTGCTCCGTTATGTTGTTGACCCATGTGTTTCTTCGCAGTACGGTCGGAGATATAAAAGTACGGCTTCACATGTTTATTTGTTTACATGTACAGGCAAGGTGCTTTGCAGTTTTTCCCATGTGGTAAATGCAAACATAATTTCTAACATGTTTGGTGCCTTGTGACATCTGAAATGTCCCCCAAGTGGAATAATTGTGCTAATATATGTGTTTTTGTATAACTCGTTCATACGACAGATCTCACTGTTACAGAATATGGCATACTGAAACTGTTGTCTTCTCAGGGATAGGATGAGCCAGGGTGACTCAAACCCAGCAGCAATTCCACATGCAGCTGAAGATGTTCAGGGAGATGACAGGTGGATGTCACAGGTAAAAAAAACCATGGTATGCTGTAGCAGGATTGAGTGGGTTTTTCTGTCTTGTACGACACCTGTAGGGATAGCGATCACTGCTGCCACTATAGCTCTTTTGCGAAAGGCACAGTCTCTGTGGCAGTCTCTGTGAAGACTGTCTGGCTGACTTGCCTATAGGGTATACTAGTAGACCTATTCTTAACATAATCCCAAATTGCAAAGTGCTGGAGGCTTTACTTCAGTTTACACGTCAAATTACTGAGAGTTGAAGACAGTGCACTGCTTTGCATGACTGTTCTCTTTTGCAATATGCCTTAAGCAAGCTCCATATGCTCAAGACTGGGTAGACTTCCCACAGTTCAACGTATTATACAATTATTCTGCTTTTCATACATAGATTGTATCACAAAGTGGCTTACATTAGTTAAAAGGAGATGGCTTCTGCTCTCAGCCTTACAAACAAAAAAGACAAGACAAAGAATAGAGGAGGATCAGTTTGGCAATGCAAGAATGAAGTGACAAGTTGTAAATGGGCATTAGTATCCAGTTTTCTCTCCTTGTTAGGACACTTGCTTGGAGAAAAATTGGTTACAACTACCTGTTAGTTCTCATTCCTTTTGCTAGTGGCAGAGGCCATGTGTATGTGTGTTCACTACTCTCCTCACCATAGTAGTGGGCATCTGCAATAAGGAAATAACAGCAGCAAAATGGCAGAGTTGAGAGGCAGTCAGGATTGTAAGTCAAAAGATAATTGACTCTGGGTGCAAAAAAGCTGCTTGGTTGTCATAATGCTCTTGCTTTATTTTTATACAGCATAACCGTTTTGTGTTGGACTGCAAGGACAAGGAACCTGATGTGCTGTTTGTGGGGGATTCCATGGTTCAGCTGCTACAGCAATATGAGGTACTGAGTGGTGAGGCTGCGGGGCTTGTTATATGAACATACTCGCTTTCCATCAATTACATAATGTAAAAACGGCTACCTACCTGAATCTAGAATAATGTTGACAGTCCACCAACAATGGACAGAGCCTTCTTTTGAAAACCATGCATAGGGCTCAGCCCCTGGAAGGGAAAGGGAGCCTTTGACCCTGTGCTTGACATCACATATATCTTTGGCCCAACTTCCTAGGCATCCATCTGTTGAGCATGATATCTGTGAAGGGGTAGGATGGTGGATTTTTCCATTGGGAGGGCATTGACCTAGAAGACCTTTGAGGTTCCTTCCATCCTTATGACCCCAGGAGACCTTCGTGTGTACAGCTATATGCAAAGGTTTCTCTTCTGAAGATGTCCACATAGATGTATGGGTGGGCCTGTGACTGTGCACAACATTAGGCAGGGCCAAGAGGCACAGTCTCGCACTCCAGCCATGTGCTTGATGCTACACATAGACAGCAACATCGGAAAAGAGCTTTGAAGGTTCTTCAATCCAGGTTCTGTGTAGATACTACCCTTTTTAAAAAACAACAACCCAACAACAGATACCTTTCCGGTGGGTTAGACTGTATGGTCAAATATTCTGCTTTTGTTCAAGGGTGATCTAAAAGATTGACTTGGTTTCTGGTTATAGATATGGCGAGAACTCTTTTCACCTTTACACGCACTGAATTTTGGGATTGGAGGGGACACAACGGGGCAAGTTTTATGGAGACTGAAGAATGGTGAACTGGAGAATATTAAACCCAAGGTAAGCTGGGGATAATGACTGTGTGTATGTGAAGGCTCCCTTTTCAAATGAACAGTTTGCTGGCTGTTGGTCCCACCAAAACAGTTCTGCGCTGATAAGCACATAATGATTCCATGCCAATGTGTTTGTTGTATATATTTGTAATTTATAACTAACAAGGAAGCAGAGGCCTAGGCTGTGAGTGATATTGTCAAAAATACCAAAGTCTGAGGGAGGCATCACCAATAACCTGCTGAGGGATTTAACAGCAGGCTGCTTTGGCAACTATTTCCAGGCCAGAAGATTCAGGAGCAGTTGGAACACCTGAGAATTTCTAGGGGGATATCCTGTAACTATTGTCTGTTAATTCTATTTTAAATATACGGTATTTTATGTCTGCAGAACTTTGGTCTATAGGTGTGGTATGAATATGGCAAATAAAGATTGAATGCATAATACAATATTCTTTCATTTGAGGTTGTGTGGGTTCTTTTTCTTCTCCCTTCTCTTCATCCACAGGTCATTGTTGTTTGGGTTGGAACAAATAACCATGAAAACACAGCAGAGGAAGTAGCTGGTGGAATAGAGGCCATTGTAAGGCTCATCAATACGCGGCAGCCTCAGGCCAAGATAATCGTGCTGGTATGCATTGCTGTGGTCAAGGAACAAGTAGCAACTTTGGGAATGTGTGCACTTTCTGCAAGCTCCTCTTTGACCAGGAGGAATGGTAGTAGCAGTATGAGAAGAGAAGGGCAGTGCCACTCCTTCTTGCAGGGATGCTTCTGGGAATAGTAGGTCTCTGAAGCCTTCTCTTGGCCAAGGCAGAGGAAGGAAGGAGCACTAGGTGTAATGCCTTGAGCCATTATTTATTTAGGGAAAGGTTTCTTGTTGTTCTTCAGAGTGGAAGTTGCTGTCATAACAGATCAGCTAAATACCTTATAATAGCTGAGGATGATTCCCTGGATGTGCAGAATTTAAAAGGAAGTACCGTATTTTTTGCACCATAACACTCACTTTTTTCCTCCTAGAAAGTAAGGGGAAATGTCTGTGCGTGCCACCTACGGGTGGCGGGGGGATCTGCTGCAGTCGTGAGCAGAGGAACCATGGTTCCCCTTCCTTCCCTCCTCCGTGGCTCGCTTTGAAACAGCAAAGGGGGAGAAGAGCCGCTGAGTGGGGAGGAGAGAGGGACAGAGAGCCTGATTCTTTAAAGGAGCAAAGCGGGAGAGGAGAGGAGCCACTTACATGAGTGTAAGCGGCTCCTGTCCGGTTGGTTCCTTTAAAGCAAGCAGGCTCTCTGTCCCTCTCTCCTCCCCACTCAGCTCGCTACATAGCAGCAAAGTTTTTCAGCTCGCTAAGCCAGGGATGAGCAGGGAGGAGGAAGAAAAGCAGAGCCTGCTTGCTTTAAAGGAGCAAAGTGGGAGAGTAGAGGAGCCTTCTCCCCTTATACCCCTCTTCTTCATTATTAGCAGCATCCTTCTCCACCCACCCCATGCGTGCTCCTTGTCCCTTGAGTGCTTTTCCTTCCCTCCCCACTTAAAACGTGGTTACAAAGCACGGATCCACATGGATCCTCAGGATTTTTGCACTGGGTCACCCCAAATTCACCATCAGATCACATAGCATGTCCATGGCTACATCTTGCACCCAAAAAATCACACACCCACTGTTGCCTTGGGCCGCAGAGGTGCAAAAACATGGTTACAAAGCATGGATCCACATGGATCCTCGGGATTTTTGCATTGGGCTACTCCAAACTCACTGTCAGATCACATGTCTGTGGCCACAGCATGAACCACAAAAATCGTACATCCACTGTTTCGTTTAGAATATTTTTTTTCTTGTTTTCCTCCTCTAAAAACTACGTTCGTGTTATGGTCGGGTGCGTGTTATAGAGCGAAAAATATGGTAGGTCTTTTGTGGAACGCTTTCCCTTGAGTGGGAAGACTTTTCCAATTTTGATGTGAGGCTTAAGATTGTCAGTGTTCTCCCAAACAGAGTGGTGAGTTTTACTGTGTCAGTTTCTCTGATCCTTTTAACATCAATTTTCATTATTTTTACTGTAAAGCTTATTGTGGTTTTTATCTGATTTATTTTACAAATTGAATAGCCATTTGAATACAGTACAATCACACAGGGGCTGTGTTCAGGGTTGGCACATATAGACATACACACTTATACTCAAACCACCCCCAGGCAAACATCCTTACCCTTTCTGGAGCTGTGCGCTGAGTAGGCCTTGACCCCTCAAGCAAGGGGAAATGGTCAAAAGCTCTTTCCTTGCCAGGAAAACCCTGTGCAAAAAGAACCTTTAAGCTCTCCACATTCCATTCATTTAATTTGTGTGATTTCAACCGGCCGGCCTTCAGCCACATAAAGTTGAAATCACACGTGTTAAAACACGCATAAGCTGCAATTGAACTGTTAATTCATTATTTTAGAAAATGGAGTATTAGTTAATCATGTTCCTTTTCTGTTCACTTTAAATTATGATAAGGGCGCTGAGAACTTTGTATCAGTTGCACAGTTGGGGGGTATTGGTTTGCTTTCGCCTTTGTTTTTATTATCTGTTTTGTGCTCTCATTTTGTATTTTTATGTTGTGAACTGCCCTGTGATCTTTGGATGAAGGGCAGCATACAAAATTGATAAATAATAAGGCATTAGAACATTCCATGTATAAATCATTTTTTTTTAAATGGGAGAGGAAGGTACAAACCCTAGGTTTTACTTAGAAGTGCCCTGTGAATAGACCTATTGAAATTAATGGCCATTCATTTCAGTGGGTCTACTCTGAGTAAAACTCAGTTGCATGCAGGTGGAGAATAAAAGTTGTCACGTGCTTCTTAATGATGAGGTAGGGACAAGGTTCCTAGTGGGTGAGAAGGAGAGAGATGGTTTATGCAGCATCATTTGCCAGGGCCCAGAGAGATGATGATGTGGATGCCTAAACCATGGGTAGAGTCAGTGCACAGGGAGATGCCTGGGTGAGATTTCAGGAACATGCTTCTTACAATACTGAGCGCCTTCTCACATGCTTCTGTCCTGTTCCATGCTCAAGGGCCTGCTCCCTCGTGGTGAGAAGCCAAACCTGCTGCGGCAGAAGAACAACAAGGTGAACCAGCTCCTGAAGACCTCACTGCCCAAACTCTCCAATGTCCAGCTGCTGGACGTGGATGCCGGCTTTGTGCACTCAGATGGCACCATCTCCTGCCACGACATGTTTGATTTTCTGCACCTATCGGGTGCCGGCTACGCCAAGATCTGCAAACCCCTCCATGAACTGATCATGCAGCTGCTGGAGGAGACCCCTGAAGAGAAGCAGGCGACTTTGGCCTGATCCCAGCCGTGTCCGTGGCACCCCAGCTCCATCAGCGCAGTTCTTTTTATCCTGGCACTACAGAATCCTCCTTACTCAAAGTGCTTTCCATTGTTGAATGTTACTGGGTGTTGTGTTTAGCATTGGAAAGGAAAGGGGACTGGGGGGGCGGCTGGGATGGCAGCACATGGGTCAGCTCAGTCAGTCAGAGCCACCTGCAGAGGGTGGTTTAAATTGACCGAAGAAGGATGATACTTTAAAGTCATTTCTTGTTTACAGTGTGAACGTTCCTGTCACCTGTTCGTTGCTCATGTTCTGCTGTCACTCTGCCAGTTTCCTCGCCTTAGTGTCCTGCCAGGCTTATTATTCCAATAGCCCCTAAATGTCTGAGCTCATTAGCTGCACTCACATTCCACTTCCTGAACTGAAAGTAGCCTGCTTCTTTAAAAGTTGGAATTGTTTGGAGAGTTTTTATACTTAACTGGGGTTGGGGTTTTTTTTTTTGTTTTAAGTGATCTTAGCTGCTTTTCTGGCTTTGGCAACAACAGAAAGCAGGATAAAGCTACATCAGGCAACTTCAGACGTGTGAAAAATTAATTGTCAAGTGAGTGAACTCATTTAACTCAGCCTGTTTTCATTTCTTGCTTGATGGATGTCATTCTGTTGCTGGAGAAGAGGGGACTGCCCAATTTCTGCATCCTGGTAGAACCATTTGTTCTCTCTTCTCTCTCCCCTTCCCCCTTTTGTGTGCTTTGATTCAACATTCCCATCTCTTAAAAGGCCCAGTGGCCTTGGAGCCTGGTCAGTGGCCGGACGTACCCACCAATATAAACTGACATTTCTTCCCGCTGTTCCATATTGTGCTTCAGAATGCTTTGCAGAGCTGCTTGTGTTCATTTTTAAAAGAAAGAGCAAAAAGGAAGTGACTGTTACTTCTCGTCATAATACTTAACGTCATAATCCTTGCTCATTTCCCTTCTCTCAAGGCCTGGAGCAGGCTGAAGCTTTACAAGGCCCAAGGTTGTGTTTCTTGGTTGGGTCTGTCTTGTACAAGCATTTTATTCAAGCAGATGAGGCCTCTGACAGTGAGGGACATAATTGAGCTAATGCCGTTACCTCTCTTGAGTAGGAAAGGGTCCAGTGTGGAAAGCATGTTTCCGGGGATTCCTGTATAGAGATTACCAGGGATATAAAGCCTTAATTCATGTCTACACGGATGGGAGAGATTTTCCCACGAAGGGAAAACCTCTTTCAGATTTCTGGTTTTAGGAATCTGAAAAAAAGCAAGTTTTTTTTATAAAAAAACAAATATGCTTCCATCTATGGTCTGCTTTTACCTGAGCTAGTTCAGAAACATCAGCTATTTAAACTTAGCCAGTTGTGCATAGTTCTAACATGTTCTTCTGCCCTCCCCCAAAGTCTTGTGCATGAGACTTTAGTGGCTCTTTTTGTCGTGGAAATGCTTTTTCATATCAGAAGGTTCTTGGGAGCAAGTTCACTTTCTGAACACGCTCACTTGATGTCTTCCAAATAGGCCTTTATCCTAGCATTTATCCTCTCCCCCCCCCCAATTACCTTGCTCCTGTAGACTTCCTCCAGCACAGGTGGGGAAATGCAAAAAGCAAAGAGCTCCTACTCCACAAAAGAATGGTGGGGGAACAGTGTGTGTTGGAATCCTGAACTGGGGATGGCCGTGGTTGAGCTAGCCATACACTGCTGGGGATTTGCTGCTAACCCTTTTGTGGAAAAGGTAGCACTGGCCTAACTCTTCCTGAAATACCTCTCTGGTGTTCCTTCCATGCTAGTGAAACAGCTGCTTGTGGTCCAAATGCTCCTTTTGGAAGATGTTCCTCCCCTTCACAGACCCTGGCCCTGAACTAGCTGCTTCTCTGGGGTCTGTCTCAGTTGCTTTTTGCCATTTCCCCTGTCTGCAGCCATGGATCCGACCTAAAGGCAGGTCAGTATCTTCCTGTCTGTCCTGCCACAAAGAGAAGCTTCTCATGAACAAGACTGGAGAATGTTGTAGGTCCCGCCCCACCCCTTATTTGAACCCTGTTGCATCTGCAAGTGCTGACATGTATCCTGCTTCTCTGTATCCCCAAACAAGATCCTAATATTGGGATGTGCTTGGCTGCCCAGTGCTCCTGGTAACCCAGGAATACGTCTTGTGCATCATATACTGCCCCGCCTTGAGCTTTTACATGGCTTTCCCCTCTAATCTCATTGCTGTTTACAGTTGTATGCTGCTGCCCAGAATCTCGTCTGTGCAGTGGTATATGAACATTGCTAGTTTTATATTTATTGCAGCAAAGAAAAAGTGTGAAAGAAGGTTAAGGAATGTTGTCTTTCTCTCGTCGTGTGTGCGTGTGTGTGTGTGGCTGTAACAAAGGGACCCTGTGCCCATAGGAGAGAATTGTGGTTCTGGCAGCATGCTGGCTCAAGAGTGTGGAAACTCCTTGGAGCCTGACCTTTTGCTGCTGGGAGTTTGGGAGGGTGCTTTCTCCCCTCTTTTTTTTTTTTTTTTTTTTTTACTGGTAGCCAACTGAACTTTCCACCCCCACCAACAAAAAAAGTGATGATAATTGCTTTGGCAAAATGGCATTGATGACTGGTAGAGCTCACTGTTTAGTGCATATTTCAATATAAATGTATATGTTTCACCAATTAGTTCTTGTGAGTGTCTCTCATTTCAGGTAGGGTGGGCGGGTGTGCTGCTTGGAGCCTCCCAGACTCTTGAGGTCTAGCCCCAAACTGCATTAAGAACCGTGTGTGCATCAGAAATGTACTAGTTCTCTGGTGGTTGTTTTTTTTTAAAGCCTATGGGGGAAGGGGACATGTATATCAACAAGGTTATACTGGAGCTGCGGGAGCTGTAATTAAAACTCTCAGATTATGGTGGGGTATATATTTTTATTAACACCACAAATGTGGGTGTTTGGGGGGAGTAATTTTCAAATTCAAAAAAATCATTCTAAAATCTTGTTCAATTTTGTGTTTGTTCAGATTTGGTCTTCATTTCTTGTTTGTAAGCTCTTCCTACAAGCAAGGATGTTCCTGAAATTCCCCTTCTTTGTGGGCAGCCAAGAGGCTATAAAAATGTGCCTCCTAACAAGGGATTGTTGGTGTTTTACAGGAGCATGGCCAATGTCCTCCTCCTGGTTACAGCATGGCAAGTTGCTGCCTACCAGCCATCTGTATGGAGGTGGGGAATGGCTAAGCTCTGTATCCGGGCAACAAATTGTATAAACTCCCTTTTTTCAGATGAGTGCAGTTGATGAGCTCTGGACTAGGATTCTGTTAGAAATGCCCTTCCATCCACCATTTGGGCTTGCATAGTAGGCAGAAATGTCATCTGTAGCCCGCCCCATTGTAGAAACAGCTGCCTTGGTGCTGGACAAATAATAGGTGGAAACCTTGTTTCTTGGTAAGGAAGTACTGTACTGGTACACCTAGGGCTGAAAGTAGAGTGTTGCATCAAAACATTTCAGCAGGGTTTGGAAACCCTTTTTGAAAGACATAAAAATTTCAGGTAGCTATGTTAAGCCGGGGGATGGATGGGATCTGAACTCTTTAAGACCTTTATGCAGGCCAGCGCCAACTGTTGGATTTAGGTGCACTCTTTTTT
The DNA here is from genome assembly GCF_964188305.1 of Podarcis bocagei. NCBI lineage: Eukaryota > Metazoa > Chordata > Lepidosauria > Squamata > Lacertidae > Podarcis > Podarcis bocagei. Next base: position 17,356,138 of record NC_138141.1, on the reverse strand, counting down.
TCTTATTTTTTTTGGTAAGCATTTCTGAGAACCATAGCTAAAGAGGGCCAACAAATAAATGTCAGAAGAGACTAAACAAGTATTCCAGTTACTCCTAACGTTCAGGGTGAACGTTAAGCCACCAACAACACTGGTGGCAGTGAGGACTGAGCATGCTGCTGGCAATACTATCAAAGGCTCTTGCTGCTGCAACAAGCAACTGCAAACTTCTCCTTTGGTAAACATTTGTATGTTGCAATTCTGCACTGAATAGTAAGCAGGTTCCAGTTCGTCCTGTCCTAAATTACTGTCTCCAGGGATGAGCTCTTTTTAGATTTTATTTCTTAGATTTCCATCCTTCCTCTCAAAGGAGGAGCCCCAGGCAGCAAACATCCAAAAGTTAATACAATTTTAAAAGACGTTTAAAATGCTTCAAAATCTACTAGAAACAAGTAAAAAAAACAAAACCACGCATTTATAACTTTTTAAAGCAATAGCATATCCTCACACCTGCTAAGGGCAAGGTTACCCTGACCGGTATCCTTCAGCCGCCAAGGGCCTGCGTAAGCAGAAATGTGTGTACATTTCTCCTGAAAGTCAGCAGTGCTGGAGGCAGAAACACCTTCCCATATACAGGCAGGTAGGCGCACCTGCCGCCTCCTCTCTTTGCCAGGCGCCTTCCGGAGAGCTGGCGCGTCCTCTAGTGCGTCTCTCTTGCTGTGCATTGCTTTTCCGCTCAAAACTTTTCAGCATCTCCCAAGAACCTACGCCTGGATCGTCCGCGCACGGGAGATGCAGGGGCTGCTTATCACAAAAAAGGCACATTTCTACGCGCCCCGTGTACCATTTCCTCTGCCGCGAGAGGTGTGTGCGTGCGCCCCCCCCCAAAAAAGTCCTATTTACGAAAGAGGCCTCCGGCTCTAGGCTGTTCGTTTGCAGCCGGCATCCTACCCGGGCTGTGCCATAGGCAGGGCAGCTGCGGCCGTCCGGCTCCTGCCCCTTTAAGGAGGAGCGTCCTCGGAGGTGACGTCACGGCCCGACCGGCCCGAGTGTTTACCGCGCGGCCTCGACCCAGTCGCGAGCGCGGCGAAGTAGCGAGAGGAGCCTTAAAGGGGCCGCGCTTGCTTCTCGCCCCGGGGGGAGGCCCGTCCTCGGCCTGCTGCGGGAGCCCCGACGCTTAGCGACGGGCATGCTGGCTTCAGCCGCCGCCGCCCCCACCTGCTGCTCTTCCTCCTCCGTCCCCGTCAGCCGCTGCCGCCGCCCGCCTGCCGGGCTGGGGCCATGCTAGGCCCGCAGGGGGCGCCCCGTCTTCTCCTGCCGCCGCTGCTGCTCCTGCTCTTGCCAGGGTCGGAGGCGGCGGCCGGCAAGAAGACCGTAGTGCAGAAGGAGGCCGACTTCGACAAGCCCTACACGGACGCCGTCAACGGCGAGCTGCTCAACATCTACGCCTTCAACCACACCGTCACCAGGAACGCGGTGAGCAGCCTCTGGGCGTGTGCAGAGGGCGCCCTTGCAGGGCAGTCTGGAGCCCCACCCGGGAGGGGGCGCTGCTGGGCCGCCCAGTTTCGTACACCGCTTGGGAAGGGACGGAGCCCCCCTACCCGCCGTTGTCCCTGTGCGGGAGAAAGGGGGTTGCTGGGCATTGTGAGGGTACCGGGTCAAGGCAAGTATAAATTAGGATGCTTTGGCTCTCTTGGGCAAGGCAGTCCCCTTTCGCAAACCCGCCCGCCCAGCTGCGAAGTGCAAGCGCTTTTGGAAAGGACCCAGGGAAGCCCTTGCTCGTCTAAGCAGAGAGGTCTGCGAGGGAGCCACGTCCTCTTCCGCCCCACCTTATCCTTATTTGTTTACAGTCAGTCATAAGGCTGTTTGGGTGCCCAGCCAGCAGCGATTCCTGCCCTTCTTCCGCACTTGTGGAACTCTCAGAATTGTAGAGTTGGGAGGGACCCCAGTGGTCATCTAGCCCAACCCCCTGCAATGCAGGGATCTCAGCTAAAACAACCATAGCAGATGGCCATCCAACCTCTGCTTAAAAACGTCCAAGGAAGGAGAGACCACAACCTCCAACGGCTCTTACTGTCAGAAAGTGGTTTTCCTGATGTTTAGCTGGAATCTCCTTTCTTGTAACTCGACCAGCCTCAAGTTCCTAGATCTCATAGAATCATAGAATCATAGAATCATAGAGTTGGAGTAGACCACAAGGGCCATCGAGTCCAACCCCCTGCCAAGCAGGAAACGCCATCAGAGCACTCCTGACATATGGTTGTCAAGCCTCTGCTTAAAGACCTCCAAAGTAGGAGACTCCACCACACTCCTTGGCAGCAAATTCCACTGTCGAACAGCTCTTACTGTCAGGAAGTTCTTCCTAATGTTTAGGTGGAATCTTCTTTCTTGTAGTTTGAATCCATTGCTCCGTGTCCGCTTCTCTGGAGCAGCAGAAAACAACCTTTCTCCCTCCTCTATGTGACATCCTTTTATATATTTGAACATGGCTATCATATCACCCCTTAACCTCCTCTTCTCCAGGCTAAACATGCCCAGCTCCCTTAGCCGTTCCTCATAAGGCATCGTTTCCAGGCCTTTGACCATTTTGGTTGCCCTCCTCTGGACACGTTCCAGTTTGTCAGTGTCCTTCTTGAATTGTGGTGCCCAGAACTGGACACAAGGAAAGGCATCTCTGCCCAGCAGAGCTGTCCCTCTCCAGAGCTGCGCCTCTACAGCTTAAACTCCCTTTGTCCCCAAAGGTGTGTCAAAGGTTGAGATGAGCTGTAAGATCTTCTTGGCAGACCTTTGGCCTCCAGGTGGCACCAGGGAATTCTCACTCTGTGCTTTGTGATCTGGTGTGACACTTTGCTGGGTTGTGGCACTTCAGCCTGTTTGTTCTGGGCAGTTGGCCTTTGTATCCACGACCTCCCAAATTAGGAGCCAAGAAGGTAGAGGGCAAAGGTGGATATCCTTATTCACCAGCAGCAGCTCCCAAGTCTGGAGGATGCATAGAGCCTACAACCCCATCTCCCAGCTGTTGTTTTCCAGGTGAAAATCCACCTGCAACGTCATTCCTGTCTCGTCACCTAGTGCAAGTGTACAGAAGGATCGTGTCCCTCCTTAAAGCAGCCACTGTGAGGGGTGTGGCTTAAAGGTCTGCGTCATCAGCACTAAGTTGAGTTCCTGCTCCTGGTGCTAAACTGAGAGAGAGAAGTTTTTCTACACTTAAACATGGCAGCCCAGGAAATAATACTTATTTAAATTCCTAGGCATGCCGCTGGGTTCCTTTGGGAGGAAGATATAAATTTAACAAAACAAATATAAAGTGGAAAAAAGGGGGGCTGGCAATCCTGTGCCAAACTGAAAATGTTGTTCTGCTCCCTTGGCACCAGTACAAATCATTCAGTACCAGCACAGGCAGGTGCCCAAGGTTATTATTTCACACACACAGGCATCTCACTCCTTCCAGTGCAGTTTTCTTGGCTTTCAGTCAGCTGTTATATTATTGCCTCCCCTTCCCTGCTCCCCGCAAGTTATGAGGATCCCATAGGCAAAAGCCAGCCTCCTTCTGCAACAAGGTGCAGGGTCATAGCTCAGTGGAAGAGCATCTGCTTTGCATGCAGAAGGTCCCAGGTTCAGTCCCCAAGGGCACCTCCAGGTAGGGCTGGGGGATATTCCTGTCTGAAAGAGACACTGTCGGTCAGAGTAGAGAACACTGAGCTGTTCCTAGCTGCTGGGAGTGCCTAGTAAGGGGTCTCTAGACTCCATGCCAGCAAGAATGCAAGGCCTCTTTTTCTCTTCCTGGGTCTGGATTGTTGAGAAGAGGGCTTGTCTGGGACTCAGAGGCTAGTCCAGGAGCAGCTCCCCACTGCCTGACTCCTCCTTGGCTTAGGGTCACCTCTCCTTGGTTAGTGTGTCTGCGATGCCAGGGCAGCCTTTCCTGGGGTGCGGCAGAGCCCGACACTTTTCTGCTCCTGAAACGGTCCCCCCTTGTTCTGCTCAGTCCTCCCTGTGCCAGGAAAGGTGTAGAATCCGTACCTCACTGCAGAGTAACAATGACGGGTGGCCTCTGCACATCCTAGGACCTTTGCAGGGGGCCGAAGATGTATTTATTGAGCAACCCAAGCCTTCTTTTCTTTTTGACAGATGGGAGCACAGACCAGGTCTGAGCTCTTGCGCAGACCTTTAGGGGAGTTGACCCAGGCGGCTGGCTGCAGAGTGCTTTCTTGGGCACCTGCCAGCCAGACTCATTAGCATCATTAGCTGTCTGCTGTCCTTTGCAACTAGTGGCCTCATGGGTGCCTTTGGTGGGTGGGAGGAGAAAGAGAGCAGGCAAAAGGTCCAAGGTGAGACATGCTTGGCTCTGCCTCCTGCCCCCTGTTTGCTGGACTGCTGCATCCTGAGCCAAACCCAAGACCTCCTCTTGTTCTCGCCCCTGCAGACAGAGGGAGTCCGGGTGTCGGTGAACGTGCTCTCAGAGCTGAAGGAGACGCCGGTGCTCTTTGTGGTCAGGCAGAAGGAGGCCGTGGTGTCGTTCCAGGTGCCGTTAATCCTCAGGGGCCTGTGAGTATCTCTGTGTGATGGACAGGCTCTTCTTTGCCCAAGTCTTCTTGGCAGGCCCTTGGGGGTGGCCTCTTCCCGGCTGGAGGGATGCAACAGTGAAACATCCTCCGTCCCAGCCACCATTCCCATTGGGGGCCCTGTGGTCTGGCTCTTCTTACCTGGTGGCTACCCTTAGCCAAGGACAAGGTGACTGTGGGCCTGAGACCAGCTGGGTAGAAAGAGGCTGATGCCAGGTGGGAGTTCTGCTCCTTCCGAGCCACAAAGGTCTCGCTCAGACAGGGCTGTTGGGTATTTGAATCGGACTGTGCTTGGGTGCCCCTGGTTGGTGTTCGCCAACGCCCCTTCCTTCTGCCTCGGGCCTCCAGGTACCAGCGAAAGTACCTCTACCAAGATGTCAGCCGCACACTGTGCCAGCCTCAGACCAAGAGTGAGGTGGAGATGCAGTTCTTCTACGTGGATGTTTCCACGCTCTCCGTGAGCAACGCCTCCTACCAGCTGCAGGTCACTCGTGTGGATAACTTTGTGCTCAGGTGAGCAGCCTCTGACCTCTGGGGCTTGAAGCAGCCAAGGAGCCGGCTGCTTGTCCTGGCAGGTCCTCTTTGGCTGAAGACCAGGCCCAGGAGTAGGTGAGGTTGTGGTGGGAGCAGCAACGGTGCCCTTTGCTGGGTGCGGAATGGGAAATAAGATACAGAAAAGTGCAGGTTGGGGGAAACGAAGGGAACACAGGCCCAGACACTGAAGGTGTGAAGGGGATCACAAAGTTCCTTTGAGCATGTGCAACATTCTGCCCCCTCCCAAACCTTTAGGTAAAGTTAGGGGACTCACTTAGAGGGTGCAGCTTTCAGGCCAACACAAACTTGGCTCCTCCAGCCGCTATAAGTGTGTTCCTTATAGTTGTTGTTCCACCAACACACACACACTGCACACACTGCTTTGTGGTTTTTCTCTACAAGAGGTATGTAACTTTTAAAGGTAAAGGTACCCCTGACCGTTAGGTCCAATTGCGAACGACTCTGGGGTTGCGTGCTCATCTCTCTCTATAGGCCGAGGGAGCTGGTGTTTATCTGCAGACAGCTTCTGGGTCATGTGGCCAGCATGACTAAGCCGCTTCTGGCAAACCAGAGCAGCGCACGGAAACACCATTTACCTTCCCGCCGGAGCAGTACCTATTTATCTACTTGCACTTTGATGTGCTTTTGAATTGCTAGGTTGGCAGGAGCTGGGACCGAACAACAGGAGCTCACCCCGTTGCGGGGATTCAAACCGCCAACCTTCTGATTGGCAAGCCCTAGGCTCTGTGGTTTAGACCACAGCACCACCCATGTCTTTTATGAAAACATTTAAGTCTTTCCTTTTCTTATTCCCTAACACAGGACCAATGAGCACTTCACCTTCAATGCCACGGCAGCGCAGCCACAGGTGAGTTCTCTCTGTAAGGGTGAAGAATAGAGAGGGCACCAGTTGGTAATTGCCAGAAGGAAGGCCCATTGGACCGAGGTTTCATTTATGAATCACGGACTTGTGGGTGGCTCTGCATCTGGTTGTGACGTGGGAAGAGCTTGTGCTGGTTTGTAATACCTCAGAAACAGTGGCTCTGGTGGTGTTGTTGTGGGAATGCAGGAATCTCTTGCCCAGCAAGCTCAAGATTGTCTCCCCGGAAGCAGAGAGAAAGTCATTTTTAAGAACGTGGCCATTAATATCCCAGGAGCAGAGATAGCCCAGCTGGTAGAGCAAGAGACTCTTAATCTCAGGGGCATGGGTTCAAGCCTCACATTGGGCAAAAGATTGCTGCCTTGCAGGGGGTTGGACTAGATGACTCTTGGTGTCCCAACTCTACAACCCTATGATTCGAATTTCTGAGCTGCAGCTGATTGTGCTATTTTGGGGGAGGGGGCACGCTAAAGGAAGGTAAAAGGGTGTTGAGGTGGGCTTTACGCCTTCCAGGGGCTGCATGTGGCTTCTTAATGTCTCCCTCTTCTCCTGGGCAGTATTTCAAGTATGAGTTCCCGGAGGGTGTAGACTTCGTGATAGTGAAGGTGACCTCTGCCATGGCCTTCCCCTGTTCTGTCATTTCCATCCAGGACATCTTGGTAAGTGAGATGGGTGGTTAGACTGGGGAGGGCATATTTTTTTCATGAAGGATCCTTCCTTTTTTGGAGCAGTGGAGTGGCTGACCCTGCTTCCTTCTTCCTTCCTTGCCTCAGTGCCCTGTCTACGACCTGGACAACAATGTGGCCTTCATCGGCATGTACCAGACCATGACCAAGAAGGCAGCCATCACTGTGCAGGTACCGGACTCAGGCTAGGAGCTGCGCCAAGTGCAATCTGAGCCCCGTAGAAGCGGCCAGGCTGGCTTCCCCGCTGCTTCTGGTGTCTGGTAGCATCAATTAGCAGATGGTTGCAGTGGTGTCGCTTGCGCCGGGGAATATTATCCGTGCCCTTGGTGCTCCCGAGGAAGTGATGCTTGTTTAAGAGAAAACTGATTCTTTGGGTGCTTTGTGTGGCAGGCACAATGCCTCTGCCTCGGTGGCTGGCAAATAACAGGGGTTCGCAGCCCTGGTCTGGCCTCAAATCCTGCCATCAGTTGGTCTGCCACTCACTAGGAACATCTTAGGGTGGTGTATGTGTGTATATAGGTAAAGGTAAAGGGACCCCTGACCATTAGGTCCAGTCGTGACCGACTCTGGGGTTGCGGCGCTCATCTCGCTTTATTGGCCGAGGGAGCCGGCGTACAGCTTCCGGGTCATGTGGCCAGCAGGACTAAGCCGCTTCTGGCGAACCAGAGCAGCGCACGGAAACGCCGTTTACCTTCCCACCAGATCAGTACCTATTTATCTACTTGCACTTTGACGTGCTTTCGAACTGCTAGGTTGGCAGGAGTATATAGGTATACATATGCGTATATGTATATGCTCTCAGAAGAGCCCACAAGGGAGTCCTTTTAGTGCCTGCTAGCTGGCACATTGTCATGGAATTTCTGCAGCCCAGGGAAGACGGTTCCTGATGCTGCTCTTCCACCCTCTTCCACCCTCTTGTTAACTTCCAGAAGAAGGATTTCCCCAGCCACAGTTTCTACGTGGTGGTTGTGGTGAAGACAGAAGACCAAGCTTGCGGTGGGCCGCTGCATTACTACCCCTTTTCCAAAGGTACAGAGGTGGGAGTTCGGGGATGGGGTGGGGGCTTCAATAGAGGTGATGCCTATGTTTGGGTTTTTTTGCCCTGCCATGGCAGAATCCCAAAGAGACAGTGACTGGGTGGTGGGATGTTCTGTGAGTCTGGCATGTTTCTATATCACTTTTTTGTTGTAATTTGCTCTGGGAGACTTTTGTTGCCAAATAAACACTTTGCATGCAAATACAATTAAACAATGCCACGAAGTGATTCGGAAGAAAGTGCTGAGCTAACAATAGATCCTTTGAAAACTACTGGAGATTTATTTTTATTTTTGAGAGGGAGGAATAGAGATCTTATGTTGTCCATATGCAGCAAATTATTTGCGCATTGACCCCTGCCCTCCTTAAGCGCAAACTCAAGCCTCTTCCCCCTTCCCTTGGACTAGGAGGCATCCTGCTGCAGGACTGTTTGAAGAGCCCTTTCAGGGCTCTGTATGTAATCCTCTTTTAATTAACCTCTTACATTGCCAACCCCTATGTAGACCATGAATCACAGTGCAGTACGTTCAGAAGAAGGAGTCCCATGCTGACTCGAAAGGGTAAAATAGTGGGTAGCGTCTGGTTGTAGAAAGCGACCAAGAGAAAGTATTGCATCTTGCCTGCTGAAGAGATCCATCCTGCCTACAGAAAAATAACCATGGACTGTGCTGCTTTCTTGCTTGGCTAACCCTGGTCATTTTGTCCATTCAGACGAACCTGTTGACCAAGGCAACCGCCAGAAGACCCTGGACGTGGTGGTATCGCCAGCAGTCACTTGTAAGTAGCCCTGGATGTCAGCTGCACCCATTTGAATGGGCGAGGGAGCACAGGGAACAGCCCTGATTGGAGACACCAGGTTCCACCTCCTTACCCTGACTAGGGTTTTGAACCGCTGCCACTCAGCTTTGAAGAGTTGCTGCAAAGAGCATGAAGCGTATCTGTTTTCTGTTGATCCACTGGTTAGGACCCCCGACTGGTGGCTTCAGATCACCCACAAAACGATTTAATCTAAACGTTAGGAAGAATTTCCTGATGCCTCAGAAGGTGGTGGACTCTTGAGCAGAGGCTGGATGGCCACCTCCTCCTCCTCCTCCTCCTCCTCCTCCTCTCAGGGATGCTGTCGGCAGTGGGTTTTCCACATCAGCAACAGAGGGTTGAGCTGGATGCCCTTTGAGGTCTGCTCCAGCTCTGCGATTCTGTGTAGCCCCCGATTGTGTACTGAAGGGGCAGGAATTTTGCATGAGAGTGACTTAATTCCTGCACCAGACATTTTCACTGGGCTATTTTCCATAAGATGGAGCTAAGCGGCAGAGAAAGGAAGAGAGCCTAGGTGGACCTAAGCAGGCATCCCACCTGTGCTTGGAAACAGGACTTTAAAGTTGTCAGCTCCAGCAGCAGCTGCTGCACATCTACAAGGTCTTCCTCTTTCCCCCTTCCCTGCAGCACAGGCCTATGTGAGCGGGATGTTGTTCTGCCTTGGGGTTTTCCTCTCCTTCTACGTCCTGACGGTCCTCATCGCCTGCTGGGAGAACTGGAGGTGAGTCCTACCTTTGCACCCATAGGTGGTGTGGCTCTCTCTTTCCTTTGCAGAGAGGCCAGTGCTCCTGCCATGCAGGTGGTCAGCAACACGACTGTCCATCAGCCTGGGATACGGGTCCTTCTTACCATCTGTCTTCCTAAGGTGTCCCAGAATTCAGCGTGTGGCTTGGCTGGCTTGCGAGAGCTATCTGGAAGAATAAATTTCCCTGCTTTCTATTTGGTGTCTGGATTGACGTGTGGCGGGGCACTCCTGCTTTGCAGCGGTGTTGTGAGCTGAAATAGCCCTCCCTCCCCAAACGGTACAGGTTTCCAGTGACTCCAGGCTGATACCATCCTTTGTACCTCCTGAAATCACCTCCTTTGGGGCAGAACTGTCCACAATAGTCCTTTGGAGCCCCTCTTCCAGAGGGACAAAGGAACCATCCAGCCCACTTCTACCAGAGCCTCCGCCTACTCCCTTCCATGTACTTTTTGGTGGGGTGGAGAGTCTTTTTCTCTGTGGATGAGGCAGCTGCCTGAGGCACTCTTCATTACTTTATAGGCAACAGAAGAAGAAGAAGCAACTGGGACTGTTGTCTGCCATAGAAACACCCAGTACTGAAACTGGTAGGTGAAGTCTGTGTGTGTTGTGGGCTAGGAGCCAGGGTGGTTCTTGCTCCATGCCGTAATGCTACAATTTCTGCGTGTGACACCATTTGTGTCCGCCTGTGCAATTGCCTGCGGATGTACTTTCACTCAGCATCAACGTGTCATACCATCTCTGTTAATTCATAGCCTTCCACGTGCTCATGCCTCATGGCAATGTACAACATACAATAAAAACAACTAAAAACACCACCACCACCACCCCCCAAAAAATGTTAGCAGGTAACTTTAAAAACAAGGTAAAGTGGACATTCATGCCAGAGACCTCTTTATCTAGCTGGGAAAGCCTGTCAGAACAATAAGGTCTTCAGTTGTTTATGGAAAGTGCTGTTAGCGGGTGTCTGTCATATCTCAACAAGGATTCAACTTGAACAGGGGCAGCCACACCAAAAGCCCTGCTCTGAGCTACTGAGGAAGGGGTTTCTGGTTTTTCTGGGTCCCCCCCCCCCCCCGTAGAGCTTTTGATGGATCAAGAGATCTTTGAGCAAGGGGGCAGGCAACGGTGATGGCGAGTGGGATGTTTGGGGAAGGGGGATGTCAGAAGCACAAGGGGAGGACACTGGAGCCATGGGCAAAACCTCTGGTTCCAAAACTGCCTGCAATATCAACGAGATCTAGTACCCATTTTTCCCTCAAAAAAAGTGGGGGGGGGGGGAGGAAGAGAACTGAGTTGCTATAGAAGTCCAAGCTTTTCACAAGACTCAAGTTCCCACTCAGCATTCCGCGTTTGTGCAATTTCAGTTGTCTAAATCTTCAACCTTGGGTCCCCAGATGTTGGTGGACTTCAACTCCTAAATCGGCTCATCCAGTTGCCATGGATGATGGGAGTTGTAGTCCAGCAACATCTGGCAACCCAGGGTTGAAGAAGGCCGGCCTGAATGGCCCTGTACTGCTTCAACATTTGTTGCCTGCCGCTTCCAGCTCTTTCACAGCATGGGGGATCTGCACTGGCCAGCTGCTGGGTCCCCCCTCCCCTTGCCAAAGTCAGCTCAGGCTTTCCAGGGGCACCTGCTGTGGCTTGGGGGGCAGTTGTGGTGTAACACCCCTTGGCAATTAAAGGTCAAGGTAAAGGGACCCCTGACTGTTAGGTCCAGTCGCGGATGACTCTGGGGTTGCTGCGCTCATCTCGCTTTATTAGCCAAGTGAGCCGACGTACAGCTTCCGGGTCATGTGGCCAGCATGACTAAGCCACTTCTGGCGAACCAGAGCAGCATACAGAAACGCCGTTTACCTTCCCGCCAGAGCGGTACCTATTTATCTACTTGCACTTTGACGTGCTTTCGAACTGCTAGATGGGCAGGAGCAGGGACCGCGCAATGGGAGCTCACCCCGTCGCGGTGATTCGAACCGCCAACCTTCTGATCGGCAAGCCCTAGGCTCTGTGGTTTAACTCCCAGCGCCACCTGTGTCCCCCTTTGCCAATGAAAGTTTGGGTGTTTGCATCAGTAACTCTGTCTCTTTTTCCCTTTTTCTCTCTTGCTTCCCTTCCTCCTTTTTCTGGGGCACCTCGTGCTCAGCTTCTCTCCTTGGTAAGCACCAAACACCTCCTCCTTTCTCTTAACTTCCAAGCAAAGGATTCCCCCTCAGCCTTTTTGTTCCCTTTGCCTTGAGGGGGGTGTCAGGTCCAGGTGGGCTCTGAGGTTCTACCCTAGACAGGAACCTCCGGAGCCATGGTCCGGGGCTGCATCTGGTTTATACCTCTTTGAAGAGACCTCCCTGATTGGGCGGCGAAATAAAAAATGGGCGACCTGTTCGCTCTGCCTCCTCTTCCCCAAACCTTTCCCTGATTCAAGACTGAGCCAAGGAGGAGTTGGCACCTTCGCCTGCCCTCTGCACCTGCTCTGCTCCTGCCCACCCCCGTTCCCCGCGGTCACTGTCTGCTGATGGTTTGTTGCAGGGCATCCCCACATCACCCCAGACTCCTTCCTGGGGCGCCAGCCTTACAACGGCTACAGTTATGGTTCCTTTGGTGAGTCCCAGGTGCAGATGGTGCCTCCCCCCTGAAGCCCCTCACCCGACCTGTGCTGCAGGTATAGATACCAGGCCTAGCCTTTGGGAACTGCTGTGCCTGTTTGTCCAGGAAACCTGGTGGTGCAAATGAGCAAGACACTTCAAGGGGGTGGGATGGGGGGAGGGAATTGCCGCCGCCACCTCTCTTGTGATCATCTGAGAGGTCTCAGCCTTGCTGCGCCACTCACTCTGTTTTGCCCCCTCCCAATTGCTGTTGCAGACAACGGTTCTACGGCCAGCACAGAAAATGTCACCGATAGCCTGCTGTCCACAGAAGCATCCTACAGTTACACAGGTGAGCTGCTTACCTGGACAGGTGGGAGTCTGGGGGATGCAGAGACCAGATTCCTTCTCTCAAGTGCCTGGGTTTTGCATGCTTGCATGGTGGGAGGCAGCCGGGTACCCCAAGAAAGTGGGCACACAGGGTGAGCCGGGCTCCTGGGCCTCGTGGATCTTCGGGCCTTGCGAACTGCTTCGGGGGAAAGTTCCTGGCTTGTTGGTTGTTGTTGGCATTTCTGTGGCGGGTCCTGAGAGCTAACTCCTCTGTGTAACTCTTTCCTTTCCTTTCAAGGGCAGGATACCTGTCAGCACCGCCAGAGACACTGGGCCATTGCAATGGGTAGATGCTGGCAGAGAGAGAAATTGCCAATCATTTCACAATCAGGCATGGCGTTCCTGGCACCAGGCTTCCTCGACCAGGAAAGGGAGAGGGCATTTTGGCCAGGCACCTCTGCTGCATTCTGTGCTCTTTCTGTGTTATTTCAAAATCAATTTCTTGCAAGAGAAATGCGGCTGGTGAAATCGCAAATATGGAGCTCAATTTAAAACCTGGATAAGAAGTGATGGGGCTACACGCTGTCTACTCCTGACAATACAAATCCTAGCAGTGGCTGTTTAGTCGTGCAAGGAACACAGTCCAGGCTGAGTCCTGTTGGGCAGCCAGGAGGGAGCTCAAGAGGGGTCGAGCTTTGCTCTCCTCTGGCCTCCCTGGGGAGCAGAGGTGCAGGCAGACTCACATGCAGGATTCGGGTTGCTTTGCAGCTTCTCCTCCGCCAGCTTGGAGATACAAAAATATACTTACAAAAATGAAGCAGGGAAGATGCAGTCGGCTGGCAAAGATGCTCCCTGGAACCAGGAATGTGATGCAAAGGCACAAACCCCAGCCCCCTCCCCAGTTCTCCCTCTTGAGCTCCCTGTGGCTTTCTGAGGGGCTGCAATAGCGGGAGAGAGGGGTCATGCTTCTTCTTCCACCACTGGCATCCAGCAACAGGGATTCCTGTGGTTTCCCTTCAAGCCTTGTGGGCTAATTTGGATTGTAAGGATGAGGCCACTTACTCTCAGAAAGCTCACAGCGGAGGGGTGGGTTAATCTGCATGATTCCAACTCCCACACCAGGCAATTGCATGAATCAGGTGCGTCCAGGACAGGTGATTGCTGCTCCTGGGGAGGGAGAAGGGGCCGAGCTCGCCATGGGGGCGGGAGAAGCAGGTGGCAGAGCACAGCATGTTGAGAGTCTTTCCTGACACTCCTTGGCCTACATTGGGCAAGGCGGCTTCTTGGCCCCGTAGCTGCCCAGGTGTCTGAAGACCCCCCTACACTGAGCTGTCTGCTCTGCAGAAAATGAGGCAGCCAGGAGGTCCATTACATCGCTAATTCAATGGCCCGGGGCTGATCTGACCTGTTGCCTTTTGGCCGTGAAGGCTGCCAGGCGCTTCCCCGAAACTAAATTGTGTTGGGCTGAATTCCCCCTCCTACACACACACACCTGGGGTCGGGGTGTGCGTGTGCGCCTGGCAGACCAGCTGGCCACGCCTGTCTGTGCCTTGTCAGTCATGCTGCCCCCTCTCTGCCCACAGATCGCTCCCTTGAGAACATGGCGGGGCGGCCACGGCTCGACTCGCTCAGCTCCGTGGAGGAAGACGACTATGACACGCTGGCCGACATCGACTCGGACAAGAACGTCATCCGCACCAAGGTGCCTTGTGCTGGGGGGCAGGAAGGCATGGGAGCCAAGAGTCACCCTCTGCCATTGCCAGCCAGTTCTGTCTGCCTGCCAGTGCTGTTCATCTGCCCTGGGTGTGGAGGGTAGAAGTGATGCTTCCCTCGCTTGCCATTTAGAACAAGCCAGAGAGCCACAGTCTGTGGCGAGGGAGGGAGGAAACACAGGAGAAAGTGGGGCTGAGTGAGCAGCACATGGCTTGACTTGCTTGCTTGAGACACCCAGAACGATCTGCAGGTGGCTCTTGATATCTAAGGCTCTCTTGGGCTTTACCTGCAAGTTGGGTTGGGCTGGGGGCAAAGGGATCAGACAAGATGAGCGGGGGTCAAAGCAGTCTCAGGGTCTGGAAATGCCGACCTTCCTTGTAGCCTCACAGGTTATCTTTCTATGGGGGGAGGAAGTGTCAGTTCCCAAGGAGACCCACAGTTCACCCCGCTTCTTGCATCTTCTCATTGCAGCAATACCTGTATGTGGCGGATCTGGCCCGCAAGGACAAGCGGGTGCTGCGGAAGAAATACCAGATTTACTTCTGGTAAGAGAGGAGAAGGATATGGGGGGGCGCTGTGCCCCACCTGTACTGGGGGCTAGCTCTGCCTTCTATCCATCAGTTCTGGGTAAAAGGGGCAGCCTGGCTTGGTGGCTGAGTGGACCTGCATGGCCGCCAGTGGGTCAACAGAGAGCCCACCTATTGCTTCATGGTGGAAATAAACTGGGGGTGTGGGACGCACATATGTCCCCTTACCTCTGGTGTCTCCTGCAGGAACATAGCCACCATCGCCGTCTTCTACGCTCTGCCCGTCATCCAGCTGGTCATTACCTATCAGACCGTAAGTGGGTTTCTTTCCTGGGCTTCTTTCCATGTGCTATTGATAGCCACCTGGCCACCTAGGTGCTATGTTGTCCCTGAAAGCCTGGTCTACCCATTTGCCCTCGTCTGGGCTGGAAAGGTTGGCTTTTGCCCCAGCCCAGCTCTGAGCACCTAGTGCCTTCTCTGTGCCGGTGTGAGCCGGTTTCCCCGGATCTGAGCTCTGCTAAAGGGGGCAGTGGATTGCCAAGCCAGCCCTCACAGTTGGGTCCTCTGCAGTGCTTACCTCCCCTTTCTCGTTGGCAGGTGGTGAACGTCACCGGAAACCAAGACATTTGCTACTATAACTTCCTGTGCGCCCACCCGCTGGGCAATCTCAGGTAGGAGCAAGGGTCATGCAGCATCCATCGTTCTGCCCGGACACTGAGGTCCAGCGCCGAGGGCCTTCTGGCGGTTCCCTCGCTGCGAGAAGCCAAGTTGCAGGGAACCAGGTGGAGGGCCTTCTCGGTGGTGGCACCCGCCCTGTGGAAAGCCCTCCCACCAGATGTCAAAGAGAACAACAACTACCAGACTTTTAGAAGACAACTGAAGGCAGCCCTGTTTAGGGAAGCTTTTAATGTTTAATAGGTTATTGTATTTTGGTGTTCTGCTGGAAGCTGCTCAGAGTGGCTAGGGAAACCCAGCCAGATGGGCGGGGTATAAATAATTAATAAATTACTATTATTATTATTAATTATTAGCGTCCTCTTCCCTGGGTCAGGGACTCCAGCAGAGCCTCTCTGGCTTTTGCCCACTATGCCTTGATGCAGACCTGCCTTGCTTTCCTCTCCCCAGCGCCTTCAACAACATCCTCAGCAACATGGGCTACATCCTGCTGGGGCTGCTCTTCCTGCTCATCATCCTGCAGCGCGAGATCAACTACAACCGGGCACTGATGCGCAACGACCTGCAAGCTGTGGTGAGTCGCGATGGGAGGATCCGGAGGGTGGTTTCAGTCCCCCGGAGCCTCGACACCAGGCGCTGCGCCCTCATTTGCCTCTCCTACCCTGGGACGCCTTTTTCTTCCTATCCCAGATCCCTAGTCTTAGAGGTATATTCAAGAGGTGGGTGGCGCTGTGGGTTAAACCACAGAGCCTAGGACTTGCCAATCAGAAGGTCGGCGGTTCGAATCCCCGTGACCGGGTGAGCTCCCGGTGCTTGGTCCCTGCTCCTGCCAACCTAGCAGTTCGAAAGCACGTCAAGGTGCAAGTAGATAAAAAGGTACCACTTCGGCGGGAAGGTAAACGGCGTTTCCGTTCGTTGCTCTGGTTTGCCAGAAGCGGCTTAGTCATGCTGGCCACATGACCCAGAAGCTGTACGCCGGCTCCCTCGGCCAATGAAGCGAGATGAGCGCCGCAACCCCAGAGTCAGTCACGACTGGACCTAATGGTCAGGGGTCCCTTTACCTTTTTATGTTCAATGCAGAGTTAAGAACAAAGGCAAAGGGTGAAACCGGCAGAAACAACATTCACAGCAGCATTTTATTTATTTGCTAGGGGCTGTCATCCTAGCCCACATTGCTTACCTTCCTCAGCCCCCAATCGTGTTGTCAACCATCCTTGGCTGTGCATGCACATTCAGTCACCAGCGTGCTGACAGACAAGTGCAAATATAATATAGGGAGATAATAAATGTATCGGCTCGTGTTCGAAATCCAGCATTTCCCCACCAATTTAAAATCCTATAGAAATATAAACAGCGTAGTGCAGGTCACAGCAAAATATTATGTCTATCTTTTCATAGCCTCACCTGTAGTTTTATAAACCATTTTATATGTCAAAATGAATGGAAGTTGTTAATGTTGCAGTTGTTGTATAAGGGATTGTTATTTTGACCTGAGTGTAATTGAAATTATTAGGATTTTGGTACACAGAAATAAAGTAAATAATCAAACCATCAATTCTAGCATGCAAGGAGCCACCTAAATTATATAATTTGGTATCTGCATGACTGGCATTAGTAATTGTATTATAATGAGGCTGTTACTGGATTGTAATTGAAAACTAATAAAAATTATTATCAAAAAATAAAAATAAAAATTGAGGGTCACAGCAGCTGTAAAAATACATCAAATCAATGAATCATAGCTAGCCGTACCAGGAAGGTGTGGTTTATGAACTTTAGCCTACACTGGCCAATGTTGTGGGACTACGGCTCCCATCAACCCCAGACAGCATGGTCATATGATACTGGGGCTGATGGGAGTTGTAGTCCAACAGCATCTGGAACAGGTTGGTGAAGGCCGGTAGACTCCATCTCTCCAGGCACACAAACACGCAAACTTGGGGGAACTACGTTCTCTTCCTTTCTCCCTGGCTTGCTGTAGTTGCGCAGAGAGTTCTGCTCTACTCGCCACCTCTTCCCAGCCCCTTTTTCTCTCCGGTAGACGGGGGCACAGTCGACCGTGACCCAGGGAGTCAATGGGAGCCAAAAGGGCTGGAGCTGAATGCCAGCTTGCAGGTGGGCGATGCAAAGCAGAAGCCACTGACCAGCTTCTCTCTGAAACTCTCTGCTCCCTTCTCTTTTCCTAGGAATGTGGCATCCCTAAACACTTTGGCCTCTTCTATGCCATGGGCACTGCCCTCATGATGGAGGGGCTGCTCAGTGCCTGCTACCACGTCTGCCCCAACTACACGAACTTCCAGTTTGGTGAGTGTCGCCTGGGAAGTGGGGCAGGACCGGAGGGGAGGGGCTGCCTGCACCCGGCAGATCAGGCACCCCCAACCTGCTTCCAACTGCAACTCATAGCAGGCCCAGCCAGCACGGCCACGGCAGCTGGAGGGCACCAGGTTCGGAAAGGCTGGGCTTCACAGTCCAGGGGCCATGGAGAACTTGCCAGAGGAGCCCTGCAGAAGAACGTGCAGCAGGTGCTCTGCCTTGTACGTCTGGGGAAAACGTGTGCAAATAATGATATCAGGGGCAGCCTCTCTGCCCATGTGCACTTTGCTTGCCCCTGAATAGCCACCTGCTACATGAAATGTTATGATTATTTAGTTAAGTTAAGTTAAATTAATTGAAAAAAGCTTGCAATTACCAGATAGGCTGAGGATTAAAACATGTAATGTGAAGAATTACTGTGTTTTTCACTCTATAGGATGCACTTTTTCCCCTCCAAAAATTAAGGGGAAATGTGTGTGCGTCCTATGGAGCAAATGCAGGCTCCTTGGCTTCAGCGATAGCAACACAAAGTCTCTGAAGCGCAGAGGGAGCGCTCCCTCCGTGCTCCGGAGGCTTTGTGTTGCTTTCACTGAAGCCTGGAGAGCGAGAGGGGTTGGTGCACACCGACCCCTCTTGCTCTCCAGGCTTCAGGGATAGCCACCTGAAGCCTTCGGAGCGCAGCGCGAGTTCCCGCTGCGCTCCGCAGGGTTCAGGTTCCTTTTGCTGAAGCCGGGAGAGCAAGACTCTCCTGGCTTCATCAGAGAGGGAGAGCTGTGCAGCGCTCCTTCAGCCAAGCAGGAGGAGAAATGGAAGGGGCTCCGTTTCTCCTGCCGCTTCGCTGAAGGGGCGCTGAGCAGAGAGGGGGAGATTTTTTTCTTCTTGTTCTCCCCCTATAAAACAAGGCAGTGGTGTAGCGTGGGTTGTCAGCACCCGGGGCAAGGCAAGTAATTTGCGCCCCCTAACCCGTGGATTTACGTCCCCTAACCCATGGATTTGCGCCCCCTAACCCCCAGATGTTGCACCCGGTGCGGCCGGCCCCCCCTGCACCCCCCCACGCTACGCCACTGAAACAAGGTGCATCCTATGGTCAGGTGTGTCCTATAGAGTGAAAAATACGGTAATATGTTTAATGCTGAATGGATAAGACAGAAATATGTTAAGTGACTAGGTTAATTATATAAGAATTTTGATTTGGAAAACCGTTCAAATGATATACATTGAAATTCAGCTAGGGGGATACGAGGAAGTCACTCAACAATGTTATTAAGATTAGTTTGAATAAGGTAATGATTTATGTTTGTTTATTTGTTTGTGTGTTTATAAGTTGTGAAAATCAATAAAAAAAATTGGAAAAAAATAACGAATAGCCACCTGCTGCTGGTCTCTTGCTTGCAGACACCTCTTTCATGTACATGATCGCCGGCCTCTGCATGCTGAAGCTGTACCAGAAGCGGCACCCCGATATCAATGCCAGCGCTTACAGCGCCTATGCCTGCCTGGCCATTGTCATCTTCTTCTCGGTCGTCGGGGTGGTGAGTGGCGATGGGAAGCCTCCGGAGCTCCATGCGGGAAGGAGGGAGGCAGGCCTCAGCTGGGACAGTGGCCTCCCCAACCCCCGGGGGCTGGTGTCCTGTTGGCCCGCGTGGGTCTTTTCATTCTTCCTTCTCGTGGGGGTTTTTGCAAACGGCATTGTCCCTCTCCGGTGTCCCTCAAATTCCTCGGTGGCCTTTATGTATTGGCAAAACGTTTCGGATTTGTTTTAAAAACAAAATCACAACAGTGAACCAGGAAAGGAAAGCCTTTCCCATGATTATTACACTTGAGGAGTACAAATCGGGGGATTTGGCGCTGCGGGTTAAACCACAGAAGGTCGGCGGTTCGAATCCCCGCGACGGGGTGAGCTCCCGTTGCTCGGTCCCTGCTCCTGCCAACCTAGCAGTTCTAAAGCACATCAAAGTGCAAGTAGATAAATAGGTACCACTCCGGTGGGAAGGTAAACGGCGTTTCCGTGCACTGCTCTGGTTCTCCAGAAGCGGCTTAGTCATGTTGGCCACGTGACCCGGAAGCTGTACGCCGGCTCCCTTGGCCAATAAAGTGAGATGAGTGCCGGAACCCCAGAGTCGGCCATGACTGGACCTAATGGTCAGGGGTCCCTTTACCTTAACCTTCAGGAAAGGACGTTGCAGAAACCGCTTTCTGCTCCTCTTCCACCCCAATTTCCTCTTAAAATAGTGGGGAAACCCTGGCTTCCATTGAAAGGAGGGAGGAGGCAGAAAGGAGACTTCCTGTCTTGCCTTCTCAACCCACTCCCTCCCCCAGCCTTGAATTCAGTATCATGGCCCCAGCAAATGGCGTGATGCACCCCTTTCTCTCCTCTCTCCCAGGTCTTCGGCAAGGGCAACACGGCTTTCTGGATCGTCTTCTCCGTCATCCACATCCTCTCCACTCTGCTGCTGAGCACCCAGCTCTACTACATGGGCCGCTGGAAACTGGGTGAGTTCTGCCAGCCGTTCTTTTTTAAGAACAATATATTTTTATTGAATTTTCTGTTGCACAATTTCAAATGAATATTTTACAAACTTAAAAAAATATCCACTGGCTTCCATTCTTCTCTTTCCGTGGTTCATTTTACGTATCCTATATCCCTGCATATTTTAGTATAACCATTCAAATCAATTTTCCACTTTTACATCCATTAAGAATTATTTACTGACTCTATTTAACTTATCTTAATGCTGCCAGCATTTTCAGCTGTAGGCACTTACTTTCCATATACAGTGGAACCTCGGGTGTACTCAATAAATGTTTTCCAATCTTATTTAAACACATGTTCTTGTCTCTTATTCAATATCTTAAATCTGCAAGTTGTGTGTATTCTGTCAACTTAAGTTACCAAGCCTCTTGAGTTGGGACCTCGCTCACTTTCCATTTTGGGGCTAAGAAAACAACGGGCATAAAAAAGAATAAGAAATCAAGACAGCAAACTTTTTATAAAAGAATGGAAATGGTTTATTGAATATTTACAGATAAATTGCAAACAGGTAAAAACATTGGCAGGATTATTGTAATAACCTGCAGTTACATAAGAATATACCTGTATATTTAAAGTAGATAATTAAATGAGTAAATTAAATGAATTTGGATATGCAGAAGAAATTTTAAAAACTAAATTTAAGGAACCGCAGAAAGAGAGGGAAGGAAGTCAAACTTTGAAATGTTAAAAAGATTGCAAAAGTAATGAAATGTATAAACTTGAAAAGTATAAATAAAAACTTAAAAACAAAAATGGGCATACATAAATAACCTTTTCTGACACCTGGGAATTTCGTTCTGGGTTATCCTCAGAAAAAAGGACTCTGTTTTTTGGGGGAGGAGGGCGCATGAGAGAAATCTCATGGCTGATTATGTAAACATGTCCTCTGCTTGCTTCCCAGGAGTGGCCTCCTGCCCCCACCATGTCAGCCCACAGGGCAGGGTGCATTCCTGGGTCCACGTAGCTTTAACATGTCTCTCTCTCTCTCCACAGACTCTGGGATCCCACGCAGGATCTTGCACGTGCTTTACACGGACTGCATCCGCCAGTGCAGCGGGCCTATGTATGTGGTGAGTAAGGCTGGATCTATACTGATAAAAAAACAACGCTATAAAATCTCTCGCTGCAAAATTCCATTGGCGACAGATCACTGCTCTACAGCACCACCTGGTGTCACATGTTTGTAGTGCAGTTGTAAAAATACAATTGACGCGTGTAGCTAAGTCCTCTAAGTGTGGCTGGCTCTCTCCTGGAAGGATTGCGGGGGCTGTATGAAAACTCGACCTCCCTCTCGCTGGGCTAGGGCTCCCGTGGGTGCTTTGCTGGCCTCTGTTGCAGATGCTAATCCCCATTGCCTCCCTCTCTTTTCCTCCACAGGATCGAATGGTGCTGCTGGTGATGGGCAATGTCATCAACTGGTCTCTGTAAGTCAGGGTTGGTGGGCAGGGCAGGATCCAACTGGGCAGAGCAGAGAGGATTACCAGCCAGTCAAGGGGCAGGAGGGGGGGTGTATTTATATCAGATTAGGCAAGAGACACAGGGCCTTCTCTCTGGTGATGCTGTGGGAGATGGGCTCCCTCTGCCCTTTCTAAAGGGAGGTTAGCAAATATCTTTCAGCTCGCTTTTAACACGTGGCCTGCTGCCGTTATGGGATTTGTGTTTTCCTTTCTTCGGGCTGCTCCTAGTCTCAGAATGTTTCGTGAGAACAGCTCCTGCCTTATTCAGGTTTTAGGTCTGCTGTTTTTATTGTGCGTGTGCGTTGTAAATTGAATTTGCACTTACACGTGGTGGGACAGAAAGGCAGAACAGCAACAAGAGTGACACATTATCATAACAACAATGGCAGGAGTGGTCCTCTCAGGCTGGCAGAGGCCTCCCCCCCCCCCCGTGGCCTTGAAGGGCCCCCAGTTGTGGTCCTTGAGGAGTCACCCTCCCGCTTGACAGCCTCCTTTTCCCCGCAGGGCTGCTTACGGCCTCATCATGCGGCCCAACGACTTTGCCTCCTACCTTCTGGCCATTGGCATCTGCAACCTCCTCCTCTACTTCGCCTTTTACATTATCATGAAGGTGCTGCACGTAACCCGACTTGGCTCTTGGGGCCAGGGCCAGCTTCTCTCTGGGCGGAATATAAATTGCATAAATAATAATATCGAGGGGGTGGGTGTTCCCATTCAGAGGCGCCAGTTCGCGAGGACAATTGTGGGTGGAGTTGTGTGCATGATGAAAGGATGTCAGGACGTTCCCAGTACCAGTCCCCAGCGTGGGGCTGCTTCAACCTTCCTTCCCCTCTGTGGCAGGAGAAGGAGCCGCTGGCCACTGAAACTGTGCCACGCTCAAACTCCTTTGCCCCCTGATTTTTTTTGGACTTTGGGGGGGTCCCCCAAAAATTATTGTATGTGAGCCAAAAGGATTTATTTGACCTTCATGAGTTGGCGCCCCTGCTCCCATTTATTATGGTGGAGTAACTTCCTGCTAGATTGCAGCCCCTCTGTGCTCCTTTTGTCTGTGAATTCAGTACATCCGCAATAGCAACCGAGAAAGTTGGGATTTCCACCTCCCTCCCTCCCTTCCTCAACTTTGTTTCTGATCAGCTTTCCTTGCCCTGCAGCTCCGGAGTGGGGAACGCCTCAAGCTGATCCCCCTGCTCTGCATCGTTTGCACTTCCGTCGTCTGGGGCTTTGCCCTCTACTTCTTCTTCCAGGGGCTGAGCACCTGGCAGGTGAGCCATTTCCCCACCCTCCATATCCTCAGTTCCCGCACAGGCTTGTCCCAAACCGCCCACGTCAGAGCAGACCTCTGAGTAGCAAGTTGAAGGAGCTGCACTTACACAGTGGTACCTCGGGTTACAGACGCTTCAGGTTACAGACTCTGCTAACCCAGAAATAGTACCTCGGGTTAAGAACTTTGCTTCAGGATGAGAACAGAAATCGTGCTCCGGCAGCGTGGCAGCAGCAGGAGGCCCCATTAGCTAAAGTGGTCCTTCAGGTTAAGAGCATTTTCAGGTTAAGAACGGACCTCCAGAACGAATTAAGTTCTTAACCCGAGTTACCACTGTAAAAGGCTTTAGAAAAGCTCTCATGCAGAAGATGCATCACTGCCCTGCGTTGCTGTTTGGTTAGGGCAGCCTTAGCCTTAACCGTGGCTCCCTCCGTACCTTTTGGGACTACGACTCCCATCAGCCCCAGGCAGCGGCCTGGCAGTTGCATCCCCAGACCTCTGGAGGACGCCAGTTAGGGGCAGACTGGGTTAGAGCTTGTTGGGTGGGGGACAGCTGAATCCAGCGCCGACTGCGCAGACCGCCTGCCTCCTGCCAAGCTTCACAGACTGCCTTGTCGCTGACCTTCCGCAGAAAACGCCGGCCGAGTCCCGCGAGCATAACCGGGACTGCATCCTGCTCGACTTCTTTGACGACCATGACGTCTGGCACTTCCTCTCGTCCATTGCCATGTTTGGCTCCTTCCTGGTAGGTGGCGTGGGCCCAGCTGGCCTGGCAAGGGGCGGGAAATAGCAGCACCCAAACGGTGGTCTCCAATGCCGGCTGCGCCGAAAGGGCCAGCAAATACTGGCGAGCAGGGAAGAATCTGGAGGGAGGTTCGCCAAGGCGGTGCGGGCCGGGGCGAAAGCAGCACCCTGCACCCACGTACTCCCCCTTGCACGACAGCACAAAGCTACCTTCATTTCTGGGGAAGGAGAGGGTGGGCTTTTAAACCACCGCCCACCTCCCCAACCTGACCCTCCCTCCCTTCCTCTTGTTGTAGGTATTACTGACTCTGGATGATGACCTCGATTGTGTCCAGCGTGACAAGATCTATGTCTTCTAGAGGCCAGGATTCCCCAGCAAGGGGGGAACGAGGCCTTTCCTGCCTGATGGCTTGGGACAGGCCTTGCAGAGGCGTTTGGCTGGAGCCAGGATTTGCAACAGGCCTCCCTGCCCGTTCAAATGCATCGTGAAGATGTCACCTTTGGCAGAGCCAGCGGGAGCAACCTAGGCTGACGGTGGGGGGCACACCCTCTTTCAGTATTTGAGCCTTCACGGTGCTGGATGCCCCGGGCAACTTTGGGCAGCTTTGAATGTTGCCTGTCTTGCATTTCCAAGAGCTCTGGATGCCAGGCAGGCTCCGGCCGGGTCGCTTGGTCCTGCTGCTGCGCCAGGTTTTCAAGAGAATCGGCACCTCGTTGGCTGCCAGCCTCTGAGGGTTGGCCTATGTGCCCACCGACTCCCCTGGGCATGGCCTGGGTCAATAGGGAAATGACAGGTTTCCCCCCTGCCGCCGCTGCCTCCTCCTCCTCCTCCTCCTTAAAGGGGTGGGGGCTTGTTGTTAGAGGCCAAACTGGGGTCTTGCACTTCCAGCACGGGGCTGGGGAGAGGGCCTGGCAGCAGCTCCTAGGTAAGGGGGCTGGCAGGAGCCTGCCTTGGGGGCCCTCGCCCTGGAAGCTCCTCACCCGCCCATTGCCTCACGCACATTTCTGCCAACCCTGAGTTAAGCACATCTTCGCCCTCTGCAGCCGAGGCCACGTTGCCTCCTATCTCTGGACAAAGACTTCTGACCTCCATGACGCTGCCACAACCGGTGTGATCTTCCTTCCAAGCGCGGCCTTTCTGAGGGGCAGGTGGTGCTCAGTGGGGCCCCTCTTGCCAACTAGATGCCACTGCCATGCCCAGGAGGAAGGGGGCGCCGTTTTCTCTCTGTTCTTAAAGCACACACGGCATTGGGGAGGGGGCTCCCTTCAGTGCCTAACTAAAACTGGGGCGGCAGGTTGGGCTCTGTCTCCTTGTCTCCCCTTCCGCCTGCCACTGGGTGGGCCTTGGCAGCTGCGTCGCCCCCTGACGGTTTACACTGCACTGCCTGAAGATGTTTGCTCCTTTTTACTCTTGTTTTCTGCTCAGACCTAGAATCCGATCCAGGAGGCCTCTCTCCTCTCATTGTTCCTTACGAGCTGCCCAAAGTAGCCGTACGAATAACAGTTATGGGTGGCTGCTCCGGGCTGCAAGCCAAAGGGCTCCTTCAGTGGCTGGGGGGAGGCCCCCACCCACTGCACTACCGGGGGAAGAGCCTTTCCCCCCCACAAAAAAATTAACAATGAGAAGGGCCTCCTACATTCGTCCATTCCTGGTTATTGATTGTGAGTTTGTTTGTTTTTTAACCATTATTCATGTAAGACATTGCAGAACAAAATGACCGTTTTCATTTCCTACGGATTCTGCTGCCAAATGCAAAGAAATAAACAAAAGCCTTGCTTTGCTCCTTTGTGTAGTTCTTCCTCCTCTGGGGACGGGCAATGGTGCCTGCCTTTAGAGGGGTGTGGGTACTGCCTCTCCTCTTCACCCTCCCCATCAAAACCCCCTTTTGGCTAATCTCTTAGTGGCAGCAAGTGAGGCAGCGCAGTTCCCAGGCTCTCCCTGGCCCCCCACCTAACATCTCTCTTCAGGGGGAAAGGTTCTCCTCTTCACGGAGCAGGGAATCCTTTCCTTCAGGGATTTAGGGCACCGTACACTCTTTCAGCCCAGCTCATAGGTGCTTGTGACAGTCACTCTGGGGGTTGGGAAAGCAGGAGATATGAGCCTCTTGGGTGGAAAACAGGGCAGGAAATGAAGGCGTTTGAGCAATTGGGCGCAAAAAAATGCTGGTGCCACATAGCCTCACTAAAACAATGTGAATTGGGTGCCATTCTTTGATTTCCTTTCACAGGGATTTCAATTGGACTAAGGTGCAGTGGAATCTGCATCAAGAGGGTGCCTCTGGGCAGCTTTTAATATGAAGCAAAATAAGAGCCAATCTGTGTGTGGATGAGTGCGTTCATTGGTGCCACGCACACCATTTGCATTTTTTTAAAATTTGCACATTAAATGCAAAGGCCTGTTGAATGGCCTTCTTCGTGTTGGCCTCGACTGAGTGTTCCCCTTTCCTGCTCCAGGTGCAGACCCCTGACCCCCCTCCCAAAGAGGGGGCACAGCCAAGTGGGACATTTGTTCACAACTGGAAACATCTAACCAGGATTGCCTGCTTGCCACCACCTCATTCAATCCTAGGGGTAAGGGTGGGGAAAGTGAAAGGAAACTCCAGAAAGATGCAAGTTTGCTTTATTAGGTGGGCATCAAAATGTCTCTTTTGTCTTGAGAATTTTTCATGCATGGCATTCAGAAAAGTTATAGGCAGCTTCTCTGCCTGCAGCCTTCCTCCCTTGCTTCCCCCTTCCCCCTAGGCCTTCTGCCCCTTTTAAAGTGTTCCCCCACTGCAAAGACCTGGGGAAAGTGCTGTGTGTAGTAGCCAGGAACCCCTCTGCACTGTCAATCTAGGCTGCACCAACTGGATCCCTGGGGGCTTCCTTGAGCCTCTGCCCCCCATGCGCTTCAGCCTTCCTGTGGCACCAATGCCAGGAGGCCCCTGACAGCCCCCACCAGTTCACTGAGCTCTTCCCCTTTGTCCAGCCCATGCTCCCCTCCTTTGAACAGCGTGATGTGGACATTGGGACTCTGCAGCCGCTCCGCCACCTCCAGCGCTCGCTGCCAGGGCACGGTCTCGTCCCTCAAGCCATGCAGCAGCCGGACAGGGCAGGACACGCCGATGGATGGGCGCTCCAGCAGGCTGTGTTGCTCTGCCTCCTCAAAGAAGCCCCACTGCATGAGCAGGGGCTCCTTGCCGGCCCTAGGGAAGACATGGAAGCCATTCTGCTGGGCTTGGCTCCTCACCTGGTGGAGGGCAGAAAGGGCACAGTCAAAACAGGGTGGAGCAGGGGCCACCGTGGCCTCACCCACCCCAGGGCTGAACTAGCCCCAGTCTGGATGGCAGCAGAGCCCCAGATTTGCCACGTGGTCCTTCCATGAGAAGCATGCCCTTTGGGGGGGGCAGATACCAGGCACCCCAGTTCCCACCCCCTTGCTGTTTACTTACCATATTTACTTGAATGTAAAGCGCACCTTTTTTTGCCAAACCACACTGCGGAAATTAAGGGTGCATATTAGATTTGATGGCACCATCCAATGCTTTTTTGGTTCTGAGGTTTTGGAAACTGAGGTGCGCATTAGATTCGATGGCGCATTAGATTGGCACCAATACAGTATCGGCCAAATATCTATCCCTCCCTTCCTCCCAAATGAACCCAGGGTGGCCTTCTCTTTGGCTAAGAGCTGCTGCTCACCTCTGCGGGGAGCCCCCTGGCATGGGCGATGAAGGCATCGACGCCAACCCCTGTGGCAACTAGCCCAGCAACCCTACCTGGGCGCTCCAGAGCCACCAACAGCATCAGCCAGCCCCCCATGCTGGCCCCCACCAGGATCTGGAAGAAGAGGAAGAGGAAGAGGTGTTTGCCCTCTGCCGCTATCTGGGATGGCAACCAGCACCTTCTCTGGGCAACTCTGTGCTGTCCTTCAAAAGCAGCTGGTGTTTGTGCCCATCTGTGAGCTGTCTGGGCATCAGCCAGGAGGTTCCAAGAGCCCATCTGGTCTGACTTCCTGCCCTAAAGGCAGGCCCCCGATCCACGGCTCAGCAGTCCCCTGAAGAGCAGAAAGGCCAGGCGAGCTGGAGCGGCAGTATGGGTCAATGGGTGCGAGGTTTGGTCATCCATATTTCTGGCACTAAGGGCAGTGAGGTGGGTGCCCGTGCCAGCCAGGGTTGGCTTAGTGAATCGCAGGGATGCTTACCTGGGGGCCGCTGGTGAGCTCGTCGAACACACTCAAGGTATCTTCCTTCCAGTCCCCCAGGCGGCTCTCTTCAAAGCAGCCATCTGACTCCCCACATCCCCGGTAGTCAAAGCTGGGGTGAGAGGAGACATTTTGAAGACCCTTCCCCCAAAGGGGCACACACCTAGGGCTGCCCCTCCCATTAGGCAGGGTTGAGGCAACAAGTGGTGGCTTTGTGGAGGACACCTGTCTGTGTGCCTGCCATCCTTTGGCCCAGGAGAGGACACCGTCCTGTCACCAGTGTGGAAGTGACATTCAGCTGTCATCTTCAACGCATGGGAGGCCGTCTTTGTCTCAGGCCGCAAAAGGGCCCTAAGTCCACCCCAGGACCTCTGGAGAGTCCAAACAGGTTCTTGCTTCCCACCTGACGAATGCCCGTCCTGTCTCTCGGCAGAACTGCTCCATCCTCTGACACTTGGGGTTGGCTCTGGTGCTGCGGAAGCCCAGCAAAAAGACGACACCGGGGCTGCAGCCTGGTAGGCGGTGGTAGGCCAAGCGGGGCAGACCTTGGCGCGACAGAAACGATGGTGCCATGTTGGCAGAGCTGTAGGCAAAAACGGGGGGGGGGGGAGAGATCCTAGATTTTTGTTAGGATCACTTTTATTGGGTTGGTATATTACAAAACGATACAAAAAAACTTAAATCCAAAATCCAGCTGTCCCTCCACCTTCCGCAAGAGATGATGTCTGCATCCGTATCTGAAGTGTATTCAAGTCCACATCATATATCCAGCTTTCAAAGGTCCTCAAAGGAGGACGTCAGCCAAAGATGTTTACATGCAGTTTATTAAAGTCATTTTTCACACCATGCATGTTGAAGCTGTGCCATTCTACTGTGAATAAGTCCTTTTGCCTTAGACTTTGTGCCGCTCGAAGTTTATTGGTAAGTTTCTCAAGTGCCAGTTTCCAGACCATATTATACCAATTTGCCATTATACCATGGTACCTCTGGTTAAGATCTTAATTTGTTCTGGAGGTCCGTTCTTAACCTGCAACCGTTCTTAACCTGAGGCACCACTTTAGCTAATGGGGCCTCCTGCTGCCGCTGCGCGATTTTTGTTCTTATCCTGAGGTAAAGTTCTTAACCCGAAGTACTACTTCCGGGTTAGCAGAGTCTGTAACCTGAAGTGTCTGTAACCCGAAGTACCACTGTATACCAATATATACCTATACTCCTTCCATATATTTCCTATACCTAGTTATAATAAGTCTTGCTGCAACTAATAGATACTCAACCATTGGCTTAACGTGCACATTTGCATTTTAAAAAGATTTAACAAAGACAATTCCAGGCATTGAACCTAGATCCTATGAGATATTAATACAAGAGTGTGTCTGAGCAAGGACAGAGGGCCTTTCCCTCCAGGCGAAGTGACCACAGTCCACCTCCATCCATGTGTCCTGATTTCAGGTCCTGCTTTAGCCCCAGCTGCTCTTGGCATGAGAATTCCACACTGGGCAATTCCACCAAGGGACAATCACTGCTTGTGGCACTTCTCTCCTGCTAATCCTCCTGTGGCACCTCAGAGCCGAGTCCTGCAGGTCTCTGCAAGCTGCTCTTCTTCTGAAGGGCAGAGGCTCAGAAAGGGTCTGGCTAAACAGAAGGTTGCAGCATCCTGGTTGCACCTGGGACTCAGCTACATTAGTAAGGAAAAGAGCAGTGTTTTGAATGCATTATAAACATGCAACACCAGATGGCGCTGTAGAGCAGAAAACTTTTCTATGCGATTTTACATAGTGTTTTCTTTTCTTTTATTATAACAATTAAATTTCTGACATATTTATAGCGTGTTTTCCCTCCTGTGTGTAGATCCACTCCAGCAAGGCCGGGAAGACTTTGAGGCAGGTGCTGCCAGGGATTGTTTCCCTGCCCATCTGCTCCTTCGGTAGATTTCTGCAGCACCAAGAGACATTCTGCTGCTGCTGCTACAAGCAGTGTAGTTAGTGAGTGGAGGCGTAAGTCCTGGGTTCAAATGCCACCAGGGCCAGAGAGAGACCCACTGTGTGGCATTAGGCTCTTGCTCAGTCTTCCTTTTAGTCTCAGTTGGCCTTCTGAGCAATGGGTGCACTAAAATGATACTTACATTTGCCTCGGCCACCGCTTCATTCACCCACAGAGATACACATGGACCTTCACCCGACACTTGCAGGTAGACTTTGACTCTGTTTGCTAGATCACTCCATGCCTGTAGCAGCCAGCCAGCCAGGCCCTTCCTCTTCCCAGCCCTAGGGCTCAGTGACAGCCTTTCTTCCCTTGGACTCTCTCCCATTTTTCTCTGGCCCTTCTCCCCAAAGTCGTCACAGGGAGAGATCCAGTCCCTCTTCCTCCTCCATGCTGAAGGCTGCAGATTGGCTATTCCCCCCCCCCCCCCAATTTCCACAGCCCCTGCTTGGGTCCTTTAGGGGCTGTGAAGTCCTGACACCCACCTTTTCAGCTGTGGTGCAGGCCCTGGGAAAGCCGCTGAGCTGTTGCCCTCTGTGCAGAGTCTGTGACAAACAAGCAGCCTGGAACAGAGGAATCAAACACTGGCTATTTTGCTAACTCAGCAAGTTGGAGACTCATTACGGAATGAGGGGAAACCCCAAGCCTGGGAGCCACTGGAGGAGCGGCAGGACAGAGACGGAAGCATCAAGGGGTTAATTTCTTATGAGAGGTATGCAGAGCTAGTGCTTTCTGAGAAATCCAGTTCTGCAATGGTGAGGGAAGCCACACTGTGCATGTTCAGAGGCCCCTCTATGTTTCACATGTTCCAAATCACACAGGAGTGCTTTCTACCTGGAACCTCAAACAGCCAGTAGGCGGAGATTTGTAATTTCTCACTGCGATTTGGCTTATGATGCCACCATGGTTAAACCCAGCCTTTTACTCCTTGGTGCATTTGTTATGTACTGAAGTTCTCACCCTGGGCCAGCAGGGGGATACTGTAGATAGTTATGCAAATAAGGGATCGAAAGTGACGTTCAGTGATTGGATAGTTTTAGAAAATTGTTACAGTTACGTTGTACTGGAGCTCTATATAAGCAGGCTGACTGAACCCTTCAGTTCAGTTCAGTTCTGGCCTGTGAATAAACAAGAGCTGTTTGAAGAAGAATCACTGTGTCGTCTGATATGTTCACCCACAACTTAACAGTATTGGCCCTTACAAACAAGCAGGGGCTCCTTTTTACGATACCATTCTGAATTAAAACAAGGTCCAAAGGCAGCTCATAAATTAGCATATTTTTATTTGTGAGAGCTGATGGTTAAATCTGAACATAGAACTGGCCACAGCTCCAGATTTTCTGCCTTGTAAAAGATCAGGACAGCCATTAGATGTTACTGTTACTCCATCAGTGGGTGGGACAGGGCGAGCCAGGGATGGAAGTATTGTTGCCTTGAAAGGAGGGTGTGTGTGACTGGCTCTTTATGGTTGTGTTTTACATTTTATTATTTCTATCCTTTCCTTCCTCCCCAAGGAGTGCAGGGGAGCAAACAGATGCACAGTTTGAAAGCGAAAACAAAGTATAAAACCATTAAAAGCAATTACAGTTAAAAACATATCAAAGCAATTATGCTTTAAAACATTATTCCACCCAGTGATTGTGGGCTTTCCAGAAGTTAATACAGATTTATGCTTTTCAAATTACTCCATAGGTCCTTTCTCTGCCCCTCCTGAATATGGATTTTGGACCTAGTCCCATTGCATGTTTCGGGTGAAGAAGCCTAAGCCATTCAGTGAAAGATTCTGCCAGGGGTGGGGGTTGGGGGGGTCGGGTAGGAATGGACATAGTGTCAGGCCCTGTTGTCTGCAAACAGAGCCAGTATGCTAGTTCTTTCTTATTCAGTATGCTGTTTCCTTTTAATACCATACTTTTGATACCATCAACCATGACATCCTTCTGGACCGTCTAGGAGCTGGGAGCCGGCAGCACTGTTATACAGTGGTTCCGCTCCTTCCTCCTGGGTCGTGTCCAGAAAGTGGTGTTGGGGGATGAGTGTTCAGACCCATGAGCTCTTACTTGTGGGGTGCCTCAGGGTTCTGTCCCCTTGCTTTTTAACATCTATCTGAACCCACTGGGAGAGATCATCAGAGGGTTTGCGCTGGGTGTTCATCACTGCTCTCCTTTAAAACAGAACCAGTGAAGGAGGTGAAGGTCCTGTGTGAGTGTCTGGAGGTGGTTGGAGGACGGATGGCGGCTAATAGATTGAGGTTGAATCCTGACAAGACAGAAGTACTGCTTTGGGGGGACAGGGGGCGGGTGTGTGAAGGACTCCCTGGTCCTGATTGGGGTAACTGTGCCTCTGAAGGACTAGGTGCGCAGTGTAGGAATGAAAAATCACGGGAGACGAGAGAGGCAGGTGCAACATGAGGCGTCTGTCAGGGCAGGCCCTGGGAGCCTATTTTATTGAATATTGCAAGCATTGCCACAGGTGGGCCTGTGGCTGATTGGTTGATACATACACAAAGAAACTTGTGATTGGTTATCATAAGTACAAGGCGGGGATTACATGTGAGAGGTGGGATTTACATATGATCATTTATCACTGATACATTAAAGGCTGAGAATCGGAGCTAGAACTAGACAGGCATGAAGCCTCCTAATTAAATTGTAACTAGAGATTAATATGGCACAAACAATTACTAATGACTGATCATAACATGAAACAATATAACAATCAAGTTCTGTAGGTTTGGTCAGCTAGCCATGAAGAGCAGGTTCGTACAGTGTGTGCAAAAGCAGAGAAAAGCCTACAAGCAAGACTTCCCAGAATGCAAGAGAAAAGAAGCAAGGCTTCCCCATAATGCAGCAGTTATGGGCAGAAGGGGAACCAACAGCTATGTGCAGAAAGAGGACTTCCCTTTAGCGCAGCCTGGGAGTCATTTTGGACTCACAGCTGTCCATGGAGGCACAGGTCATTCTGTGTCCAGGGCAGCTGTCTACCAGCTCCATCTGGTACACAGGCTGAGACCCTACCTGCCCGCGGACTGTCTC
Source organism: Podarcis bocagei (assembly GCF_964188305.1). Lineage (NCBI taxonomy): Eukaryota > Metazoa > Chordata > Lepidosauria > Squamata > Lacertidae > Podarcis > Podarcis bocagei. The sequence goes on along the minus strand of NC_138141.1, from coordinate 17,323,580 downwards.
GCTAGAGTGGTGCATGCTCTGGTTATCTCCCGCTTGGACTACTGCAATGCGCTCTATGTGGGGTTGCCTTTGAAGGTGACCCGGAAACTACAAGTAATCCAGAATGCAGCAGCTAGACTAGTGGCTGGCAGTGGCCGCTAAGACCATATAACACTGGTCCTGAAGGGCCTACATTGGCTCCCAGTACGTTTCCAAGCACAATTCAAAGTGTAGGTGCTGACCTTTAAAGCCCTAAACGGCCTTGGCCCAGTATACCTGAAGGAGCGTCTCCACCCCTATCATCCAGCCCGGACATTGAGGTCCAGCTCCGAGGGCCTCCTGGCAGTTTCCTCACTGTGAGAAATGAGGTTACTGGGAACCAGGCAAAGGGCCTTCTCGGTAGTGGTGCCCACCCTGTGGAACGCCCTCCCACCAGATGTCAAGGACATAAACAACTACCAGACTTTTAGAAGACATCTGAAGGCAGCTGTGTTTAGGGAAGTTTTTAATGTTTGATGTTTTCTTGTGTTTTTAACATCCTGTTGGAAGCCGGCCAAATGGGCCGGGTATAAGTAATAAATTATTATTATTATTATTATTATTATTATTATTATTATTATTATTATTATTATTATTATTATTATCCTTTATTTGTACAGTGCATTTCAAGTGTAAAAAGCACCTCTCTCGCTCTCTCACTCACTTACTTTCTCTCTCTCTCTCTCTCTCTCTCTCACACACCCACACCCACACCCACACCCACACATACACAATTATAACAGCCCTGCAAAGTGGGACAGTATTGCTCCCCTGTTGCTAAGGTGGGGGCTGAGGCTGAGAGAAGATTGACTTATTTAAGGCAGGTAGAACATTTGTTTCCAGATATGGATTTGAACCAGTGACTTCTGCCTTAAGCTTGACTACTATCCTGAGCCCACTTTTTTCTTTCCTCATTTTTTTCTCTCCAGAAAGGCTTTATTTACATTATTCTGGTGGTTCTTGTAACCTGTGTCCCCTACACCTTTCCTGAAGGATGCGTCAACCAGATCTTCAGATGAAGATATGAAGCTGCAAATGGCACATTTCTCAGTCATTTGTGTAGCATTTACCACTTACCATTCAGTGTTTAATCATGTAAAATAAAAATTAAAAACCCACACCAGACATGGAAACTGGGCTGGATCTAGACACATTTGAGAAGCGTTTCAGTTAAATGTGTTGCAAACTTTGTATGAGAAATCAGGTTAGCAAAAACGGAACTCCACAGCGCCATCTGGTGTCACAGTGTTAGAATACATAAACAACGCATATAAAGTGTTTTTATTCTTCGCTAATGTAGCTGAGTTCCTGGATTCGAATCTCAACTCAGCTATGGACTTAGTGGAGCAGCTCACTCCCTCACATCAGCTTCGGTTCCCAAAATGTCAATTAGAAATAAGTAGGTGTCCTGCCTTACAGAATTATTCACTGTAAATCTTGTAAAGCACCTTGTGAAATGCAACTGCGGTCAGTTCTGGCGAGGCCAAGAACTCGAGTCGAAAACACAGGGGGAGGAGGAGCCAGGGAGGACTCTGGTTGTGCAGCAAAAACTCCCTTTCATCTTGGAGATTCAAAGTTGGCGAACTGTTACAATACCTGTTAATCTCATGCGGAAGAATTTCAGGGCATCTTTATTGGGCAAATGTTTAGATCCATGTGGGGGGAAGGTATTCATCCATTACTATCTTAAGGAAATCTTTACAGTGGTACCTTGGGTTAAGTACTTAACTCATTCCGGAGGTCCATTCTTAACCTGAAACTGTTCTTAACCTGAAGCACCACTTTAGCTAATGGGGCCTCCTGCTGCTGCCGCGCCGCCGGAGCACGATTTCTGTTCTCATGCTGAAGCAAAGTTCTTAACCCGAGGTACTATTTCTGGGTTAGCGGAGTCTGTAACCTGAAGCGTATGTAACCTGAAACGTATGTAACCCGAGGTACCACTGTACTCAGCAGGGAGGGACTAGATGGTTGCAAAATCTTGCACCCAGCATCTTGAGGGGCATTAGGCTGTAACTCACCAGGTGCTGCAAAAATCAAGAGTTATTATTCAAACAAGGTTAGCTCTCATTGGTACCTGATTCCTCCCACCCCTCAACCCTAGCAAATTCTTTATATTCTGACCTCACAGGGAATGCAGTGATGAGGTCAGAGCAGAGCCCCCCACCTCCCTTCCCCCCTTCCCCCCTCCCTCCCTCCCTCAGCATCCTTTGAGCAAAGCCTGGAACAAAGTCCTGCCTAAAAAAGGACCGACTCCCTCTGGTCAGGCCCAGGCAGAAACCACCGTCTCAGGCATGTGGGGAATGTCTCTGGAAGGCTCCTTCATCACTGTCTTTTGGAGTCTTTCCCCAAATATGGTGTCTGGAGAGTGGTGTGGTGTGGGGGTGGCTTGGTGGGGAAGGGCCGGCGATGATGTCACTGGTCAAGGAAGTGGAAGAGCCTTTTAGCCCCAGTCCCAGCCTCCGCTGGCTGCAGAGCGTGGCCAGAGCATCACTGGAGGAGAGCAACGCAGAGCAGCTCCTAGTAAGTGCCGCTTTTTAGGTGTTCTTGGGAAACAAGTGTATGGGGTGCTGGGCAGAGGGACGATGGAGCTGTTGGGCTGGTTATACTGGTGGCAGTGCAGCACATTTCAAATGACTTAAGTAGGCAATGGAGAAGTTGCACATCCCAAGAGCGTCTGGTTTCTTCTTCACCTGTAACGAGCCAGGCGTGCTCTTGGAAGAAAGGCACACAGGCAATGGGATGGATACATTCCAAACTCTACTCCACAGACAATCCATGGCTAAATGGGTCCTCCATCTGCAGCGGCTAATACAGACCCTCCAAGCGTCCCTATTCCCAGGGACAGTCCCGGATTTACAGAAGCCGCCCCTGTTTCTGATTTTGATCCCGCTTTTCCTTAGGACGTCCCTATTTTCATTGGAGAAAGCTTGTAGCCAAGTGACCCCCAAGCCAAGGAGATGAGCAACTATACAGTGGTACCTCAGGTTACATATGCTTCAGGTTACATATGCTTCAGGTTCCAGACTCCACTAACCCAGAAATAGTACCGCGGGTTGAGAACTTTGCTTCAGGATGAGAACAGAAATCGTGTTCCGGCAGCGCGGTGCGGCAGCAGCGGGAGGCCCCATTAGCTAAAGTGGTGCTTCAGGTTAAGAACAGTTTCAGGTTAAGAACAGACCTCCGGAACAAATTACCATAAGTACGTAACCAGAGGTATCACTGTACAACTATACAGGCAGACCTGTATGGGGACGTTTTCTAATTCTTAATGTTGTGTTGTGTTTTTGTACATGTTGGAAGCCACCCAGAGTGGCTTGGGCAACCCAGTTAGATGGGTGGGGTATAAATAACAAAATTATTAATCTTATGGACTAGGACATCCTTATTTTCATTGGATAAATGTTGGAGGGTATTCTTTTGGGAAAACTTTAAGGAAGGATAGTGATCTTCTTATGAGCTTCCTGAAGGCATCTGACCAGCTGCTGTAAGAAAGCAGCTCTCCTGTGGTCCATTCAGCATTCCCAACTAGAAAGAGGCAATTTTTGGCCAGCTGGGATCCACAGCTTCTGTATGCGCTGCCTTGGCTGTGGCCCAGGCTGGGTGGGTGAACTTGAGTCAGAGCAAGGAGGGGCAGCTGGATTGGGCACCTTCTCTGAGTTCTCTTGAACTTTGTGAAGGAAAGTAGCCAGAAGGGTCTGGTTGGGGGAACTTGCTGCAGCTTGTAGAACAAGCACTGTTTTGCACAGGCAAATCTGATAACAGACTGGTGCTACTTTTCGAGCCTGTCGGTTGCATAAAAAGAAACGTTGCTTCTTTGGTACCCTCTGAATGAACCTCTGCAGAAGTCACTATTTGCCACTGATGCTGCCTGTACAATTTCCAATACATAGAATCCTAGAGGGACCTCAAGGTTCATCTAGTCCAACCCCCCACATTGCAGGAATCTTAACTAAAGCGTCCATAACAGGTGGCCATCCAATCTCTGCTTAAGAGCTTCCAAGGAAGGAGAGCCCACAACCTCCCAAGGGAGTCTGTTGTGCTGCCAAACAGCTCTTACTGTTTTTTCCCTAATATTTAGTTGGAATCTCCTTTCTTGTTACTTGAAGCCATTGGTCTGTCTCCAACCCTCCAGAGCAAGAGAAAACAAGCTTCCATGTGATAGCCCTTGAGATCTTTGAAGATGGCTGTCATATCTCCCCTCAGTCTCCTCTTTTCTAAGTTAAACATACCCAGCGTGTTTTGTTTGTTCAAAACTATTTTGCACCAAGAGTGTGACCACCAGTAGAGTGATATATATGGGGGGCAACCAGGGAGCCAATGCTGGCCAAGCGTGTGGGGCTAGTGGACCATCATGCTAGCCTTGGTGGCTTCTCCGGCTGTTTCTAACAGATCAACCTCGGATCTTCTGGAGTGGCTCTTTCCATCCAGCGCAGCCTGGCCTTCCGTGGGTCATTGTGAGGAAAGCCTTTGGGATATGCTTGCGTGCCCCAGTTCCCAAGCAGCTCATTTTGTGCTCCATCGGAGAAGTCTGCCATGTGGAACTTGGCTTTCACGGAGGCTGCAAAACATAGCCTGGGCAACAGGCAGGGAAATAAAGACTTGCAAAAGCATCTTTCTACCCCCAGGAAATTAATCTCCCAGGAGCTTTGACTTCAAGAAAGTGAAGGGAACACTAAAGTAGGGATCAACCTACGTCGACAGGTTTGGGATCTGCTGGGGTGGGGCAGGGCACAAGGAAGGCTGGTTGAAGCTGTTACTCAAGTGTGCACAGGGAATCTTTGTCATCCCCACTTTCTGACCTCCCCTCCTCTAGGTCTGTGGCTGACAGCCCCACTGGGAAAGTTGAGATACTGCCCATCCTTCCAGGCCAAAACCTGCTGTGCCTCTTGATTGGAGGAGGGTCTTCCCAACAGGATGCCTGTGCTAGTGGAATTCCTAGAACCACAGCAAGGGGCACTGAAGGCAGGATGACCCCAGGCATCCATGCTGTATATAGTAATTATTATTATTATTATTAGTAGTAGTAGTAGTAGTAGTAGTAGCCTGCCCATCTGCCTGGGTTTCCCTAGCCACTCTGGGCAGCTTCCAGCAAACTACAAAAACATAATAAAACATCAAAACATTAAAAATTTAATGCTAACAAAACATTAAAAACTTTAAAAAAACATTAAAAACTTTCCATACAGAGCTGCCTTCAGATGTCTTCTACAAATTAGGTACAGTGGTACCTCAGGTTACAGACGCTTCAGGTTACAGACTCTGCTAACCCAGAAATAGTGCTTCAGGTTAAGAACTTTGCTTCAGGATGAGAACAGAAATCGTGTTCCAGCGGTGTGGCGGCAGCAGGAAGCCCCATTAGTTAAGTGGTACTTCAGGTTAAGAACAGTTTCAGGTTAAGAACGGACCTCCGGAACGAATTAAGTACTTAACCTGATGTACCACTGTAGTTCTTTATCTCCTTGACATCCGATAGGAGGGCGTTCCACAAGGAGGGTGCTACCGCCAAGAAGGCCCTGCAGCATGAAACACGCTGCAGATTTTAGTGTTATGTCCACATTACACTCACACCTTTCCTGCAATGCGATCAAGATGGCATGTATGGTTCCTTCCGCATTTTATCATCAAAACCCTGTGAGGTAAGTTAGGCTGACTGTTTCAAGGCCACACCCAAAGGGGTGTGAACCCTGGTCTTCCAGGTCCCAGCCAAACACTCCAAACACAATGCCACAGTTCCCCACCATCGAGACTTATTTTGGCTGGCATAAGAGAGCTCACAGCCTCGGCTCGGAGCCAGCACACCCTTCCTTCACCCCCACTTCCACTGTCAGCGAGTCCCAGGCTTTTCAAGCCCAGGAACACCAGCGCCTTGCCAGAAAGAGCAAATATCCCAGGCTCACTGCCTCGCCACCAGGCCTAGCTTCCATCTAACGCTTAATGTGGGGCTCTGAGACATCAGCCTCACCAGCCAAGGCTTACAGTCAAGACCGGACTTACTTGGGACCTGAACATTTCAATACCGGGAAGAAAAGACCTGCTGTGGAACTTGTACATTTGGTGACATCTGCATGGGACAACGTGCAACTTCTGTATTTGGTGTGAGCCGTTCAGCCGGTCTTGGTGGGCATGATGCGCCAGCGTGCATGGAAGTTGCTTTCTGACGGGACGATTCCACGAGGAACCATTAGCATACCTTTGTCAGATGCCGGAGGGCAAGAGAGGGGTGGGGCAGAGGGAGAGCAAAGGGCACTAGAGGGCAACAGCCTCTGGGTCGTGCTGGTCTACAAACAAGGACTTTGGGCCTCTGCCTTCTACACAGTGGCCTTGTTGCAGCATCCTCTTTCTAGCAAAGGTTGCTAAACACAGTGTTGGCAGTTTCCCAGATGCAGCTGGGTTTTTTGGGTGTGTGTGTGTGTGTGTGTGTGTGTGTGTGTGTGTGTGTGTGTAAAGGACAGAAATGCTGAGCAAATGCCTTATCTAGGGTTGCAATACACATGGGAAATCCCAGACATGTGATCTTTTGGGGGGCCAACATGCAAATGTCCAGGGTTTTTTGGGGGGGTTAGTTTTATTTTGCGCATGGCTTGGGCTCAGGGCCCTCTGCATACCGCGGCCGCTGCCAGCCCAAGCTGGGAAAGGGGGCTGTCTGTCCTCAAGCTGTCTTGAGCTGTCCTCTTTTTTGCTTTTGAGATATGGCAACCCCACCTTATCTGTTCTTTGGGCTTTTCTCTGCAGTCAGAAATAAAGTTTATGCATCTCTGCGCATCACCCACAAATTTACACAGATGGGGAAATGGGAATGGTTCTTAATTCAGATCCCTCTGGGATGCAGAGGGTGTTGCCTATCTTGCTGGTCACATTCCCATGCTCCTGACCCCAGCTGCTCTCCATGTTTTGCTCTGTGGGGCAGGGGCAGGGGGGCAGGATTCTCCCAGCATCTGCCATTCTCCCAGAACCCACTTCTCGGCTTCTCTGAGCCAACCTCACTGTTATGTACTGAGTTGAATAGGATCCAAAATGCAGCAGTCTGATTGGTCCTAGAACAATAGGATCCAAAATGCAGCAGTCTGACTGGTCCTAGAACAATGCGGCAATATGATTGGTCTGCAGGAGCCACCCAATCCAGCTCCAGATGGAAGTGAATCCACAACTTGATTGGCCTACAGGAGAAATCCGGAATCAGCCAATCACGTGCAGCCCATTGTGTAAATAATGTATATAAAGCAGATACTTTGGGGAAACTTTCATTCCTCCTCACCACTATGAGCTGAATAAAGAGCATGAAATCCACTCTCGACTCTGAGTATATTTCACTCACCTCCCTGCCCACCTCTCTTTCTGTCTTCCCAGGTTTTCTTCCTCCTCCTCCTCCAACAAGCATGGCAAACAAAGGACCTTCCTTTGGCCTGAGCAGAGACGTCCAGGCCAAGATTGAGAAGAAATACGATGATGAATTGGAAGAGCGACTGGTGGAGTGGGTTGTGCTCCAGTGTGGGGCAGATGTGGGGCGCCCCGAACGTGGCAGGCTGGGCTTCCAGGTCTGGCTGAAGAATGGCATTGTAAGCACTGAACATCCCCCTGCTTGTCTCTTTGTCTCCCTGACCTCGGGGCTCAGCTGTGGACTGCGTGGTGTAATGGCAAAGGAAACAGTGACTCAGGGCATGAAGAGCATTCTCTTAAACTGCCCAACTAATCCTGTGAGCCCCTCACCCACCACTATTTAATCGCGGGGTTCCCAGGTTAAATGGGGGGAACAAAGACTCCAGGCCCGTGGAAGCCCTGGGATGCAGGCAGCCTCCATCAGTCCATCGGTTTCTTACAATTGCAGCCCACCGTTTTCCCATCGTGGAGCTCAAGGCGGCAGTGGTGGACTTTGGGGTCTCAAATTTCATTTTTTTTTAAAAGAATTTTTTATTGGTTTTACAAAATTTTTATAAACACGAACAAACAAGCAAACAAACAAACATGTATAATTTCATACCCTTATTTTCCTTAAACCTTATTTCGTCGACTTCCCCATACCTCCCCTTTCTACATTCCAATTTCCAAAACTATTTTAGCAAATCCTAACATTAGATTTTATCAGATTTTTCCCTTATTCTTTTCTTTACTTAGTCTTTTTCAGCTGTAAACCCCTTTTTCCCTAAGATCTCGACATTTTAGCACTCATTAATTTTACAATAATTTTTAAGATAAACTTTGAATTTCTTCCAATCTTCTTCCGCCGTCTCTTTCCCCTGATCACAAATTCTGCCAGTCATTTCAGCCAGTCACATATAGTCTATCACCTTCATCTGCCATTCTTCCAGAGTGGGTAGATCTTGAGTCTTCCAATACTTTGCGATGAGTATTCTTGCTGCTGTAGTCGCGTACATAAAAAAAATTCTGTCTTTCTTTAGTACCAATTGGCCGACAATGCCCAAGAGAAAGGCCTCCGGTTTCTTAGGGAAAGTACATTTAAGCACCTTTTTCATTTCATTATATATCATTTCCCAGAAAGCCTTAATCTTCGGGCACGTCCACCAAAGGTGATAAAAAGTACCTTCAGTTTCTTTACATTTCCAACACTTATTGTCAGGCAAATGGTAGATTTTTGCTAGCTTGACTGGGGTCATGTACCACCTGTAAATCATTTTCATAATATTTTCCTTTAAGGCATTACATGCCGTAAATTTCAACCCGGTGGCCCACAACTGTTCCCAGTCAGCGAACATAATGTTATGACCAATGTCCTGTGCCCACTTAATCATAGCTGATTTAACCGTTTCATCCTGTGTATTCCATTTCAGCAACAAGTTATACATTCTAGACAAATTCTTAGCATTGGGCTCTAACAGTTCTGTTTCTAATTTTGGGGGTCTCAAATTTCAGTGGCCCCCTCATACTCCGTTCGAAATCATAGTTGCGGCATCTCCAGCAGCGCCCCTGAGGCTCCTCTCCCAGGGTGACCAAACCAGTCGCGCTCCCCTAAATCAGTCTCTGAAGACAGCATGATTTGTGCCCAGGCACTTGCCTACCAAAGCCCTGATCAGACCCAAGCCTGCTTGGCTTCAGTAAGAGGGTGGCTTCCTGGGCCTTCAGGCCATATCCCGGGGTCCGTTTTATTGAGCCACTTTGGAAGCTAGACTTTTCACCTACTCGAGGGTTTGCAAATGCAAATGCTTCCTTGAGCCAGGAGGAAACCAGTCTGTCAAATCAAACCAACCAACCACACATACACTCAACCAGGATTGTGTGTGAGGTCTTACAAAGCTTGCTCCTTGGCATTGTAATTCTCTGAAATAGGGGAGACCCAGGTCTCTCTTATGGGGTTTCCCAATACATTTTGCCACCTGGGATCATAGAACAATAGAGTTGGAAGGGACCTTGAAGATCACCTAGTCCAACTCCCTGCAATGCAGCAACATGCAGCTGCCCCGTATGGGGATCGAACCTGTAACCTTGGCATTATCAGCACCACGCTCTAACCAAAAGAGCTATCCAGGACAAGAGATCATACACACTCACACTCACACACTCCTCAACTGGATTGGCAGCTGACTCTTCCAGAGCTATCAGGCAGGTTTAGGGGACTCAGGATAAACTGTGTGGTACGCACAGCTCTGTCCTCCTACAGAGGGGAATAGCTGGTGGGGGGTCACAAAGAAGAGCTGGGAGGAATCCACTTCTGCCTCCCTTCCGGCACCTGCCACCTGAGGTGGCTGCCTCATTCTGTCTAATGCTAGGGCCAGCCCTGGGGTTTCCAGTGACATATGATGCTCGAAGCCCTTGAGTGACTGTGGCTCCCTTTGCTTCATCTGGCAGATCCTAGGCAAGTTGATCAACAGTCTTTGTACTTCCAAGCCTGTGAAGATCCCCGATACTCCTCCTAGCATGGTCTTCAAGCAGATGGAGCAGATAGCCCAGTTCCTGAAGGCAGCAGAGGACTACGGTGTGGTGAAGACAGACATTTTCCAGACGGTCGATCTGTTTGAAGGTGGGAGGATAAGGAAGGCCTTCTGAGGCAGGTGGCAATGAGCAGGCAACAGAGAGCTCACAAAAAGTGGAAGGGAATGAGTGTGAAAATGCCTCTTGGCATCTTCCCTGTAAAATTGGCATGACGTTTGCCTTCATGGCAATAATGCAAAGTAAACTGTCATCGTCTAGTGAACACACAGAGAAGCAGGCAGTGGCATCTCCAAGATGGTGCAAAAGCAAGGCAGGACTTGAACCCAGTGCAGTCCAACCATCCAATCCATTCAGGTTCAGACCTCTGCTAACACTTCTTGCCTCTCCTTTGGAATATTCCACCTGGCTGAACATTTGCTGGAGGAATATTGGCTTTCTAGGTTCAAGCTCTGTCTAGGTAGAAGCTGCCTGGACCCCAAGAGATGGGGAGCCATTTCCAGTTCCCTTCTGGCCAACCTTTGGGGTTTACATGCCAGTAGTGGGCGGGGCCATAGGCAAAAGTGGGTGGAACAATGGACGTTAAGCTGGTGCAGTAGGCTAGCTTCAATGCAAACTCTCACGCACCCCTATCTGTCCTCCACCCAGACAAGCCACAGGCACGATCCGAGTTAAGGACGCATTTCAAGCCAGGCAAAAGACACTTAGCATTTGAAGTAGGACGAGCGAGCAGCAAGGGTTATCTGGGGAGGGAGCAAGTGTGGTTCCTCATCCTTGGCCATGGGGCTGAAGCCTATAAGACATGCCTGGGTCATCTGGCAGCGGCCTGTCCTGGTTTGGAACAGAGTTTGGGATTTGCTGCTTGGAACCTTTGACCTGCCAGATGTTGAACTCCCATCAGCCACCGCAGGCACAACCCATGGCCACAAGGTGGTGGGAGTTGTAGTTCAGCAACATTTGGAGGACCAAGGGCTCTGCACGCCTGGTTTACTTCCTGAGCATAGGAAGCTGCCTGGCACAGAACCAGATCCTTGGCCCGTCCAGCTCAGTTTGGGCTACTATGACTATCCAGGGTTTGAAGCTTTCCCATCCCTAATAACAGAGACAATGTGCTGGTGAGTTGTGGCTCTTGAGAACGCCAATGGTGCCTTGACTCAGCCCAACCTAAGAATAATCGCCTTCTCTCTCATCCTAGCGAAGGACATGGCCGCAGTTCAGAGGACGCTGATGGCTTTGGGCAGCCTTGCTGTGACTAAGAACGATGGACAGTATCGTGGAGACCCTTCCTGGTTCATGAAGTAAGTGGCATCTGAGCCTCTCTGGGGAGTGGAGCCAAGAAGAGCAGCAAGTGGATCGGGCCCAAAGGGATCTTGTTCTCGTGTCCCAGTTGGAGGCCACAAGCAGGAACTGAGCGTAACAGCTGCCTGAACCCCAATCGTTATATCTAGGAGAGGGTATTAAGAGGCATTTTGCCCATTTAGACTTGGACAGAATTCTCACAAGGGTCGTGGAACTCAAATTCAGTTCAGCTTGCCATGACTATAGCATTCACCTAGCGAATGCTTCCATTTCCAAATCCCCAGTGCTATAATGCGGAAATTCATCCTTTGGCAGCCAGATTTCTGCACAAAAAGGGATTCCTGAGCAATAGACCTCAATTTAGATGCAGAAATTGTGTTAATGTTCCAACAAACAAAGAAATAAAAAGCCCAGCCTTGCACCAGGGGGCAGGATAGTGATTTGGGGGGGCGGGGTGAGTAGGGCTGGGCAATATCTGGTTTTCAACATTGTGATACATCACCAGCTAAACATGATGATATACCAATGTATTGTGATGTCTGAAATAAGGATGGAGCTATGTAGAGGCACTGGCTGGCTTCACGGTTTTCCCCACATCATGATTTTTGCCGGTGCCTGCTCTTGTGATTTGCTGCCTCCTGCAGAGGTTTTTTTAAAAAAATTATTTAATCGTTTTTTCAATACAAACCACCAAAAAACACATACAAGAAAAACCACAATAACACTAATAACACAATTTAGCAACTCAGATTTGAGTACTGATATACCTATAACTACACCATTTTAACAATATTTTCCCCACCTCTCCTCCCCCTACTTCCCACCACTGTCCGCCTTATCGCTTAAGTATTCATTCCAGATTTCTTCATATTTATCCATTCTTAATTTGCGTCAACATGCAATTTGTTCGTATGTGGCTAGTCTGTCCATATTGTCAATCCATGTGCTCAATGGAATCTTTTTGCAGCTCTTCCAATTCATCAAAAGAAGTTTTTTTGCTTCAAATATCCATTTTTTTGACCCCTTGTAATCTCCCACATTTCCAGTATATAATTTAGAATTAAATTCAATTCCCCGAAATAACAATTTTTTTTATTACTCTTGCTATATATATCCTCACCTCGCACCAAAATGATCTTATCAATGAGCCGTTAATCATCATATGTACTAAGTTCGCATTTTTACTCCCACATCTCCAGCATTTGTCAGAGTTAACAGGGGCTGCAGGAATTGAGAGAAGCATTGACTGGCTTCGCGCTATCCCCCACACTGTGATTTTTGCATTGCACACACATGCATAATTATATATATGAGAAACCGGTATCACGATATGGACTTCAAACCAGTTTGGGCCGATATATCGCCCAGCCTTAGTGGCGAGTACTGCAAGAAGTGAGATTGCTGACCCTGTTTCCCTCTCTTTTTTTAACCGTAGGAAAGCCCAGGAGAACCGGCGGGACTTCTCAGACAGCCAGCTGAAAGAGGGCAAGAACGTGATCGGTCTACAAATGGGCTCCAACCAGGGTGCCTCGCAGGCAGGCATGACAGGCTATGGCCGACCCCGACAGATCATCAGCTAAGCAGGATGCATCCCTCCCCACCCCCACCCCCTAGCAGAACTGGCCCTGCAGCTCCTGCACAAAGAGCCCCAATGCCACCCCGACGAATCATGCCGCAGGGGCAGCAACGGCCGCCAACTGGGAATTTTTTGGGAGAAGCTTTCAAAATCACCTTAACTCTGCCCCAGAAGTTACTACCTGGGAGCAGGAGGATTCTTACAAGGTTGCTACATGGCAACAGCCCCCCCCCCCCCAAGCATTCTGCTTGCTTCATCTCCACGCCAAATGCCAGTCCCTTGCATGCTCATTGCTTTGCTGCTTTTGACCCTTGCAAAGCTGAGGAAGTGGCCATTCACAAAGCCAAGGGCAGGAGGGGAGAGGGGATATTGCAGCCTTGGCACCTGCCCTGGCGATGGAAAACCTTGTCCCTGGTGCATATTTGAACGTGGCTGAAACTTGCACATAAGTAAGACCTCTACGTAAGTGGCGGAGGGGAGTGTGCCTCTCACCCATTTTGTACTTTGTTGTTGTTCATCCATTAAAAACAATGACTCTTTTTTTTAGGCTGTTTTCTTGGCTGTGTATCAGGAGCTGCTCCTTTCTGTTGCTGCAGTTATGATGCCGGGAGTAGAAGGGCAAACTCCCTAAAGAATCCCCTTTGCCTCCATTTCGTCCTCGTTTTAGCAACTGCCTCAGTCTGGCCACTGGGGCTTCCCTGCTTCTGGGCAAAGTGCTAAAGCCAGCAGATGCAGGCCGAGCCCTTTAGGAAGGCAGGCTGAGCCGTTGCCAAAGCACCCAGAGAAGCTATTTGCTTCATCGCTTGGTTGGCTAGAGCGTGGTGGTGATAACACCAAGGTTGCAGGTTTGATCCCCGGGTGGGACAGCTGCATATTCCTTATTCCTGCATTGCGGGGGGGGGGGGGTCAATGATCCTTAGCGTCCCTTCCAACTCTACAATTCTGCGATTCTACAGAGAAAAGTGGCCAAAGGGCGGCAGTCCTCTTGGGAACTTCCCTTTCAGTGTTGAGAGGGGAAAACACAGCAACAAGGAAAATATGCACACTTTAAAAACCCCTAGGCTGAGACACCCTAGCCTTGAACATGAGAGTCTGGTGTGCTGCTTTCCCTCAGTAGCTGCAAGGATCTTCAAATTGGCCGGGGTTACTCCCTCCCTGCATTTTCTGCTTGGCGGTGCCTCTCCAAACTCCCCTCCTCCAAGATGCACAGGGAAAGCTACCCCAGCTCACTGCCCTGGGCCATGCAAAATAAGCAGCTTCCGAGAAAACTAGGGAAGTTATTTTACTGCCCTAAACCTAGAGGTCTCCCCCCCCCCCCGGCACCCATGAAGCCTCGGAGCCCCTGTGCCCCCACGGCCACAGCTATCATAACATGAAGAGTGGCTCAGTTTCCCTCCCTTGAAAAGTACACCAGGCAGAAGCAGGAAGTTGGGAAGAGTGCCGCTCTTTCCCATTTCCTTTCTCAGCTCTATGGGCTTTGCCAAGGCTCAGGCCAACTGGATCTTTTCTCAAGATCCCTTGGAAACACAAGTGTGGGTGCTGCACGTACTCTTATTTCTACCTGTCTCTTAGCAGGCAGGGGGGAGACATGACCAGAGGGGCCGGCACCCCCTCATAAATCCAAAATTTGCCAGCGTACTGAAAGCAGTTGGCAACCCCTGCCCTAAAACTTGACGGATTCATCTTATACAATATATTTACAGTGGTGCCCTGCAAGACGAATGCCTCGCAAGACGGAAAACTCGCTAGACGAAAGAGTTTTCCGTTTTGGAGGTGCTTCGCAAAACGAATTTCCTATGGGCTTGCTTCGCAAGACGACAATGTCTTGTGAGTTCCTGCTGGGTTTTTTTCCTCCCCACCCCTTTTTCTAAGCCGCTTATCAGCTTATCCGATCAGCAGATAAGCCGCTAAAAGCCGCTAATAGCGCTAATCCGCTAATCCGTCAATGGGCTTGCTTCGCAAGACGAAAAAACCGCTAGACGAAGAGAATCACAGAACGGATTCTTTTTGTCTTGCGAGGCACCACTGTATATTCCTTTCTCTTGCTCTAAAACCCAGAGTTCAAAAATTGCTAATATCCCCCCCACCTTTTCCTGTATTTTTAATAAGTGAAGCTTGTATGTGTATTTCAGACATGCCGCTTGAAAATAAAACAGAAAAGGAGAAGGCATATTTTAATGGGTTTATTGGAAAGCTGCAAAGAAAAGCTTTTTGCTGTTAATTAAAAAAAACACGCCCAACTGATTTAGAAAATAATAATAATTACCCACCCATCCCTGCAAAGCTGAATGACTTTGGGAGTGGCACAAAGGCCTCACTTCTTCTGCCTACAGAAGACATACATGTCATTTCTTCCCAATGGGATGGGGGTCACAGCAGAAGCAGAAGCCGCCGCCCCAGCAGGAGAACGGCTCATGCAGCTGCTACCGAAGACTGTTTCGTTCGTTGACGTGGTCCCAAGCCAGGGCGTCCACCCAGCCCTCAACTCCATGGAAAGCTGCCCATGCTCTGCTCCTGATCCCGGCTGTGTCAGGATATACGTACAGAAAGGAAGTGCATTGAATGTTACCCTTTTGGGTTCCAGTGGTGGAGGAAGGCCCCCGAAAGCTGCTCCTCTTTGCCATTCATCAGCAGCAAGGCAGGCGACGCAGGCGGGGGCACTGGGACAGTGTGAGAAGGCTGGCAGGCAGGGGGCACCGGCCAGCCCAGGGTCTGCTGCGCCACTTGGCAGCAGGATAAGGCAGCGAGTTGGTGAGAGAACACAGGCTCCTTTCCGCAAAGTTTGTGGGGCACTGCAGGGGCAGGCTTCCTCTGCACCCCACCCCCTTGGCACACCCCCAGATCTCAGCCCCACCACAGACACTGAATAAGGCTGCCCACCCCCGGGCAAGGCTCAGCCTCTGTGCCAGCCACAGGCACCCTGGCAATCCCACAGCACAGGCGGTGGCCCCCAAATGCAAGAAGGGGCCAGGGTTAGGGGCAAGCTGGGCTACCCGCAAAGAGATGCTTCCGTCGGTCGGACTTCCTCCCTGTGTGCCAAACCCAGGGCAAGCGCTGGTTCAGTTTGCGTGTCCAGGGCTCTCTGCCAGCAGTCAGTAAACCCCGGGTGAGGTAGCCTGCTCTTGCTCTGGGAGGTTCAGCAAGCCTCTCCCTGCCGATGGTCTTGGGGTGCCTGCAGCTCCGCCTGCCACTCTTGCCTCCTCCTCCTCCACCTCCAGGCAGGATGGCTGCTGCTCGGGCTCCAGCTCCTTCCCTCCATACAGGGGGACGGTCTCCTCCATCTCTAGCCCATCCTCCAGGCTCTTGGCTGTCCTGCCTTCCGAGGACCAAGGGCAGGCCATGGCATTGCCGCAGGGGGCCAGGTCAAAGGTCACGCTGTGGCGCATCAGGAACACCTCCAGCATGTAATAGAAGGTCCAGAAGACAGCAAAGCAGCCCAGCAGCATCAGGGTCTGGGAGGTGAGAAGGGGAGAGGAGAGAGAGGGGAGGTCAGAACTGGCATGGAGGTAAAAAAAACCTTTGCAAAAAACAACAGACCAGGAAAGAGGGAAACCAGGGAGGGGAGCGCATCCTGGCTCAAACAAGAGTTCAAAGTTCATATGGTCTTGTGAGCAGTGGAAAACATTGTGGGGGGGGGTGTGCTTGGGTGGTTTTTCACCCAAGTGGCACAGAATCTACCAGCAGAATAAGCTTTGCCAGGAAGGGAGTGGAAGTCACGTCTGGCTTGGCTTGGGCCACAATCCTGGCATTCAGTAGCTTTGGAGACTCGGTCTATGGCTGGCCCAGTATCACCCAGTGAACTTCACGGCTGGCCAGGGAGGCAGTGGGTGAATGTGGTCTTGCCAGCTGAAGTCCAACACGCCAACCTCTGCCAGACCACCCTTTGCCAGCCTGCAATTATTCTGAGGCTGTCGGCGGAGCCTAACTAAGCTGAGGTCCATGGCTAGGGGGAGCTGACATGATGAGGCCCTGCGTGTCAAAATTTGCCACTTCCACCACCCTAGTCTAGCCACCCCTCCCCACCAATTAGCCAAGATTACCCACAGCCTCCGATGACCCACAAGGCTGCAATAAACCTCACTGAACACACATGTTCCAGGGCTTGTCTGCTCTAAACCAATCAAAAAGGGACTCCATTATTCCACTGACCAAACCCATAGTGCCCTGTTGCGCTGACTTATCGCCACGCCACCGCCCAAGCCCCTGCCCCTCACTAGCTCAGTAGGTAGGGCTTGAGACTCTTAATCCTAGGGTTGTGGGTTTGATTCTCCACATTGGGTGAAAAAATCCTGAATTGCAGTGGGTTTGGACTGATGACCCTCATGACTGCTTCCAATTCAACAATTCTATTATTCTTTCTCCCTCCACTGCCTGTTGAGGATCCTGTGACAGGCAGGTGTCCATTACCTTGAGGGTGTTGGTGGTGATGGTGTAAGGCTCCTGCTCAGGGATCTGCAGGCCTGGTGGGCAGGGCAAGGAAAAATCGCCATCCAGGAATCGCCCACTCATGGCCTCTTCAACCAGCCTGCAGGAGAAACAGCTTTTCTGAATTACACCCAACAGGCAGGGGGGCAATTTTTCCTTACTTCCCTTCAGCCAGATTTTTCAGGCAGGTTCCTGTGGTCTACTCTCTCTGGCCAAAGCCTCCCCCCCCCCGCCATTTTCCCCAAGATCCTGTTCTGACAGGGCCCAACCAGAAGTCCTTAAGCACAATCTGAGTGAAATGGCAGCTCTCCCGCCCACACTTGTGATTCCCAGCAATTGGTCTCTGAGCGTGGAGGTAGTGCAAAAGCCACCAGACAAAATTATCCAAGGTGGCTCATGTTAGCTAGCCAAGCCACATATCACAAGGGAAAACAAAATAAAAAAAATGTGAAAGCCAAAAAACACCCTTCGGGTCATTGCTAGTCTGACCTAAGAAAAATTACTTCCCCCTCCCAGTTAGGGTAACCAGGCCAGGCCCAGAACAGAAGTATTTATCTGCTTTGTAAGCCCTCTTGAGTTTGTTTTGTAGTGGAGTCACTGAACACATGAAATTGATCAGGGGGAATCCTTTCCAGTGGCGGCTGGGGAGCTACAAGAGCATTTTAACTGGGCATCCTCTTGCTCCTGACTGAGACTAGGGTTGGGCGATATATTGATGTATCACCCAAAACCGGTTTGAAGTCCATATCACGATAGTGGTTTTGTAATTTGTAACCTGGCAATATACTATGAATCATGATGTTTGTGACTATGCAAAAATCACAATTTGGGGGAAACCGTGAAGCCAGCCAATGCCTCTACATAGCTCCATCCTTATTTCAGACATCGTGACAATATTGCTATATTGTGATGTTTTGCTGGTGATTTATATTGCAACGTTGAAAACCAGGTATCACCCAGCCTTAACTGAGACAGAGAAATGGAGTCAAATTGTCAGGCCTGGCCACCTCCCAGCCTCTCTGACGCTCGTGCCTCTGCCCCAAATCTCACCATCCTTACCTCTGTCGCTCCTTGATCTCGGCAAGGGCCCACGAGGATCCGTACAGAGTCAGCTGCCAGTGCTTCAGCACACCAGCCCCCAGGGTCTCATCCCCTGCAAAGGAGAGGAATTGGCAGGAGAGACTAGTGAGGGAGAGGCTTGTGGGATCACACAGACAAGGGGCAAGAGGGGAGCTTGCCACCTCCCATAATAATAATAATAATAATAATAATAATAATAATAATAATAATAATAATAACAACAACAACAACAACAACAATAATAATTTATTAAGTTATACCCTGCCCATCTGGCTGGGTCTCCCCAGCCACTCTGGGCGGCTTCCAGCAAAGATTAAAAATACATTAAAATGTCACACATTGAAAACTTCCCTAAAGAAGGTTGCCTTCAGATGTCTTCTAAAAGTCAGATAGTTGTTTATTTCCTTGACATCTGATGGGAGGGCATTCCACAGGGCGGGCGCCACTACCGAGAAGGCCCTCTGTCTGGTTCCCTGTAACTTGGCTTCTTGCAGTGAGGGAACCACCAGGAGGCTCTCGGCGCTGGACCTCAGCGTCCGGGCAGAACGATGGGGGTGGAGATGCTCCTTCAGGTATACTGGACCAAGGCCATTTAGGGCCTTAACGGTCAGCATCAACACTTTGAATTGCGCTCAGAAATGTACTGGGAGCCAATGTAGGTCTTTCAGGACTGGTGTTATATGGTCTCAGCGGCCGCTCCCAGTCACCAGTCTAGCTGCCCCATTCTGGATTAGTTGTAGTTTCCGGGTCACCTTCAAAGGTAGCCCCACATAGAGCGCATTGCAGTAGTCCAAGCGGGAGATAACTAGAGCATGCACCACTCTGGCAAGACAGTCCACGGGCAGGTAGGGTCTCAGCCTGCTTACCAGATGGAGCTGGTAGGCAGCTGCCCTGGACACAGAATCCCTCTGGAAAAGGCAAGGGGGCAATCAAGGACCTCGATTCTAGGCAGTCACAGTGCCGGCAAGGAGCAGGTGAGTGGCACATGGGCAGGAAGCCATGCAAGGCTCTGAGGAGATTTCAAGAGCCACATGGGGGGAAAGGAGGGGGCAAGAGTCCTCCCTCTGGGGAAAGAGGGAGTGAAGCTGCAGGACTCACCAACATCCCGGATCAAGAGGCGGTAGGTGCCCTGTGCCTCCTCACCCCAGCAGCGCACGGTGGAGAAGGTCCAGTCCGCAAAGCCACTGGGATCCCTACAGGAGAGATGGAGGACATGGAATCTGTGCAGCGTCCACAGAGCTTGGAATTAGAAACCCACCCACCCCACCCCCAGATGATGGCCTTTCAGCCTTGAGTTACCAAGCCCTTTCTTGGCCTAGGGTGAGGACAGAGACACAGTATACTCATTTTATACATCCTTAAGATTTTGATGACTTCCTCTTTTCTCTTTCCATGGTTCATTTTACATATCTTAAATTCCTGCATTTTTACAAAAAAAACCTATACCAATCAGTATTCCATGATTGCATCCTCAAAACTTATTTACACCACTGAATTTATCTTAATGCTGCCAGCGTTTTCAGCTGTACACAATTATATTCCATATACAGTGGTACCTCGGGTTAAGTACTTAATTCGTTCTGGAGGTCTGTTCTTAACCTGAAACTGTTCTTAACCTGAAGCACCACTTTAGCTAATGGGGCCTCCCGCTGCTGCTGCGCCGCCGGAGCACGATTTCTGTTCTCATCCTGAAGCAAAGTTCTTAACCCGAGGTACTATTTCTGGGTTAGCGAAGTCTGTAACCTGAAGCGTATGTAACCTGAAGCGTATGTAACCTGAAGCGTATGTAACCCGAGGTACCACTGTATTCAATAAAAAATTTCCAATCTTCTTTAAACACACGTTCTTCTGGTTCTCTTATTCTATATGTTAAGTCTGCAAGTTGTGCATATTCTGTCAACTTAAGCCGCCGTTCTTCTTTGGTTGGGACTTCGCTCGTTTTCCATTTTGGGGCTAACAAAACACGGGCCGCAGTTGTTGCATACATGAATACCGGTAACCTTTTCTGACACCTGGGGATTTCAGTCTGAATTATCCCCAACAGATGAGACTCTGGGTTTTGGGGGGAAAGTACTTACAAACTCCCCCCCCCCCAATTCATTATAGATAATTTACCAATACTCTTTTACCCTTTTACATGTCCACCACATATGAAAGAATGTTCCCTTCACCTCTTGACACTTTCGTTTCTTAATTGTACTTCTAGCCTGTCCTTCACCAAACATTCCATTTTTTACAAAAATAAATAAAAATGTTCTTAATTGAAAAAAGAATACTACTTTTTTTAAAAAAGACTAATACGGTTTACTTAAAATCATAAAATAAAACCACGAAGCAACCCATGGCAAAATAACAAACAAAAGGGCAGTGTCGTAAGAATCATAGCTGTCAACTTTTCCCTTTTCTTGCAAGGAATCCTATTTGGAATAAGGGAATTTCCCTCAAAAAAAGGGAAACGTTGACAGCTATGGTAAGAACATGAGAAGAGCCTGCTGGATCAGGCCAATGGCCCATCTAGCCAAGCATCCTGTTCCCCCCAGGGGCTGACCAGATCATAGAATCATAGAACTGTAGAGGTGGAAAAGACCACCAGGGGTCATCTAGTCCAACCCCCTGCAGTGCAGGAATCTTTTGCCCAATGTGCATCTCGAACCCATGACCCTGAGATTTAAGTGTCTCATTCTCTACCAACTGAGCTGTCCCAGGATATGCCTGCAGGAAACCCACAAACAGGGTTCAAGTACAAGGGTATGATATGCCTCTCCCCTCCTGTGGAATACAGCAACTGAGACTGAGAAGAGTTACTGCTTCCTGCTGTGGAGCAAAGCATAGCCATTGTGAACAGCAGCCATCAATAGCCCCTCACCTCCAAGAATTTGTCTAATCCTGTTTTAAAGTCATTGAGCTTGGTGGCCATCAAGTGGGAGGGAGTTCCATAGTTTTAAACTATACCCCGAGTGAAGAAGCCCTTTCTGTCGTCTGCCTGAATCTTCCAAAATTCAGCTTCATTATGGTTATGGGTAAAGGGGGGGGGGGAGAGAAACATTTTCTCTATCCATTCCATGCATCATCATATATACCTGTATCATGCTGGCTCTCACTTGCCTTTTCTCTAAACCGGTTAAGTCCCGGACGCTGCAACCTTTCCTCCATCCCCTTGGTCATTTGGGCTGCCTTTTTCTGAACCCTACAATATCCTGCCTGAGTCAAGGTGACCAGAGCAGCCCACAGCCCTTGCAAACAGGACTTGACATCTTCCGCAGGGCCTGCAAGACAGAGCTGTTCCACCAGGCCTTTGGCCAAAGCACAGCCGGACCCCTTCCTTTGGTAATCCTCACAGAACTCTTAGCTCAATGGTTGCCATTAATTTGATTTTGAATTGATTTTAAAATGAACTGATTTTAGAATACTGTGTTACTTTTATTGCTGTTAGCCGCTCTGAAACCCGGCTATGGCTAGGGAGGGCGGGATATAAATAAAAAATTATTCTTTTTTATTATTAAACGGAAAGAGGTTTATCCGAGGGGCTGGTGTTGCGCTTGGCGATCCCCCCACCTGCTTCCTTCCAGGGGCCGCCCTACTCACGAGTCCATGCTCCGCGGCGTCCCAATCCAAGACTTCATGCCGCTGGGACAGAGGAGGCGGATGTCCAGGTTGCCACGCCGGGGGTGGGTGATGGTGACGGTCACAGCCACATGCTCCAGGGTCCTCATCCCCGAGAGCTCCAGGTCAGCTTCTGTGACTGAGAAGGGAGAGAAGCAACTGCACAATGGCCGCTTGCCCTGGAACCCTAAGCGCTCCTCCTCCTGCAAGGCCTTGGGATGGCTCGGCAGAGGGGGTGGGTATGCGGGCATCATCCTGGCATGGATGCAAGTGGGATGATGCCCATGGTCCACAAACCACAGCTGGGCCTAATTGATTGCAGCAAACATCTGGATGACCTCCAGTGAGCACGACTTGTGCCATCTGTGCGCACGCCAACCACTCGCGGCGTTACTTGCGCATGTGGGGCTCGGGACCAGGGTGCCACCCTGGGAGCAGCAGGTGGGAAGCAAGAAGCAGAGGAGCTGACCAGGCTCAGATCTGCTCCTCCTAGCTTCCTGCCTTAAAAGCTCCTCCAACTTTTGGCCACCTCCATGGCAGTGTGCATCCATACCTTCCTCACAGGAAGCTACCCAAGAGGAGCCTGGATGCTGGATCAGGCCCAAGGGGGCCCACCTAGCTCAGCGTCCTGTTCTCACCGTAGCCACCCTGTTGCCCCAAAGCAGTGTTTCCCAAACTTGTTTGTTGGACTACAACTCCCATCATCCCTAGCTAGCAGGACCAGTGTTCAGGGGTGATGGGAACTGTAGTCCCAAAAAAAACCATCTGGAGGCCCATGTTTGGGGAAACGCTGCTGCAAAGGGAAGCCCACAAGCAAGACCCCGCGATCTCCCTTTCAAGGCTGCACTTCCCTCCACCCTCAGAGCCTGACTCTTGCATTCCTCTCTGGGGTTCAGCCGCTTTCTGGCATTTCCTACCCTTCTGTTTGTTGTTTCACATTTCGCCGGAGAGAATTCCTTTTACGGGAAACAGGCGCTGAGCAGCCCTGGACTCCCTTCCAAGGACTCCAAGGCTCTGGGGAAGGCTGGGAACAAGCAGAAGCCCATGGGGGGGATCTCTCCCCCCTAACCTTAAGATCATGTTGCATCTTCCTAGAGCTCCCCAAGGGCCTCCCCAGGGCATGTTGACTAGAGACAGGTTTTTTTCTAGTATTGATGGGGTAGCAGGGTGGGGGAGGGCCCAAGACACCCCCCCCCCCATCCTAATCAGTTTTCAGTACTGGCCCTGACTTGGTGGAACGCTCTGTCACAAGAGACTAGGGCCCTGTGGGACTTGACATCTTTCCGCAGGGACTGCAAGACAGAGCTGTTCCACCAGGCCTTTGGTTTGGACTCAGTCTGACCCTTATGTTTCCCTCCCCTTATGGTTTTGATCTATGGGCTATTACAGTGGTACCTCCGGTTATGTACTTAATTTGTTCCAGAGGTCTGTTCTTAACCTGAAACTGTTCTTAACCTGAAGCACCACTTTAGCTAATGGGGCCTCCTGCTGCTGCCGCTGCGCCGCCACCGCACGATTTCTGTTCTCATCCTGAAGCAAAGTTCTTAACCTGAGGTAATATTTCTGGGTTAGCGGAGTCTGTAACCTGAAGCGTATGTAACCTGAGGTACCACTGTATGGGCTATTATTAAAATGAGGCTGCATTTTAAATTGTTTTCCCCCCTCCCCTATTATGTTTTTATTGTAATCTTACTGGTGTTAGCTGCCCTGAGCCTGGCCCTGGCTGGAGAGGGTGGGGTATAAATATATTATTATTATTACTATTATTATTATTACTACTACTATTATGGCACTCATGTTTCTCAGGCAGGGCTGGCCCTCTGCACCCTGACAAGGCAAAGCGTTCAGCGGCCCCATGGTGGGGAGAGTCAGAATCTCCCTGCTCAAGTCCTGCCCGAATGTGGTGCTGGAGAGGCACTGCTAGGTCAGTGGGCCTCTCTCACCGGTGGACAACGTGAGCCGCACGCCCTGCAAGAAATCTCCCCAGTTGCACGAAGGAAGAACACGAATTAGGAGGCCTCGAGGCTTCTCAAGGAAAACAGAGGGATGGGATGAAACCACCTCTGGGAGGCATCAGTAGCTGGGGAAGAGAGGTCTCGCAGTGTGTGCGTGTGTGTCTTGTTTGTGTGGACGGAAGCTGGCCAAGACAGGAGCTGCCGCATTGCCTAAAATGGGCAGAGGGAGCCTCTAGCTTGGGCAGACATCCATGCACACACATCCTGCTGAGGCGGCCTGGCGTTGGTTGGGGTAAAGAGGAGGGGGCAGCACAGCAGTTCCAGCTCCCTCCCCCCTCCCCCGGCCGCAGCGTGAGCGTTCGCACAAACGCTCCCCGATTCTGCACTCTCCCCACCAAACTCGGACTGACCATTTTGGTCGGAATGATGGAAATTGCAAGGAGCATCACTCTCCATCCTGCTAATTGACAGGGGTCCCAAACCAACAGGAGGTTCTCCTCTCAAAGCTCCCTCGTTTCAAAGGAAGAAGAGCTTCCAAGTGGTTCCTGCCCCAGGGAGTTCCACAGGTTGAAACTTGTTTTTTAGATCTAGCATGGCTCCCCCACTCCCAAGGTGTTGCGGGATCTGTAGTTTTGCAAGGGAACAGGGAATTCCTTTGGAGGGCGACAGGCTTTCACAGGCCTGCCCCTTCCTGGGTTCACAAGGGACGTCAGGGCAGTTAAGCCAGCTGAGATTTATTAGTTCATGCCCCTCCCCTCCCCCCCCAAGCTCCACGAACCATTCCAGGTGACCTCCAGCTGCTGTGGCGCCATGGGGATGGTTTTGCTCTCCTTCAAGATGGGACTGACGTAGGAGGCCAGGTAAGGGACCGACTCCCAGATCTGCCAGTAGGGGAGAAGAAAGAGAGGAGAAGGGGAGCGCTGAGCACCACACAGAGCTTTCTTCTGCTGGCCCCTGCATGCAGCGCCCAATACACGACGCTATGCCCCACCGTCCAGAAAAGGAGGGAGCAGGGGACACTCAGCCCAAAGTCATTTCACGCAGAATCCTAGAATTGCAGAGTTGGAAGGGACACCGAGGGATATCTAGTCCAACCCCCTGAAATCTCAACAAAAGCGTCCCTGATGGGTGACCACTCAATCTCTCGAATGGAGAGTCCATCGCCTTCAGAGGGAGTCCGTTCCACCGCTGAACAGCTCTTACTGTGAGAAAGCAATAAAACCGCTGGCACATTTGCAAAGCTAAGCAGGGTCCGGTCTGGTTTCAAATTGGATGGGGGACCACATGTTGAGATCCCTGCATTGCAGGGGGTTGGACTGGATGACCCTTGGTGTATTCCTTCCAGCTCTACAATTCTATTATTCTAAGGTTTTGTTCAAAATGAGTATTTCTTGCAATTTGAATTCACTGATTCTGGTCCCACCAGAAAACAAGCATGCTTCACCCTGCATGTGAAAGCCCTTCAGATATCGGAAGATGGCCCTTATACCACCAGTTCATCTCCTGGCCTTAATTGTGGAAAAACAACTTTGCAAGCCTGTCAGCTTGCAGACATCGCCCCAGCCCTTTCAGCCTGCAGTGAGGGGTGTGGGGGTCTTGTATGGGGCAGCAAGTCCATCCCAATACTCTCTGGCCCCTGCCCCATGCTTCTGGCTGAAGACTATAATGCCCAGGTGGAGGGCAGCCCCCTAGATGCATCAACCCTTTCTCCCTTACTCTGGGAATGGGGTGGGGGGAACAGGACCCAAATGAGAACCGTGGGGCAGACAGCTGCCTTCCCCCCACATTCTGACAAGCAGCCCTGGTCCTTGGTCCTCTTCCTGCCGACTACCTTGGCCGCGTTGACCAGCCTCCAAGCGTTCAGCAAGCCAAACCCGTGCTGGTGACTGTGGCCGAGGCCAGCCTGGTTGACATCCCAGCTGGCCCGGTTGTCTTCATACTGCAAAGGGAGGCAGGGAGCTGATTAGCTGGGGCAAGAGCTTGGGCCTCAGACAGGAAAGGCGGGAGAGACCGCGGCTTCAGAGGATGGAGGGGGCTTTGATGCTACTGTGACCCAGGTAGCCCTGGGAGCCACTGCAGAGAGCAGGATGCAAGGCTGGATCTGAAACGCTGAATCAGCAGGGCCGAAAGGAGCAGGGATGAATGCAGTTCCGGATCTGAAACGGTCCAGCTGGCAGTCCCCCTGCCCAAGCATCCTGCTTCATTGATACGCCTTTGAATCGGCATGGGGTTATGGAAGGAGGGGAGAGCAGAGCCACACCCCACTCCTCCTTTTCCAGGTCTCTGGGATGGGAGTGGTTGGCTCAGCACCAGCACTGATTCAGTTAAGCATCATATCCAAACCCACTGAAACATTCATGCAGACCCCCAAGAAATGGGGGGGGAGAGGAGGACGGCTTGCAGAGATTACTGTGGCTGGGGGGGGGTCTTTGTGGGTTCAGGGTTGCTCTCCACCCCACTGATTCAGGCATGGAATTGTGGGAGGCAGGGGTACCTCTTTGGGTCCATGCAGAGGCCCACACTGCCATACTCCTTCGGGGTTCTGAATCTCACCCCCAAGACCTAACCCTGGTGGCTCAATTCATCATCAAAGGATCGATGGAGAGCAGAGATCATAAAAATAGCTTGCGGGATCAGGCCAAAGGCCCATCTAGTCCAGCAACTTGTTCTCATGTTGGCCAACCAGAGGGAAAACCACAAGCAGGATCTGACCACAAGAACCCTCTGCCAGCTGTGGTTTCCAGCATAGCTCTCTCTTCTCTGTGAATATCTCAAACCATCTTTTTAGGTTGGTGGCCATTGGTGGCTCTTGTGGGAGGGAGTTCCACAGTTTAGCAATGCCCTGTGGGAAGGAGGTGTCAGGATTTTGCCATGGACTGCATCGTCTCTTTCAGATCAGTCTACTTCCTTCCTTGCATTTGCATCCTGCACCTGGGCTTGGGCTCTGTTAGTCCGGAACCAATCTCCTGCCGGCTGCCCCCCTCCCCATCTGGGCATGGCTGGCACTGTGAAGCTTGCCCACAGAGGAAGAGAGATGGGAGAGGGTGCTACAAAGGCACCCTGGTCTCACCTTGGTGGCTGTGAAGACGATGATGTGCTGGATGTCCCTCCAGGTGAGACAGGGGCGCACCTGCAGCATCAAGGCAATCATGCCAGCAGCCAGGGGGGCTGCAGCAGAGGTGCCGGTGTGCCCCTCCGTGCACCCGGTGCCCCTCTGCAAATCCCAGTCTGTGGTTGCCTGGAAAGAGAAGAGCAGGAAGCTGGAGGTCACTGGTTCGAGTGGAATGTTTCTGGGGCCAGAGGGAGGGCTGGCTAATCTGGAGGCGTCAGGCATTGGCTGGGGCCTCTGGGGGGGTCCAGCCCCAAACAACTGGAGGGCACCAGTTCAGGGAAGGTGGCTGCAACTCAACCCAATTTCTAAGGTAGGATCCAGCAAACACCTGCCTGGATATATCACACAACACCCATCTTGCATCTTTCACTTCCACCCTTGAAAGATCATTCTTCCGCTGCTCTAAACATGAGTAAGCCCGTTCGGCAGGACTGCCTTGTGTGCTCCGTAAAGCCTTTATTTATTTTCTCTTCCTGGTACCAGGCAGGCTGCTCTGACACTGAGCTTAGGGAGGATGGTGGGAGGGAAGGTCACTCTGGAAGGAGCCCAGCTCAAAACAGCTCTGGACCACTTTTCCTTGGGATGCACTAGCAAAGCTTGTCTGCCTGTCTGTCTGTCTCTCTCACTCTCACACGGCTGCCTAAGAAGAATTCTGGGGGATTAACCATGTCAAAGGTTCAGTTGGTGTGAATATAATCTTGGCATTGCTTCTCAAAATGGAATTACATAATAAGAGTAATAATACTCTAAGCATGGGGGGGGGGACTGCAAATAATGAAGCCCTGGGTAACTGGTCTGACCATGGCTCCCTTATCTCCTTCCTCTCCAAGGTTGGGTTTCTGCAAGGTGGGATGGGTGCAGAATATGGACGGAATCAATCATTGTTTCTGGCAGCCCATGGAAGAAATGCACTTTCTGCCTGTCTGTTTTGGGTGTCTTGGAGCCCCTGGTCTGGCTCTGAAGCTGCAAGGATAGCATTTCATGTGCCTTCCTTCCACCTTAGTGGTTCAGTCCACCCCTTTGTAATACCTAGTGCCTGATTTGCACATGCAACTCTGGGTGGGTGGGGTGGGGAGACATATTGGGGTTTCCCAGTGCAGAGACTTGAACGCTATGTGGCAGCTCTGTGCAATAAACCAGGTGGAGAATCCCCCTTGTTGAAAGAGGGGGAGATGGAGGCAAAGGCAGTAAACTAGCACAAGGGATTGGCAGCTACTGGGTTTCTGCCTTTGTTCCTTCCTCCTTTCCCCACCCCACTTGCTGCTGTGGCTCAAAGGGGGCTAGGTCCATTTTTGCACCACTTCTAGCATCATCCATTTGGGTTTAGAGACAAGGGAGCCACCCGGCTGCTTCCACTCCAACCAGCCCAGGAGAGCCTTGAGCTCCTGGGGAAGTCATAGAAGCAGGGGGGGGAGGGGGGGAGAAATATCCTTGCTTGCAAAGACAATGCCACAGAAGGGAGGAGGCCATTTAAGCAGACATAAAAGGAAATACAAAGGAAAACGGAATGATGCACCTTAAGGGGGGGGGGGCAGTGAAGGAATGCATAGCGCAAAACCAGACCAGACACTTGGGAGAACAAAATGTCCTACACTTGTGGCACTGTTTTTAAAGGATTAGTAGCAAGCTGCAAGGGGAGGGGGATTTGGATTGGGGGCATTATTATTATTATTATTATTATTATTATTATTATTATTATTATTATTACAGTCGTATCTCAGAAGTCGAACAGAATCCTTTACGGAAGTCCATTCGACTTCCAAAATGTTCAGAAACCACAGCACAGCTTCTGATTGGTTGCAGGAGCTTCCTGCAGCCAATCAGAAGTCCCACTGGACGTTCAGCTTCCAAAAATAGTTCACACACTGGAACAGTCACTTCTGGATTTGCAGTGTTTGGGACTCAAAACGTTTGAGAACTAAGATGTTTGAAAACCAAGGTACAACTGTAGTATTGTTGTTGTTGTTGTTATTGATTTTTTTTTTAATCTTGCCCTAGGCAACCCAAAGAGACTTACACACAAACAAACAAAAAGCCCCACATAGATATATTAAAACCAAGGGGAAAACCAAAATGCATTAAAAGCACCCCACACGCTTCTAAAAAGCTACTGATAACTAAAAGCCAAAACCAAGATGGGATGGTCAAACCCCGCCACCCCCCACAACCTGCTATATTGAGAGCCCTAGCCAGTTGCATGGGGGCATGTATTAATTATCATCCTCGCCATGTGCCTTTCACCCTAAATTCCCAGGGCAGGTTACAACAATTCAAACACAGCATGTAGGTACTTGTATGGTATCTGCATGTCTCAGGGAATGGTTAAGATCAGGACATCTGTATTTGGGGAGGGGGAAGAGGTATATTGGCTCCAGTGCCCCCACTGCTTCCTTGATTTAACTAGCAGCCCATTTGCTTGCATTTAAAGGAAGCTGGGCTCTCTGCTCTACTTGTGCAACAGGCTGTTTTGCTCTTAGTTCTATCACAAATAAATGAAAGGCAGGCCTAAGAAGAGTGAGGGTTGTTTTTTGGGGGGGAGGGGGAGGGGGAGGCTGCTCCTGTCATGCCTTGGCTACAAGGTCCTAGAGGCACCTGGCCAGCCATCCAAGCAACGGGAAGCTGGCCTAAATGGACTCTTGCTCCGTGATCGAGCAAGGCAGTGTTTACGCATTCTTGCTGTTTAAAAAGATCACAGCTCTGTTCTAACTGTGCCGGTGGAAAGGTCTGGCTGCCTCCTTCTGCCTTGCCAAGCACAGTCCTCCCCTCCCTCCCGCCGCTGACTTTTAGGTTGAGCGTGGAACCATTCTGTCGGCTGCTGACAGCTGTTATTTGCACTTGGACACGAGATGCACGTTTTCAAACATGCACTAGCTTGGCCAGGAAGCATCAACAGGAGCCAAGAAACTGGGTTAAATTCTTCCCATTAAGGACACAGTAGAACATCATGCTAAAAGCCCCTTGTGGCAACGGGAAGAAGAGCTAACTCTGGAGTTTGCAAAAGCCCTGCAGAGCAGAGCATACCGGGCTACTTGCATGCAGCCTTATTATTATTATTATTAATACCCCGCCCATCTGGCGGGATTTCCCTATCAGTGCCTGCAGGAAAGACCTTTGCTGGCATGCGTGAAGCCCCCATGGCAGGCTCTGGGGGACACGACAAGGCACTTAAAAACCCATTGGGTGACCCAGTGCTGCGCAACGGCAGCATTTGGAACCTGCTGGACTTACAATGCTCCTCATCATCTTGTCTCCCCCGCTGAAAGTCACAGCCAGCATGGAGGCGCACTCCTCAGCGTAAAAGGGCATGTACCCCATCTCATCCACTGCTCCTGGAGGGAAAGAAGAGGCCAAAATAAAAGGGTTGAAGAAAGTGGCACATACACACAATTTACTATTTAGTAATACAGTGGTACCTCGGGTTAAGTACTTAATTCGTTCTGGAGGTCCATTCTTAACCTGAAACTGTTCTTAACCTGAAGCACCACTTTAGCTAATGGGCCCTCCTGCTGCTGCCGCACCGCCGGAGCACAATTTCTGTTCTCATCCTGAAGCAAAGTTCTTAAGCCGAGGTAATATTTCTGGGTTAGCAGAGTCTGTAAGCTGAAGCGTATGTAACCCGAGGTACCACTGTATCCTGAAAATGTTTTCAGTGGGATAAACAGAGCCAAGCCACTAGCAGGACAGCTCTGGGGGAATGGGGACAAGATTTGGGCATTTGCAGCAAGACATGTGAAACAAAGTCATGGAATATAACCTCTCCCCCTGCCGTGCCCCCAGAATGCTTTGATTTGTCTCCTGCCTTGTGGGCAGCTTCCCAAAAGCAACAAGCATAGGCTTATTCATCCGGCGCAGCCTGGCGACTGAAGCAGGGGAGGGGAGAGGGGAGAAAATCTCAGTGGTGGCTGCAGAGTAATCCTTTTCCTTGGGACCCCAGCTGTGCCCAACTCAAGTTCCTGCGTTAGGAAAACATATGCAAGCTCCGAAGGGCTCCTTGAGGGAACCTGGATTTCAGAAAGAGCTTGGAGCCCAATGCATCTGTCTGTCTGTCTGTCTCACAGACACAAACCTTCTGCACAAAGCTCCTGCCTGCCCATGTTGTCATATTGTCGGTCCGTTGACAACAGTCCATTGTCAACACTTGCGTCTTACGAATGGCCTGCATACAGATGTCGGCTATGTTTAGATACATAGGACAATATTTGGAATGAGTTTATGCAGAATGAAGTAGGCTATTACCATCTATATGTTTTAGGATAATAACACTATATCAAATTTATGTAAGAATGGGAGTATAGTACATTGCTCTTCGTTTTTTGGGGTATATATTGTTACAAAAGCCCAGTGGCTACACCTCTCTCTGCCAAGCCGTGGCAGGAAAAACTGAGGACCGCTTCTGCGCATGGCGAAACCCAGTAAAATACTTCCAGGTCTGCTCTGCGCGCATCCCAAAGTTTACATAACCAGAGAGCTGCGTAAACGGAGGTACGACTGTATATATTCTTTCCTATACACATATTTGATTCCCCCCCTCACTTCCCTCAATTCCCCCCCCTTGCATCACTTTTTTTCATTATAATTGAAATTCTTCCAGTAAAAATATTAAAACAGTGGTACCCTGGATACAAACGGGATCCATTCTGGAGCCCCGTTCGCATCCTGAAGCGAACGTAACACGCGACTGCACATGTGCGGGTTGCGTTTCGCCGCTTCCGCTGATGCGCATGACGTCATTTTGAACATCTGCGCATGCGCGAGTGTGGTGGAACCTCAAAGTAACGTGTTCCGTTACTTCCGGGTCACCGCAGAGCGCAACCCGAAAACGCTTAACCTGAAGTGTATTCATCCCGAGGTATGACTGTAAAAAACAGGCCCCTGCCTGCCCTCTTACCGATGGTGACGGTGTAGATGGAGTTGGCGTAGCCATCATAGTTGCAATTGTCATTGTGCTGCCCTCCGTTCCCACTGGCCACCACAAAGATACTGCCAAAGCCCTGGCGGCCGGCCATCACACCATGCTGCAAAGCGGCCTGAAAGGTAAAGGGGTGGGTTAGCTGAGTGAGCAGGGGCGACCTTGCCCCACCCATCTCACAATGCAGGGCACCCCCCCGGCCCCCTTGCTAAAGAACTTCCAGCAAGGACAATGAAAAGCCCTAGAAAGCCCACAGGACAGGGGTCCTAGACCTTTCAGCTCCCTCAAAACCTGTGCATGCGATCCGGTGGTTCACAGCTGATCACACACAGAAGGCTGCTTCCTTCCTCCAGAGCCACCCTGTGAGGCCCAGTGTTCTCCAGGTCTCTCGGGCCGGCAGGGAAGAAGATGGCAGAACTCGAACTCCGTACCTTCCCAAGCTGGTGAGGACCATCCACAGTTTTGCCATCGTCATCGGGGCCCCAGCTGCAAAGGGAAATGCAGGGAAACAGAACTTAGGGACAAATCTGAGGGTCACAACAACCTGGGGTATCTAAACTAGATCTAACTGTTGGAGCTGCAATAGGGATAATGCTTCTCTAAAACGTATGTTTTTCCATTGTCCTATATCAAAATGATTTTGGTAGATGCTAACTGAAACTATCAACAGAACGAAATAAAAAAATTCCTTCCAGTAGCACCTTAGAGACCAACTAAGTTTGTTATTGGCATGAGCTTTCGTGTGCATGCACACTTCTTCAGATACAGATGTGTACAGTATCTGAAGAAGTCTGCATGCACATGAAAGCACATACCAATAACTAACTTAGTTGGTCTCTAAGGTGCTACTGGAAGGAATTTATTTTGTTTCGACTACGGCAGACCAAAACGGCTACCCACCTGTAACTATCAACAGAACTGTATGGATCAACCTTACATTTACAGAGCAAAATATTGTCTTGAGTTATATACCCAGAACATGGAACCTTACAAAAGGACAATACAAGTGGACTCTCTGTGCCCTTACCACACAGCAAAAAAGACTGATACTGATAAACTGGAAATATAAAAATGCGGCTCCCTTCTACGATTGGATTGAAGACTTATACAAACTCGCAACATATGAACAACTTGCATATAAACGCAGACTTGCCATGGATAAATTCAATGACATTTGAAATCCATTCTTACAAATACAGTGGTACCTCGGGTTAAGAACTTAATTCGTTCTGGAGGTCCGTTCTTAACCTGAAACTGTTCTTAACCTGAGATACTATTTTAGCTAATGGGGCCTCCCGCTGCCGCGCAATTTCTGTTCTCATCCTGAAGCAAAGTTCTTAACCCGAGGTACTATTTCTGGGTTAGCAGAGTCTGTAACCTGAAGCATCTGTAACCCAAGGTACCACGGTAGTGTAATAGGTTAAGATCTGGTAAAGTACAATAATAACCTTGTAATGTATAGTTTTGAGGTTTCCCCCCCTCCCCCCTTTATTTTCCCTTCTACACGGGTTCTGTTTCTCTTTTTCTTCTTCTCTCTTTTATTTACGTCTCACAATATTTAGTACACATATGATTTTGTACTTTTAAAACTCTCATTAACGATGTTTAAAACTAAACAACAGCAACAGCCTGGGATACCAGGAGTTCCTGGAAGTGGCAGGCCAGGGCAGCAGAACCCGCTTTCCCACTTCCATGGGGTCACACAGGCTCTGCAGTGAGTGAACAGGATTCCCCATTCTCTCCATCACATCTGACCCAACAGCTCCAACCAGCAGGGGAGACTGTAGGAAAAAGGAAGTGCCTGCTGGTGCCCTGGGAGATGCAATTTCCGGGGACGCCACCAAGCATCTAGCAAACCAGCCCTTCTGCAATTGAGACCAGAGCCCGTGGCACGGACTTTGCCCACAAAGGGGACTCGGTTCACATCCCTGTGATCAAAGCCCTCCCCCCCCCCGGCTTCTTATTTATTTGCTGTTCTTCCAGCACTGACCTGCAGCTGTAGATGTCGTTGATTTGATAGTGCTTGTTGAAAGCCACAGCCTCCATGCTGTCAGTGAGAGGCCCGTCCAGCACTCGGATCCCTGCACAGACAAGACAGGTAAGGCGGGGGCAGGAGAGACCTGGCAAGCAGTTCAGACACACACACCGACAGAGGCTTCCAGTGCCATCCCAGAGCAAGGAGGCCTGTGTTCAAGTCTTGCTTCGGACCAGGACACTGGCTACTGCGGGAAAGTGGCTTTCTCCCTCTCAGCCCCTCCAGCTGTAAAATGGGAATAAAAGTAACCCACTGCCCTTTGAAGGTGACTCGGAAACTACAACAAATCCTGAATGGGGCAGCTAGACTGGTGACTGGCAGCAGCCCCCAATATCATATAACAAGGGACCCAAAAGACCTACATTGGCTCCCAGTACGTTTCAGAGCACAGTTCAAAGGAATAATACCAACCTTTAAAGCCCTAACAGCCTCAGCCCTGTATACCTCAAGGAGCGTCTCCACCCCCATTGTTCAGCCTGGACACTGAGGTCCAGCTCCAAGGGCCTTCTGGTGGCTCCCTCAGTGCAAGAAGTAAAGCTACAGGGCCTTCTCAGTAGTGACACCCCACCCTGGGGAACACCCATCAGATGCCAAGGAGATAAGTAACTATACAATTATGCAACTTTCAGAAGACATCTGAAGGCAGCCCTGTATCAAGAAGTTTTTAATGTTTGATGTTTTATTATGTTTCTGTATATACTGGAAGCTGCCCAGAATGGCTGGGGAAACCCAGAAAGATGAGCAGGGTACAAATAATAAAATTATTATTATTATTATTATTATTATTATTATTATTATTATTATTATTATTATTACTGCTGCTACTACTACTACTACTACTCTCAGGCAGGCAAGCAAGAGGTGTCCCTGCAGTTGCAAGGGATGCTCCAGCCAGGTAACATCACTAGAGGAGGGCCAGTAAAGGAGCCAGTGAGGGGTGTGGCTTGAGGAAGGCGCATGGCCTGCACAGTCCGGAGGCCCAGAGAGAGTGGGGTGCTGGGCTGCATTTGGCCCACAGGTTGAAGGTTCCCCACCCCTGGGCTATTTAAGCAGTGCTTAGCAATGATGTATCTTTGGAGTGAAAGTGGAGCTGGTGGAAGCCACACCTGCTAAACAGCAGAAGGAAGTTGGGAGAACTTATTCTCACCTGCTGAGCTGATCCCAGACTGTGTGTGTGTCTGTTACACGACAAAAGGGAAGGGATGGAGTCAGGAGGTCAGAGGAGCAGCAAGAAGAGCTGGGCTGGGATCTGCCCTGCTTACCTCCACCCCCCTGGAATTCCTGTTTCCACCATCAAGGTGGGATGTGTTCAGCTGCCACCCAGCTCCACTTCCATCTAAACCACTTGCAAAACGCCAAGGGGTCTTTTCGGCCATCAGACACTCCGTGTAATGCACCAATTTCATACTGTCAAACCATGAACGTCTGCAGCTACATTTGGCTTTTTTCAAGCCGCAAACCTCCCACACGGAGAGCAAACAGACACACTTGATCCGGAACCACGTTCCCAATGAACCAGAGAGCTGCTAATTGAGCCAATTTGCACGGGAAGTCTAGACCGGCAGTGAGCAAACATCACTGCAGATGAGAGCTGCCTGCCCGGCTCAGCGGCAGAACAAACATCCTTCGTTCACTGCGATTCGGGGAGCTGTGAGCACAGCGGTTAATGCCTCACCAGATCATCTTGGAGGGGGCCCACAAACAAGCCCCCGAGGCTAAGCCAGGCTCCCCTCTCGCACTGTGTTTGCCAGTTTGCTCTCAGAGCACCTGGAAATCAGCGTTTGTGCAGTTCCACTTTGCACTAAAGAGGAACGCATGCACCCCACACCCTCAAAAGCCTGTGAAGCAAAGCAACCTATGCTCTGAACAAAGGGGGGTGTCCTGCTCTCCCCACAAGATTATTTTGGGATAGGGAGAAGACGCCACCTGCTGTCCATAGCGGAGAATGGCAGCCTATGACTTTCAGGCTTGTTGAGACCCTCCCTTGCTTTCCACAGCCCCCACGCCCAGATGTGGCAAATAGTGCTGAAGCCAAAAGGTTAGGGTTGCCATATTTTGAAGAGCAAAAAAAAAAAAGAGGACACATTTGCCAACTTCTGCTTTTAACTATGGATTGCTTTGATGACTCTCGTTTTAAATACCCCTATTTAAAAAAGCAGAGACATCACCTTGCCAACAAAGGTCCGTATAATTAAAGCTATGGTTTTCCCAGTAGTGATGTATGGAAGTGAGAGCTGGACCATCAAGAAGGCTGATCGCCAAAGAATTGATGCTTTTGAATTATGGTGCTGGAGGAGACTCTTGAGAGTCCCATGGACTGCCAGAAGATCAAACCTATCTATTCTTAAGGAAATCAGCCCTGAGTGTTCACTGGAAGGACAGATCGTGAAGCTGAGGCTCCAATACTTTGGCCACCTCATGAGAAGAGAAGACTCCCTGGAAAAGACCCTGATGTTGGGAAAGATGGAGGGCACAAGGAGAAGGGGATGACAGAGGACGAGATGGTTGGATAGTGTTCTCGAAGCTACCAGCATGAGTTTGACCAAACTGCGGGAGGCAGTGGAAGACAGAAGTGCCTGGCGTGCTCTGGTCCATGGGGTCACGAAGAGTCGGACACAACTAAACGACTAAACAACAACAACAAGGCTATAGTAGCAGGGATATATTGCTAGTAGGAATGTTCTGAACTTTCAACAACAAAATAAGAATAATACATATTGCTCCCTCACTCGCCACATTAAAGTATTTAGATTCATGTTCACATCTTTGTGAACATAAATGTGCACAGAACAATTTATTAAACTGTTGAACATAGACATATGGACTCTCCTGAAGGGCAGGGGGTGTTAACTCTTGCCCTTCCAGGCTCCTCCTCCAAGATCTTGTAGCTGAGCCAGTGTCCTTTTAGTTCAGCCACAAGAGAAAGGACTTCTACAGTACAGTCGTAGCTTGGATCCCAAACTCCTTGGGAATCGAATATTTTGCCCTTGGAAATCGAACGTCCAACGTGATTTACACGGCTTACGATTGTGTGCAGGAAGCTCCTGCAGCCAATTGAAAGCTGTGCCTTGGTTGTCGAACGTTTTCAGAAGTTGAACAGATTTCCGGAACGGATTCCATCCGACAACCAAGGTACGACTGTACTTAGCTAGTTTAAGATGCCGCTCTGTTGCAATTCTCTGCTGCAGACAAGCTTAGCTGGGTCCCTAGCTGGCAGTAGAAAAAAAAATTCTTGGGTTACTGTAAACACAAGAACCAGACAGAAAACCTCTGTACATTTTGCCAGATTTAAAAAAATCCACCCTGAAAAAGAGGATGTGTCTGGCGGGGAGGTGTAAAGGACATATGGCAACCAGACCTGAAAAGAGGATGTGTCCTGGAAAAAGAGGACATATGGCAACCAGACCTGAAAAGAGGACATTTCCTGGAAAAAGAAAACATATGGCAACCCTACAAATAGGTTCCAGGGGTGAGGTGGCCGTTGCAAGCTGAGCTACAGGTGAGAGCTAAATGCAGGGTAGGGACCAGACAAACTACCCCAAAAAGAGCAACATGTCCCCCACCAGAAGAACTACCCCTCCCCTAACACCCCATAACACCCCTGTATGCCCTGTAGTAATGTCATTATCATGCCCATATGTGTGGATGTGTAAACATGCAGGGGTCCGTGGGTGTTAAGGGAACAACAGCTTGCCTAAGGTCACCTCGTGAGTTCACAGCAGAGGTAACCATGAGGGGAAATGGGGACCTCCTGGCTCACAGCTCACGCTCTGCCACAGCAGCCTTCGGGACACTGCTTCACCTGCAGAATCCCACCCACTTTCCTTGCAGCAACTGGGCAGAGTCCAACCCAAACAGAGGAACACCGGAAGCTGACTCTTTTTCTGAGTCAGATTGCCAGCCCATCTAGCTCAGTGCGGTCCACACTGGCCGGCAGAGGCTCTCTAGAATGTCAGGCAAGAGGTTCTCTCCCTGCAGATTCCAACTGGGCAATGCTCTGGCACTGAGCCGCAGCAGCTCTCCCCTGCCACCGAG
The DNA here is from genome assembly GCF_964188305.1 of Podarcis bocagei. Classification (NCBI taxonomy): domain Eukaryota; kingdom Metazoa; phylum Chordata; class Lepidosauria; order Squamata; family Lacertidae; genus Podarcis; species Podarcis bocagei. Next base: position 17,285,651 of record NC_138141.1, on the reverse strand, counting down.
TGCCAGTACCTGCGATCCGGCTGCCATAGGCAACTCCCACAGCACAGAAGCTGTTGTTGGAGACGGCTGCGATCTCCCCAGCACAACGGGTCCCATGATGGTTGCCGTTTTCCTCGTCCGGGTGGGGCATGGGGTCTGGGTCGTTGGAATTCAAGTCATAGCTGCCTTCAGGGCTCTGAAAGAGACCAAGACCCAGAGTTGAGAGTCCTTTTTCCTGGGAGTGCGAGGGTAACTGCAGCTGGGGAACAAAGCACTCAGGACTCAACAAACATCAGTCACCCTTCCCCCCTGCCCCCAACTCTATCCTGCCCCTTCTTTCCTGCTTTATTGTGATTTTGTTGCCTACAATAATTGCATTCACTTTTAATCCTTGTAGGCTCTTGTTCCCAGAAGGGCTAATCTTTTAATTAAATAAAAAATGGCAGAACCGCATAATTTCCTGAGGGGGGGACGGAAAATCATCAGAGGAGTTGACGGAAGTCCAAAATATTGTATAAGATGAGAAGTTATGCTGTATGACTGTTGGAACTGATATGTTAAAAATTTAATAAAAATGTATATATATATATATATTTAAAAACTCCTGAGGGGGAAATCATGTTTATTAATTTAATTTATTAAATTTATGCATTGTCCCTCATCACAAGATCTCAGGCCGGTTCACGGAATAAAATACAAGATAAAAACACAAATAAATAAATTAAAACAAAAATAACAGGCATTTAAAAGGCTGTAGAATATTAAGTAATCAGGTTTCACCTCACCCCAAGACCCTGATCTAAGGCAGCAGGTGCTGCTTCTGGGCTCAGGATAAGATGGGAACAAGCATTTGGGTAATCTGTGGCACGCCCAGGAAACCACCATCAGCCACCTTTGGGTGCTTTGCGTCAGAGTCACAACCCCTGCCCCCTCCCATTTCAAAGAGGAAGCTGAACAGGACAGGGCAGGAAATGTGGGTTGTGACCAGTGCTATTTTTCTAGAAAAAGAGGTGCCAGAACTCACCATGAATGCCTCCCTTGTTCTTTTATACAGTCAGAAGTAAAGGTAAAGGGACCCCTGACCATTAGTTCCAGTCGTGGCTGACTCTGGGGTTGCAGCGCTCATCTCTTTATTGGCCGAGGGAGCCGGCATACAGCATGTGGCCAGCATGACTAAGCTGCTTCTGGCGAACCAGAGCAGCGCACAGAAACGCCATTTACCTTCCCGCTGGAGCGGTACCTGTTTATCTACTTGCACTCCAACGTGCTTTCGAACTGCTAGGTTGGCAGGAGCAGAGACCGAGCAACGGGAGCTCACCCCATCACGGGGATTCGAACCGCCAACCTTCTGATCGGTAAGTCCTAGGCTCTGTGGTTTAACCCACAGCGCCAACCGCGTCACCCATGCCCAGTCATACCTTGGGTTAAATGTGCTTCAGGTTGAGCGCTTTCGGGTTGCGCTCCGCGGCGACCCGGAAGTAACAGAACGCATTACTTCCGGGTTTCGCCGCTCGCGCATACGCAGACAATCAAAATGACATCACGTGCATGCGCGGAAGTGGCGAATCGCAACTCGCGCACGAGCAGACGCGAGTTGCGTTCGCTTCTGGATGCGAACGGGGCTCCGGAACGGATCCCATTCATATCCAGAGGTACCACTGTACTAGCAATGGAACCTACCTGAGAGGCGCCGGAACTCAGTTCTGGTGAGGTCTGGCTGGATAAAAGCCCTGGTCATGTCAACCCCATCTCCAGTGCCCCTTTTCTTGCTGCCTCAGGTGAGAGAAATGCAGAAGCATTTGCACAACATCAAGACTTGGTCCGTTTTCAAAGACCTTCAAAGGTGGTTTTGGCAACTGCCTGGAACCCTACCATATTTACCCACATAGCACAATGCGGCAGATTCTTTCCTGCTGTTGGATGGGAACAGAACCTGAACACGGCTCCACAACGCCTGGAGAGAGAAGGGCTTGGGTGATGGGATCCTGCCCAGCAATTCCCCATTGGGGCAGCATCCGGCCCAGCTGCTTAGGAGCGGCATGTATATAAGCTATCCTGAGCCAAGCCAGGTCTAGGCCCTACCCTCCTTTGCTTCCATCCCCTGGACTCAGCTGACGGGCCAGTTGCCAGTTGAGCCCCAGCCACCTGACCCAAAAGCCTACTGGATCCAGGTGGTTGAGTCTTAAAAGGCCAAGTGTCCTCTTCTGCAGCCCAGCCAAGGCCAGGAGGCAAGCCTCTCGCAACTCTAAGGTAGGGCTGCGCGATATCTGGTTTTCAACACTGTGATATATCGCCAGCTAAACATTGCAATATACCATTATATCCCAATGGCTGGATCTAGACACATAAAAAAAAAGTTTCAGGAAAATGTGTTGTAAAGCTCATAATGCAAAACCACACTGCCGAAGGATAGAACTCTACAGCGCCATCTGATGTCACAGTGTTATAATGCATTTTAAACACTTTTAAAAAAAATAATGTTGCCGAGTCCAATGTCTGAAATAGGGATGAAGCTTTGTAGAAGCATTGGCTGGCTTCACAGTTTTCCCCACATTGCATAAGCACGCACACACACACACACACACACACACACACACACACACACACACTATGATTCGCAATACATTGCCAGATATGAAACAGATATCACAATACAGTCATACCTCGGGTTGAAGTAGCTTCTGGATAAGTATTTTTGGCTTGCGCACTGTGGCAACCCAGAAGTAATGGAGCGCGTTACTTCCGGGTTTCGCCGCTCGCGCATGCGCAGACGGTCAAAATGACGTCACGCGCATGCGCAGAAGCGGTGAATTGTGACCCGTGCTTCTGGATGTGTTGGCTTCTGGATGCGAGCAGGGCTCCAGAACAGATCCCGTTCGCATCCAGAGGTACCACTGTATGGACTTTAAACCAGTTTGGGACGATATATCACCCAGCCCTACTCTAAGGCTCCCGCTGGGCCCTAACTCTCCAAGCCCAGCCCAGGCAGCTGTGGTGCCCCAAAGGGAAGGTGGTGGCATCAGCTACTCACGTAGTTGGGCTGGATGTCTTTGATGGTGTGCTCCACCCCGTCATCCACCACGACCACTGTCACACCCTGGCCAGTGACGTTCCTTTCCCAGACGCCCGTCACATTGATGTCCATCCCGGGGCTCTTGCGGTTGTTCTAGGCCAGGAGACAGAAGGGAGGCACAATGTTCAGAGGGCGCAGCAAGGAGGAAAGCCAACATGCTCACACAGGAGCATAACCTGGGTTTTCTGCAGGTGTCGTGGAGTGGTTGGATGCAGAGGAACGGTGGGAGGATCCAGCTGGGGAACCCCCAAGGGAAGAAGGCTCAGAGTCCAGGGAATGGTGGTGGGATGACGATGAGCGGTCAGAGGGAGAAGACTGGGAAGAGGAGATGTTGGCAGTGGAAGAGTAACAGGGCTTAGTGAGCAGGGAGAGTCTGTGGCAGAGAGAAGTCCAGAATCAGAGGCAGAAGTAGAAGCAGGAGAGTGGGATTAGGGAGGCCAAGAGGCACAGATGAATCAGGCTGGTGAAGAAGTCTCCTCCCTTCCTGTTGCAACAAACTCCCCTCCCTGCTGGTCTCCCAGGACCAGAAGAGGCATGAAACGGAAGGAGCAAAGGCAGGCACACAGGTGCACTCTCTGAATGCTTGGGGGGGGAAACCCTGGAGAGGAGGGGACAGGCAGCTGTGGAGAGGCAGGGACCTTCAGTCTTGGCAACTGCTTCATGGGGGAAAGACCTACAGAGATGGGTTGCTGTGCTCCTTAGGCCTGACACTCCTGTTCCAATCATGTTTCTGCTAATAAGGAGTTAATTACAATTCACTTTGTATGATTTTCTGCTGCCCACTCCTGTGAGCAGACAGCAAGGAAATAGCTCAAAGGCCACCTCCTGATTTCACTCAAGTACCAGGGCTCATTATATGTACCCTGAAACACAGTTGCCGAGTCCCCTAAGCTGGGGGTGCCCTGGCTCCCATAACATTTAAAATGGCGGGGGCAGGCACTCATAAAGTGTGGCGCAGCCGCAAATGCATGCCGCAGGGTGCATGCTTGCTACATCACCATGTCCCCAACGCGTATGCACTACATCGCCATGCCATGACACATGCCCAAGTGACATCAGCACGCTGGGGTTGTGACGATGTAGCACACATGGCCCTGGCACCGCTGCCCTGCAATGGGATGGGTGGAGAACCTGAGGGGGACCTCCAGATGCTGCTGGACCACAACTCCCATCAACCTTGTACATTGTCCAGGGGCTGATGGGAGTTGTAGTCTGACATTGCCTAGAGCAGGCTTCCTCAGCCTCCGCCCTCCAGATGTTTTTGGCCTACAACTCCCGTGATCCCTAGCTAGCAGGACCAGTGGTCAGGGATGATGGGAATTGTAGTCTCAAAACATCTGGAGGGCATAGGTTGAGGAAGCCTGGCCTAGAGCATGGGTAGGCAAACTAAGGCCCGAGGGCCAGATCTGGCCCAATCGCCAAACAGTGGACAGTCCGGGAATCAGCATGTTTTTACATGAGTAGAATGTGTGCTTTTATTTAAAATGCATGTTATTTGTGGGGCATAGGAATTTGTTCACCCCCCCCCAAAAAAAATAGTCTGGTCCCCCACAAGGTCTGAGCGACAGTGAACTGGCCCCCTGCTGAAAAGGTTTGCTGACCCCTGGCTAGAGGGTTACAGGGGAAGGAGAATAGCTGTCAACGTTTCCCTTTTTTAAAGGGAAATTCCCTTATTCTGAATAGGATTCCTCGCAAGAAAAGGGGAAAGTGCCCTTGAAAGTGGGCAGCAGCACCTGACTCCTCCTCTGCCCCACCCAGAGTTCCTGGGCATCAGCTGGACCTGCCCCCGGAAGCTGTATTTTTGCCCCTCCCACAAAGCCAGGGGACCCACTCACCAAGTGCCACTGCTGCGGGAACTTGGGGTCGTTAAAGTGCAAGCTGCGCTTGGAGCGTTTCAGAAACCGCTGCTCGGCGTGCCACCTCACGCTGTTGTGCTGTGCAAAGACCGCCTCCGCTGACCGTTGGATGGCCTCCAGGCTGAGGCCTGGTGGGCTTGCCAGCTGGTAGCCGAAGAGGTAGTGGCCTCTGAGCTCCCCGATCCGGCCAATGTTCACAAGGCAGGCCTCCTTGGCCAGTTCTTCTGCCCGCCAGTCCAGCTCCTCATCAGAGGAAGGGGACCCCTCTGGCACCGTCAAATGCACCGCCCACGTCAGCTCCCCACGGCACTGGGCTGCCCGGCAGGGCTCGGCCCCACGCGGCACTTTTGCTCCACAGGCAAATCCATTTGGCAACAGCAAAGGGATCCAGGCCGGGATGAGCCAAAGGCACATGTGGACACGCAGGGCGGCCTCCATCATCGCTCTCCATGATGGCTCCGTCCCCCTCCAGGGCGGCATCCGACAGGCGAACTGCAAGGGCAAGGGCAAGGTCAGAAGAGCCCCCCTGCTTTCCCCTATGCCTGGCTTGCCACCAGCCCCAGGGAGAATAGAGGGACTCACTTTGCCCCAAACCCCTGCTGAAACCCATTTACAGTAGTACCTCAGGTTACATACGCTTCAGGTTACAGACTCCGCTAACCCAGAAATAGTACCTTGGGTTAAGAACTTTGCTTCAGGATGAGAACAGAAATCGTGCTCCGGAGGCGCGGCGGCAGCAGGAGGCCCCATTAACTAAAGTGGTGCTTCAGGTTAAGAACAGTTTCAGGTTAAGAACGGACCTCTGGAACAAATTAAGTACTTAACCAGAGGTACCACTGTACTGTGAGTGCAGAAAGCAGAAACACCCTCTTTCGCGCTCCCTGTAGAAATTGAAACTGAAATGGATTTCCTGTTTGGTATTACTGTAGTAGTGGGGAGGGGGGGAATGGGGGCAGAGACAGCAGGCAAGCTAGGGAATCTCACCTTTCCTCCGGCAGAATGGTTACCAAAGGAGAGCATTTCTGACTCCTGGGCTGCAAAGGAGGTCAGGCGAGTTAATGTTTCATCAGCTGCTCTTCTTTCTCACACACACTGTCTGACTTCAGTTTCTGCAATACTGTTTCTTAACCCCTTCCTGCTCCAATACAGCAGCAGGGAGGTGAGGGAGAATTCCTCTTTATAGTATTACTTTACGGGCAACAGCCTGGGAGAAAATGCGCCTGAGTGGATGTTATGCCCAGGAGGCTGCTGCTGCTGCTGCTACTACTCCAGAAAGACCTATGATGAGTCTGCTGGGTTCTATTTATCCAAGAAGAAAAATAAGTCATGGCTGCTGGTTCATCTGGCAGTTGTGTCCTGGTTTGAAAGTGGACTCCACTTTTGGGATGCTGTCTTACATGCTGTTGTGAAGAAAGGATTAACTGGAGCAACAACTATTAACTCGACTAATATGAGAGACAGGCGATGTTGCCAAGAGAGTGCCCTGCTGCCAATAGATACCTTTTGGATTTCTATCACTTAATTTGAAGGCTTCTTGCAGCAAAACAAGGCCACAGAGGCTGTATTTTATATACCTTATCTTTGTATGAAACTTGCAAGCATTACCAAGGCGATCCATTCAGATGAGGTCAGAAGTCTATACCAAAGTTCAAATGTTTCCAAAGTTGAAAGCACTTTAATTTGCGTTATTACAGCCTGAAGATGGCAACTCATAGTCTGTTGTGTTTGGTTCCTAGGAGTCCGTTATCCATTTGGAGAGGGGTGGGTGGCGCCAGTGGCGTAGCGTGGGGGGTGCAGGGGGGGCCGGCCGCACCGGGCGCAACATCTGGGGGTTAGGGTTAGGGGGCGCAAATCCACGGGTTAGGGGGCGCAAATTACTTGCCTTGCCCCGGGTGCTGACAACCCACGCTACGCCACTGGGTGTCACTGTGGGTTAAACCACAGAGCCTAGGACTTGCCGATCAGCAGGTCGGCAGTTCGAATCCCCGTGACGGGGTGAGCTCCCGTTGCTCGGTCCCAGATCCTGCCAACCTAGCAGTTTGAAAGCACATCAAAGTGCAAGTAGATAAATAGGTACCGCTCCAGCGGGAAGGTAATAGGCGTTTCCGTGCGCTGCTCTGGTTCGCCAGAAGCGGCTAAGTCATGCTGGCCACATGACCTGGAAGCTGTACGCCAGCTCCCTCGGCCAATAAAGCAAGATGAGCGCTGCAACCCTAGAGTCGACCTCGACTGGACCTAATGGCCAGGGGCCCCTTTACCTTTACCCAGAAACTGGTCACCTTAACTAACCCAAAGGTTTTGTCCTGGCCAGAGTCTAGCCAAAGTTAATTCAAAACACTCAAGGCATCAAAACCAGATGCCAACTTCTGGATTTTGATGCAGCTCCAAACCCTGGCAAGTTGTGATTTTCATCTCCACCTTTTGCCCTCACCTGGACCTTGGCACCTGGAGCTGCACCTGCCCACCAAGATTGCCAGTGACTGGTTGGCAGAAGAAAAGCTCCCTTGTGCCAGCCCTGAAAGAAGAACCAAAGGTGGAAATGGCAGCCCAATAAGGAAGTCCTGGGGCGGGCCTGCTCCTTTGGCACCGGGTTGGCTTCCTTTCACAAACAGGCACTAACAATGGGGAAGCCGGTCAGCCGGTCCCAGCGGGAAAGGAGCAGGAGGAAACCTGGGAAGGGCAGCGGAGGCAGATCTTGTATGTAGTGGCGGGGGCAAGGCTGGCTGTCAAGCCGTGAATTTCTGGGTGCAGCCTTATTTCTACTACGTACTTAGCCGGCCCCCTCGAGGTGGCGGGCGGAGGGAGTCTTACAAGCATCGGCCACAAAGCGCAGCGCCCCCGGAAGGCAAGTGCTGGGGGTGTGGCCCACCCACAACATCGGCGGCACCCCGGTCTCTCCCCGGGGCTGCTAGCCGACGGCCCGGGAGTCGGACGGTCCCCGACCGGAGCGGCGGCGCGGGTATCGTGCTGGGCCCGCCAGGATCGGCTCAGGCAAGCAAGCCGCGCCGAGAGATCCCGAGCAGCTGCTGCACCTACCTCGGCAGAGGCGGAGCGGGGCGCATGGGTCCGGGCGCAGGCGGTGGCAGCGGCCTCGCTCCCCGGGACGCAGCTGCCAGCGCGGCTCCTCCTCCTGCTGCTGCTACTTGACCGGTTCCGCGCAAAGGCAGCGGCAGCGAGCGAGGTCGGATCCGGCGGGGGCGGCCAAGGCGGCGCCACAGCCGGGCGCGTCACGTCCGGAGCCCGCCCCGTCGGCCCTCCCTCCTGGCTGCGCCCGTCCCCGAAGCCGGAGGGCGGGTCGGTGGGCTGCAGGGGCTGCGCCCCAAGCCTCTCCAGGGCGCGCGAAATAGGGGTCGCGTCCCGGGCAGCGACCCAGCCACCCACCGAGTGCCGCCGCTTTCTGGAGGGTGCAGAGGGAATTTGCTGGCGCCGCGGTAAGTGCGAGTGGCTGGAGATGCAAGAGTCAGGCGGACGCCCCCAAATGGCATCGAACGAAGCGCGGCCGTCGGGCAGCGTCTCCGGCGGCCCTTCCCGGGTACCGCGCGGCGCTTTTTCTCCAGGGCCACCTGCAAGATCTGTGCGGAGAGAGGGTCCCCGTCTCCCCCTCTCCCCGGTTGCTTTTACTGAGCGCGGCGGCAGCGGGGAGAAGTCGGCGCTCTGCACATGCTCGGTTTCCTCACCTTTGCTTCTAACGCCGGGCAAGCAGGTTCCGGGACTCACCGGGGATGGGGGAATGCATGCGATAGTGGCGGGCAGGTGTCCCCCAGGTGAAGTTATTTTTGGGTGGTGGTGTGTTTGGTGGCTGGCTCTGCAGGAGTACTCTTGTCCCTGGGGGTGGGGGGTGCATTGCGGGCGCGGGGGGCTCCTTTTCCTGCCTATCCCACCGCCACCTCCTTGCAGCGCTCCGGGTGGTTCGGGGGCTCCCTCCTTCCCTCCGGGGCGGCAGGGGGAGCTGTGCGCAGAGGCGCCGGCCGGGCCTCCTTCTTGGTCGCGCTTCCTCGGCGGGGGGAAGGAGGGAGGGAAGGGGAAGGAGAGCACTGCCGCCACCAGGCCGCGCTTCGTCCCGGGCCGCCGCCGCATCCGGCTCCCCCCGAGCGAGCCAGTTGAGCGTCCCAGGCCAGGCCCGAGTCGCGGCGGACACCGGAGGCAGCGCGGAGCACGGCAAGTCTCGGAAAAGGTCCCCCCAAGCCCGAAAACTGGCCGCCTCGACTCCCCACATACATGGAGCATTTTTGCAAATGGGGGGGGGTGCGGGAGTGCCAACTTGGCCCCGGGGCCGTGGGTGCCCGGGCCGTGGGTGCCATGCAGCGTGCATGGCCCTGGCACCGAAATGTGCGAGTGCCCGGCCCTTTCATTGGGAATTTTGTGGGTGTTCGGGCATCCAGGGCCCCAGGGAGTTGGCACCTATTGGGGGTGGGTGGGTTTAGGTCTCCCCCTACCCTCCCGCATCCCCAGGAAAGTGATATTCTGAAAGGGAGTCAGCTGTTCTCTTTCCTCCTCTCCCTCGTATTTTGCATCCGGATCTTGTGTCGGGAGAGCAGGCTTAATTGATACCCTAACCCTAACCCTGAAGCTGGCCTTGTCAACCTGGGCTGCAAAGGAAGCTCTCGCTGTGCTCCCCTCGGGGCTTAAATCTGATTACACTTGGGGGATGTCTCCTGATCCTCTGGACCGCTGCTTGCCAAATCCTGCACTCAGATGCACCCAGACCCTTTGGGATTTGGAGGCCCAAGTGGCTTTTACTGGTGGCTGTTGGGTTGACAGGTTGGGTAAAAATGGAGCCAGAAGCAGCAGCAAAGTCCCTGCACCCAGTTGTCAAGGAAAGGGTTTTGCAAGCACATCCCTCTGCTATGCAAGGAACAGGTCCAGGACTGTTCTCTTTGTGTGTGATGGAACCTGGTTTAGGAGCAGGGAGCCCACACAGGCAACTGTTGTTGTTTAGTTGTGTCCGACTCTTCGTGACCCCATGGACCAGAGCACGCCAGGCCCTCCTGTCTTCCACTGCCTCCCGCAGTTTGGTCAGACTCATGTTTGCAGCTTCGAGAACACTGTCCAATCATCTCACCCTCTGTCGTCCCCTTTTCCTTGTGCCCTCCATCTTTCCCAACATCAAGGTCTTTTCCAGGGAGTCTTCTCTTCTCATGAGGTGGCCAAAGTACTGGAGCCTCAGCTTCAGGATCTGTCCTTCCAGTGAGCACTCAGGGCTGATTTCCTTAAGAATGGATACGTTTGATCTTCTTGCAGTCCATGGGACTCTCAAGAGTCTCCTCCAGCACCATAATTCAAAAGCATCAATTCTTTGGCGATCAGCCTTCTTTATGGTCCAGCTCTCACACAGGCAACTAGTCACCTGTAAATCCTGTAATGTGTGTTGTGAGTTTGACACCCGGATCTCTCGGGCAATCCAGAGGTTCTGCAGTAGGATCAGCCTCCTGCACTGCTGTACCCCAAAGTTGTTGGGTGCTGTTTTGTCGGTTGTCCTTGTGGTGGTGGTAGATGCTTTTCCCTTTCTGCTGCCTCTAGCCCCACTCTGTAACACCCGCACTGGCCCCGCATCTCTGCAGTAGGAACCTGCTGCCAACTGGCCATAGGAGAACCACCCCAGAGCGAGTCGAGGTCCCAAGTGCAGCTGTGACTGTTGGATTCTTTGCTTGCAGAGAGAGCGATGGCCTCTGAGCAAACCAAAGATGATGAAGAGGAGGAGGAGGAGGAAGAGGTGGAGGAGAGCGAAAGTGTTCCTGCCAGCCAGCCTGCCCCATGTGACTCTGAGCTTCCCAAAGGATTTGCCAGTTTGCCTCTCAGGTAAGCTGGACACACTAAATGTTGCTTGGCAAGTGGGAGTCCAGAATCCTCTGAAAGAACAGCTATGGCCCTCAGAACAGAGCCCAAATGACTCCTCCAATAATGGAGCTTATTCCAAGGAGGTTGCTAGGTGGTGGTATTCAAGGAAGCAGGATATGAGTTCCCTCTCATTTGGGTACCTGCTGTGTCTGGAGAGAAGTGATGCTGCAGCCTAGCTGTTTGATTTGAGGGAGTGTCAGAGACCCTTTTCAGTGGCTTTGATCCTCTCTTGCTGTCTATCCGGTGCTGAGCATCCTTCTTTGTTGTTAAGGGGTGATCAGTCTCGTTCTGGCAGTGGCTTGGCTTTTCCACACCTGTTCTCTTTCCTTTCTGCCCCTGATCTAGGGATTTGGTTAAGAGGCTGTGCATGCTACAATGGCAAAGCGAGATGTGGCTCCAGGAACTCCTTTGCTAGGAATTTGGGGTATACAGCGAGCTAACAGATGGCTGTCCTTTCTATGTGGCTATTAATTGTGTACCATGCTGTTCTGGGAAGGGTTCAGAAGGAGCAAGAATTTCTGGAGTTTGCTTCCAAGTGCCTCCAAAGCACCATTCAAGATAGACAAACCAACCCCACCCTCCCAAGTTGCAGAAGGTTTTGGGTTATTTCTTAGTATCGTGTTCTCTGACCGGCAGTGGCTCTCCAGTGCTCTCAGGGAGGCCTCTTCCCCAGTCCTACCTGGCATTTAAGCACGATGCCTTAGATCTCTCCAAGATCACTGATCACCTCAAGAGAGGTGATGTTAATGGTTAATTCTCAGCCCCTCCTGCACTCATTGTCTCTTGCAGCCACCAGGCAAGTGCTTAAATGCACAGCTAAGATAATGTATGTAAAACACTTGGAACACTCAAAAGTTGTTGTCAGTATTTAACTGAAGGTGTGAAGTCAGGAGTGAACAATTATGGAGTCACTTATAAGTGACATGTATGGTGTGTTTTTTCCTTTCTTTTTTTAAACATTTTTTAAAAAGTTCAATTGTGGCACCGGCGTTACCGCTTCATCTGTACTGTATTAGCTTTTGAAGGCATCTCTCTTTTTTAATGCATTTTTAAACAAGTTTTATACACATACCGTATCATACCATATCCATCATTTATCCCTTTTCCTAGGACTTCCCAGTCCATCTCTCCGTAGCATTCTAAGCAAACCTTGGTCGGCTGCATATCCTGATATTCCACCCATTTCCCTCTCAAATCTTCCTTTATTTGATGTTTTATCTGCTTCTCACATGTTAACTCCTATTTGTAGGTTAAATTGAATGTTGTGCCCCTTTAAGATATTCTCCGAAACACTTCCACTCTTATCTGTTTGTATGGTTTTTATTAATTGCTTTCTGAGCATTCCTTTGTCACATTTTGAAGACTTTCTCCACAAAAGTCCTGAGCCATTCGGCTCTTTGTCAAGGGCACCTGAGCAGGTAGCTTGCAAGTTCTTCCCCTTTCCTGGTACCTGTGTGTGTGAGGTGGAGTAACTGAGCACTCTTTGTTGCATACTTGGGTGAAATTTGCGGTGGCCATTGATTGTTCTCTCTTTTTGTTCTCTGGGACAGCATAAGTGACCTTTCCATTCACGAAGACGATTGCCTGCCGCTGGCTGCCACCACCAATCACACCCATCCGAAAGCTAGCGAGAGCTGGGAAGGTGATCACTCGGAAGATGCAGAAAAGGATTCTGGGAAACCGGAGAATGACTCGCCCTTGCCAGTTCCCCAGGACCAAGAGACCTCAGAAGAGCTTTTGTCTGGCCCCCTTACTGAGGCTGCCTCGCCGCCCTCATCGTGCCCCTCAAGTGAGGAGCTCCCTTTGCCCGACTTGGACAATGCCATTGGAGAAAAGAGACCTTCTCTGTCTGGGGAAAGTCTACCAGTGGCTTCACCCCTTGCACAGGCAGATTGCCCCATGGACCAGACCAGCGATGTCCTGAACTGCTCCAAGGATGAGCTGGGGTCTTTGATCTTGCAGCACGGCAGGCGGCAGAATGGGTGCCCAGATCTGGAAGACGCGCCCTTGGCGGTATCTCCAAGTGGGGAAGACCAAGACCAAGAAGGCGCATTCCAAAAGCCCTCCCAGAACATTGCAGTGCAGGTCAAGTACTCATTTGGGGAGGCTGCGGGAAGTGGGGTGCTTTGGAGAGACTCCTGTCTGATGGAGAGTCTTCCTTACCATTCACTGAAATTGGCGTAGTGGGGAGGGTGCATGGGACTTTTTTTCACAGCGGGAACACCAAGGTCATTGGTAGGCCTTCCTTGCTTTGGCAAGTGAATGAGATGATATGGATACCTTCAGGTTTTCTTATTGTTTTTGATCGATTACCATAGTGGAAGTTGGAGAATGGGGGAAATAACCAAGAAGCAGCTAGGTGTACTTTTTCATTTTCTATGGTAGGGTTCTTCACGGTGGCAGTTTAAATGGCAATACTTCTTGGCAATTCTATTTAAAAGGCTAAAGGTTGCATTTCTGCTGGCTGACGAGCTTTAGTTCAAGCTTAATAAGCTTTGCAATTCTATAAAAATTCCTTCTTTGTCAGCTGATCCTAATAGGGTGTTACACTGTACACCCATTGGTTTTGGGGGTTACATCTGGATCAACACAGCTGAGAGTGCTTAGAAAATGGCAACCAAACATTTTGGGCTTATTCATTCGTGTGTGTGTGTGTGTGTGTGTGTCAGAGAGAGAGAGAGAGAGAGAAGGGGGGGAGAGAGTATAATAGAGGTGCATAAAATTACACATGATGATGCGAGAAAAGGGGTAGAGTGACTTACTAGAACCCTGAGGGTATCCAGTGCAGCTGAAAGATGGAAAACTGAAGACAGACAGAAAGTAGCAGTGTTTCTCAAACTTGGCCATCCAGCTGTTTTGGGACTACATTTCCCATCATCCCTGACCACTGGTCCTGCTACCTAGGGATGATGGGAGTTGTAGTCCAACAACAGCTGGAGACCCAAGTTTGGGAGACACTGATATAGTTCATAGTTAAAACACTGGAATTTGCTCCCACAAGATGTGATGATGGCCATCAACTTGGATGGCTTGAAGAGAGGATTAGCCAGGATGGCTCTGTTCTGCCTCCACTGCTGTAGGCAGCATGCTTCTGAATGCCAGTTGCTGGGGGATCAAAAGTGGGTGGAGTGCTGCTGCTGTTGCACTCAGGTCTTGCTTGCAAGCTTTCCATGGAGCATCTGGTTGGCTGCTCAGAGAACAGGATGTGGGACTGGATGGGCCACTGGCCTGACCCAGCTTTAGGGCTCTTCTTGTGTTCTTATAATGGCATTTTTTGGACTCTTTGCTCAGGTTATGGGGGCCACCATCTTTTGCTCCTGTGTTTAACTACATCACTGACCGAAATGCCTCTTACCAAAGCAGTCTTGCAAAGTGTAAGTCTTGCAAATGGAGGCAAGGGGCTTTGCAGGTTTCTAGCCCTCGCAGCAGGGTTAAGCAGAAAGAGGACCCACTTAGTGGCTGAGCCCGTATCTGAACCTGTGCATAACCCCTCCAACCTCTGAACCAGCGTTTCTGTTTAGATTAGCTTTGGTAATCAAGTGAAAGGGGAGGCATGGCCTGGGCCCTGTCGACTAACAGCCCCACAAAGCGACTTCACCAGAGCTTCTTGTCACCGTAACATCCAAAAGAGAATCACAAAATGCATCTCATGACATTTTTGACAGGCTGAACTTTCTCCTCCCTTTGCAGACCGACTTCAGAACAGCTGACTTGGAAGTGAACACTGATCAGGATATTGAAAAGAGCCTGGTAAGCTGTGCTGTCTTCGGCATGAGTAGCTCCCCCTTTCCTCCAATAAGAAAGTGTGCAGGACAGCAGCCTCTGAGCCTCCTGTTCAGAACGGGGGGGGGGGGGGGGGCTCCTGCCTTAATCTCTGAGGTCTTCTGCCTTCATAGTGGATGGTCAGACACTGCTGTGTAAGGAGAGCCCAGTGCAGGGCTGAGCCCTATGTGGCCCTCTGGGACTCTCTAACTGACCTTTGAAATGCTCGTCAAGCCACACACCCTCCCCCAATTGCACCACCCACAAGTGTTTTCTCCCTGGCTGGAATGTGTCCTTGAATACTGATAATGACTCCTGTGTGCCTGGATGGAGCATAGCGGGGGTGGGGGGGTCTGTGAATGTCTCTGCTGAAGCTAGCCTAAAAAGAGAAATGCAGCCCTCATCTAGCAGAGTTCATTTATTTATTATAGATTTTCTTGTGATTTATGTGGGAATCATTAATTTGGTCATGTATTTTTTATGTTTTATTTATTATAAACGGCTACTTTTGTTATGTTGTACTTGTGAATTTTTGTCTGTGTTGTAAGCTGCCTTGAGCACAGTTTGAATACCGGAAAGGCAGCATACAAATAAAATTACATATGTGCCTATTTGGGGATGCAGGTGGCTCTGTGGTCTAAACCACAGAGCCTAGGGCTTGCCGATCAGAAGGTCGGTGGTTCAAATCCTTGCGACAGGGTGAGCGCCTGTTGCTGCCAACCTAGCAGTTTGAAATCATTTCAAAGTGCAAGTAGATAAATAGGTACAGCTCTGGTACCTGGTAAACGGTGTTTCCGTGTGCTGCTCTGGTTCGCCAGAAGCGTCTTCGTCATACTGGCCACATGACCCGGAAGCTGTCTGCGGACAAATGGCGTCTCCCTCGGCCAGTAAAGCGAGATGAGCGCTGCAACCCCAGAGTTGTTTGCGACTGGACTTAACAGTCAGGGGTCCCTTTACCTTTATGTACCTACAGTGGTACCTCAGGTTAAGTACTTAATTGATTCCGGAGGTCCGTTCTTAACCTGAAACTGTTCATAACCTGAAGCACCACTTTAGCTAATGGGGCCGTCCTGCTGCTGCCACGCCGCCAGAACACGATTTCTGTTCTCATCCTGAAGCAAAGTTCTTAACCCAAGGTACTATTTCTAGATTAGCAGAGTCTGTAAGCTGAAGCGTATGTAACCCGAGGTACCACTGTATTTGCTTCGATATAAAGCTCTGGCAGACACAAAAGAATTAATCTCCTTTTTGGGATCCCCTGCACTTCAAGGGGGGAAGATGACCAGGTGCTGAGGGACAAGGGGGTCACCTCTCCTCATTCAGATATTTTTTGTAGGTGGATCTGTTCTTTCTCTTGAAGAGTTTTCTCTCTTTCATAGTTCAGGTTGCTTCCCTGACTGCCCTGCTAAAAGAGCTGCTCCTCTAGCCCAGTAGTCCCAAGGATAGATCAGGACAGCCCCAGCTCTGGGCTTGGGTAATTTGGAAGCATAGACACAAGTGGCATGTTTGCTCTAGATGTTTTCCTTGAATCTGTGCCCAACTGAGGCATGGTGACCCACCTCATGTTGGCAAGCTAGAAACTGCGCCACTAAGAAAAAAAACTATGCCAACGCCAAGACTGAGGTTAAAAGAAGAACCAGAGAACTAAAGAATACTTGGTGGATAAAAAAGCTCGAGAGATCCAGCACTTAGCCGACACTCAGATGCACAGAGTTTCCTTAAAGCCACAAAGACCATCTATTGGCCAATAAATAATGGCATATGCCCCCTATGCTCAACAGATGGTGCCACACTTCTAAAAGATAAAGAAGCTATTGCACTGCACTAGAAAGAACATTACCAGCATCTGCTTAACAGCAACTTCCCCTTAGCTGCTGAGGTCCTCTGCGACTGCAGCTTTCTCCCAATTGAAGAGTGGAGTGTTTGAGGACTGGGACATTTGCAGGGAAACCAAAATGCTTGTTTCCAGAGCTATTGTACCACCAACCTTACTGTATGCTTGTGAAACATGGATCACTTATAAACACCATCTCCAACTCCTCAAAAGATTCCATCAACAGTGTCTTCAAAAAAAATTACACATCACTTGGGAAGACAGACAAACTAATGCCAGTGTACTGGAAGAAGCAAAGATCACATGTTGAAGCAACGATTCTTCAACATCAACTTCGTTGGACTGGTCATGTTGTTCAGATGCCTGATTATCAGCTTCCAAAGCAACTACTCTATTCTGAACTTAAAAATGGAAAGTATAATGCTGGTGGTCAACAAATGAAGTTTAAAGACTCTCTCAAGACAAATCTTTTAAAAAATGTAGTATAAACACCAACAACTGGGAAACACTGGCCTGTGAGCGCCCCAATGGGAGAACAGCCTTTTCCAAAGGTGTCATGGACTTTGAAGACACTCAAACACAGGACGAAAGGGAGAAACATGCTAAGAGGAAGGCACGCTTGGCAAACCCCCACCATGATCAACTCCTGCCTAGAAACCTATGTCCCCACTGTGGAAAGACGTGTGGATCCAGAATTGGCCTCCACAGTCACTTATGGACTCACAACCATTTCATGGAAGACAGTCTTACTCGGCTATGAGTAATCACCAAAGAAGATGATGTTTGGCCTGGCGGAAGTTGGCCTGGCATTGTGTTAATCATGGAAATGGAAATCTTGCTGGTTGCTGATTGATTGGAGGTTCTAGCAGGGGAGCGCAGCTATCGTATACCCTTGATTGGAGGTTCTAGCAGGGGAGCGCAGCTATCGTATACCCTTGACCGAAGAACGGTACACTCCTTCTATCTGGGATGGTCATCCTCTTCCACTGAGCGCGCAGCTTCGGGAGGGACGCACATGGAGCGGTGAGGGAGGAAGGGGACACCCGCCTAGCCAGCCAGATCAGCCGAATCAACCCTGGCGATCAATGGGGTGACAGATGTCGCAGCCAGATCGCCCTCACATCCAATCTTGCTGGTTCAGAACAGGACAGACTCCTCCCCTCCCTTCCCCCTCCTATTTCCAGGTTACCACCTCTTCACTTTCTGTCTAGGGTGCAGGGAGAACAAGTTACTCCAATGGGTGATGTAATTGTGAAGATGGAGAAAGGGCTCCCTCTTTTCACTTCTTTCTTCTTTGCACCCTGGCAGGATAAAATGATGTCCGAGAGGGCTTTGCTGAAGGAGCGTTACCAGGAGGTGCTAGATAAGCAGAGGCAGGTGGAGAATCAGCTCCAAGTGCAGCTGAAGCAACTCCAGCAGCGAAGGGAGGAAGAAATGAAGAACCACCAGGTAACCAGAGCAGCTTCTTCCTTCCCTTTTTCCATGGCAGCTAAGCCAAGGGGAGGCTGCCTGTCTCAAGTGCTGGGCAGAACCACAGAAGGCAGGAAGCTGCTGCCTTGTACCAGGTCAGGCTGTTGATCCCCCTTGGCCCAGTAGGGCTTCCTGCTCTGACTGACAGTGGCTCTCCTTCAACTCAGGCAGAGCAAAGTCCTGCCTCTAGCTTCTGGCGGCAGCTACTGCTGCCTCTGCCGTCACAGAGGAGGTAGCAAAGACAGAGCCGGGACCTTCTGTGTGCAGTAGGGGCACTTCCTGCTATGCGAGTGGTGGTAACAGTGGGAAGTATGAGGATATGCCCTTGCATGGGAGAGTTATAGGTAGCGGACTTGCTTAGCTTGGTGGGTTCAAAATGGAGTGGAAAGAAAACCTCGGTGGAGTTTGCTTATTAAATTTCAGTCCCACCCTTCCTCCCGAAGGAGCCCCGGCAGCAAATGACAAGTGATAAAACCATGGTTGGGTGAGCAGGGCAAAGGTCCACTTGTGCAATGGGATGTGAATTCTCCCGCAGTGAGTGGACTCTTGGAGAGCTCTCTGTTCCTTCCCACTCTAGACACTGTTGATCAATTGGGAGAAACAGCCAAGGGTGTCTCTGTGTGTTCTTAGAGACTCAAGCCAAGCCATGAGGAGGGCAATTGGCTTTAGGAAAATATATTGATTAGGCCTCTTGTGGTTGACCATGCCAACCATGTGAACAGAAGCAGAGGATGAAACTATAGGAATGTGCTGGAAGTTTCTATGAATCCGACCCCAACATTTTCTGGTCCAAAACTTTCTTGTACCTTGGATAGCACTCTGCAGCTTTCCTGACTTCAAAACGTGTATTTCGCATGCAGAGTAGATTGTCTTTAGAAGGGCATCTAAAATTCTGGAGAACCACTACAGCAATCAGCATCAACGATACTGGGATAGATGGAGCAATGGTTTTTCTTGGGATAAAGCAACTTTCTACGTTCCTAGATTTGTAAAGATAATTTTTGAACATTCTGGGTGATGCCGTGGTGCAGCACACCAGCTAAGAGAGTGTGCTGTAATTCAGGATGTCACGAGTTCAGATCTCGATTATGAACTTGCTAGGTGGTCCTAGGCAAAACACTGCCCAGCCTCTTCTGGAATATGAAGACAGTGATACTCACAGGAGTCTTTAAAGAACTTGTAGCAGTTTTGCATTTCTTTTTCATTGGATTGCTGCTGCTGTAGCTGGGTTTATGTGTTTTATTTTGAATATTTTCAACACCACATTTTTATTTTATCTGAATTTGTTAGCCACCCTGGTAACACAGTGATGCTGAAGGTGTTGGTGTGTGTGTGTGTGTGTGTGTGTGTGAACGTGAAGACCTTTGAGCTCTGGAAGCCCAATATAAATACCTGGTGTATTCTCCCCACTCCTCTAGGAGATCCTGAAGGCCATTCAGGACGTGACTGTTAAGCGGGAAGAGACCAAGAAGAAGATGGAGAAGGAAAAAAAGGAGTATTTGCAGAAGGAGCAGGATCTGAAGGCAGAAATTGAGAAGCTCTATGAGAAAGGCAGGAGGTATTTCTGAGAGTTAAAGACAGCAATGCTTAGCCCGCTCTGAAGGTTGGCTCGGAATCCAAAACAGGAGGAAGTCTATGTCAGGTTGGCCAGGTTTGTGGGGAAGGGTCCTTTTGATCTGCATCTTCTCACCAAGTCTGCTTTTGCTCAGCAACTTCAGCTGACCCCACGCACCCTGCAGGCTGCTTGGGGCTCAGTCATTGTTTCCTGGAGATCCTATTGGCCCAACTGTTCTCCACTTAGAACTGGAAGCACAGTTGCAAAGTGACGTTTCTGTTCTCTCAAGCTTTCCCAGCCTGGCTACGGAAGTCTCTGCCATCTTGTATCGTTTTCGAAAATCAGCCTTTGTTGTTTTCCTAAATGTTTTTAGCTGCTTTTATTATTTTTGGTAGAACGTTTTGGGATGAACGTGGAAATAATAGCAACAACAATGATAATCGAGATCGCCTTGCTGGATGTGAGTGTGGCTGAGTCTTGACTTGGTTCCTCCACCCAGCCTTGGTCTCTGTGGATGTAAATGCAGCTCCCTATGGTCCAGGCGTGGAGACCCTGTCAGACTTCACCTTCCATCTGCTCCAGCCCAGATGGCCAATGCTCAGGGGCAATGGGAGTTGCAGTCCAGCCACATCCAGAGGTCCCCATCCCTTCCCGGTGCAAGGAATTAACTCGGCATGTCCCATTTCTCTTTCCGTACAGGCTGCTGAAAGAGCAAGAGGAGAAAGAGAACAAGATCGTTTCCCTCATTGCTGAGCAGTCTGAGGAGAAGTAGGCCTCTTCCTTTTCTTAAGAATGTTTTTGCTTGTGCTTTGCCCTCCTTCCTATCTCTCTCTCTCAGTGGTCTTACTAGGAGACTGTGGTTCCCATGAGAGCTTCTGTCCCCACTTGTGGGGAGGACTTTTCCATTCCCCTCTCTTGTGCCAGTTTGATGTCGGCATCAAACTATTGCGTAAAATGATACACGGGTGTGGAGAAAAGGGATGGGGAGAAACGGTTCGTCCCTCTCACAGAATGCCAAAAGTCAGAGGAGCTATCTAATAAAGCGGAATGCTGGGAGATCCTTTGCCCAGCACATAATTAAAACAATGGAAGTAGCTCTTGCAAGATGGCCACTAAGTCAGATGGCTTTAAAAGAGGTTTAAGAACAGGATGTTAGACTACATACACCCAGTGGCGTAGCGTGGGGGGTGCAGGGGGGGGCGGCCGCACCAGGCGCAGCATCTGGGGGTTAGGGTTAGGGAGCGCAAATCCACGGGTTAAGGGGCGCAAATTACTTGCCTTGCCCCGGGTGCTGACAACCCACGCTACGCCACTGCATACACCCCCTTTTTAGTCTGATCCAGAAGCCAGCTCCTTAAAAAAAAATTTTTTTTACAAAGTAGTAGTAGTCATAATTATTTATTTATTTATTTATTTATTATTTACATCACCCCTATCTGCCTGGGTATCCCCAGCCACTCTGGACAGCTCCCAACAGAATACTAAAAACACGATAAAACAGTAATAATCATAAATAAATAAGAATAAAAATGTGCAGCCCACCACCGAGACCATTCCATTGTAACTATCCAACGTCCCAAAATTTCAACAACTCTTGTGATGGTTCAACCCCCTTTCCGTACAAATTCTACAAACACCCTCAAAATCATTTGCTCAAAATCATTTCTCCTGCATATTCTCCATCTTACCTTAATGGCACATGTTAATTTATCATTAATAGCTGTATCCCACACCTCTTTATACCGTTCTTCCATTTTATATTCTGCTTGCCTCTTCCACTTCCTAGCAATAATAATTTGTGCAGCTGTCAATAAATTTGTGAGCAAGTCCTTCATAGCCTGCGAACCTCCCACCCCAATTGTGGAGCCAGGCTTCTCATGTACTCCATGTTCAGACAATATGGAATTGTTGTCAACCTGGGTTATAGTTTCTGCCCCCAAGCACGGTTTGCAAGGGTTGAAGGGGGCGACCCTTGTTTCTGGCTACAAATGGATATCCAAAAGATGATGCGAGGAGGGTTAACGAATCTGCGTTGTCCGCTGGGATGTGTGCACAGCCAGATCGGAGGCTCACCAATAAGGGTTCTGTTTAGTGAAACAGGAATATCCTGGAGTAAGGGGGCAGCCTTTTGTGAGCAGTTCCACTTCCTGGACCCTAAATCGGAGCTCTTTCTTTGCTCCCCAGGGAGGTGTGGGAGATGGAGCTGGACAAGTTGAAGAACCAGCAGGATGAGTTCAGCCGGTCGATTCTGGAGGACACGGAGCGGGCTTGGAAAGCAGAGGTAGGCAGGCGCCCTGCAGCCCTCTTTGAGGCTGAGCACCCTCTGGCAGCCTGCAATGAAAACAGCATATTCCATGTGAGCCACAAGGCCTGAAGGAGAGCTGAACAGCACTGTTGCTTGGCTCTGCACGCTGTGCCTTGAATTCACTGAGCAGCAGCTTCTGCCTGAGAAGGGGCTTCTTCCAGGGCTGCTGCCCTGTGGTTGGGGAGTCCCAGAGAGCCGTGGTCCAAGTGGCTGAGTGCTTCTCCTCTCTGAGCCTAGTGAGGTCAGCACGAGCAGGCCTGACCCTCTGTCCTTGCATAGATCCTGTCCCTGGAGAGCCGAAAAGAGCTGCTGGTGCTAAAGCTAGAAGAGGCAGAGAAAGAAGCTGAGCTCCACCTCACCTACCTCAAGTGAGTACATGGCCGGGACTTAGCAGAGGGAGAGAGAGAGGCAACACAGTGGAGGTTCGTAGGTCGACCTGGTGGGGTGAGGAAATTGGGGTGCTGGCACTCTCCATTCTGGTACTTGACCATCTTTTTCTAGCAGGACCCAAGCGAGGAGGGCCTCCAGCTCTCCTTTGCTACTCTCC
This sequence comes from Podarcis bocagei, assembly GCF_964188305.1. Lineage (NCBI taxonomy): Eukaryota > Metazoa > Chordata > Lepidosauria > Squamata > Lacertidae > Podarcis > Podarcis bocagei. The sequence continues at coordinate 17,263,432 of NC_138141.1, read as the reverse complement.
CCTATGAAAAACCACAAGGAGGTGCCCAGGGGCTGCTCCTCTGGTGAGGACAACACTTGCCTCTGCCCTGGAATCCTTTTCAGGAAGCCTCACTGCAGGTTCTCTGTCGGTGGGCACTTGGCACTGGCCCTGGGAGTGAGAGCAGCTCAGGTGTTGAGGAGTTTTCCTCCATAGTTCTTTCCCTTCGAGTAGGAGCCAGGTTGTACCTCTGCAGTGCTGGAGGCTGCTACCTGTCCTGTGACATCACACATGCCCGTCTGTGACCTGAATGTATGCAGCACCTCACACAGAATCTCGGGGTTAGAAGAGGCTTCCCTGGCTCAGAGGCTCAGTGGAGGGGGGCAGAGAGAGAGCTGTGTGTGCTTCTCCTCCCTTCGGCCAGGTCTCTTCCTTACTGAAGCTCTTTTGTTGCTGTTCTGTCTGGGCAGGTCAGCCCCCCCAACGCTGGAGACCATCCGGCCAAAGCAGGAGTGGGAGACGAGGCTGAACAGGATACGAATGACCAAGGAGAGCGTCCGTGTAAGTGCAAAAGGCTCCCTCTTCTCGGATTCCGGAAGGGAGTCTTTGAGATACAGCAGGATCCCATTATCTGCACTTTCCAGAAACAGCTGAAGACATTTTTTTTCCAACAGACTTTCCTCCCAGTTGGATAAATGGGTCTCTCCTTTTTTCCAATTAGTTTTTATTTATTTTCAAATTTATAACACATCAACACTGAATTAAAATTAATTTAATAGTTTTTCAAAAAAACACACCCTGCTTTCCCACTCTCAGATATATTCCAATTTTTCCCCTTTAACATGCTGCTTATTTTACAGCTTTATCTCTTTTCTTAGCAAATTCCTTGTCCTTTAACAACTCCTGCATATAGATAAAACAAAATTATCTCAAATAACAATAAGTGAGGTTATAATAACTCAAATCTTCCATTCTTCTTTACAATTTTTATTTTGTTTTGTTTTTTTGTTTTTATCCCTGATAATTTTCAGGCTCTGCCTTTTCATGTCCCCCTCTTAGGGTTTTAATATCGTTTAAGTGTATATGTTCTATTTTGTTATAGCTGTTTTAAATGACAACAACAACAACAACAATAATAATAATTAATAATAATAATAATAATAATAATAATAATAATAATAATAATAATAATAATAATAATTAATAATAATTTATACCCAGCCACTCTGGGCGGCTCCCAACAGAATATTAATAATAATAATTTAAAAGTGATAAAACATCAAACATAAAAAAATTTCCCTAGAGAGGGCTATAGTTCACCTTGAGACGGTGGTTTAGAAGGCGAATTAATTATGATAATAACAACAACTCTGACACTTTTTTTAAAATTTTGTTTTGAATATGTGCATTTCATCTCTTAGGACCAGTACAACGATCACATCCAGCTGGTGCGGAACGGGGCCAAGCTGAGCAGCCTCCCACAGATCCCCACGCCTCCCCTGCCCCCACCACCCCTGGAGGTGAGCACTTCCCCTCCCCTCCAAGTCCAGGCACAGTCTTGTTGCGGGTGGAGGCGGGCAGGCACAACTGAACCTGAAGACAGGAAGGGATTGATGTTGCAAATCAGCTCTTCATTCTGCCTGGCCCAGCTGCAGCGCCTAAGCTTTGCTGGGGAGTCCCTGTGACCTGGGGAGGAAAACCTTCAAAAGAGGGGGCTGGCAAGTGGTCACTCTGAGCTAACGGGCACCCTCCCTCTTTCTTTTTCTTCCTCTCAGACAGACTTCCTCCTACCAGCCTTCCAGCCCAACTCCTCCCTTGCCCCGCGGTTGCCCTTCCCCATTGGGACAGTCCCTATGCCCATGGTCATGCCCAGCGCTGACCCCCGGGTGCTCTCCTTCCCGCTCCTCAACCCAACCATCTCCAGGCCCAGCCAGCCCTCGCCCCCTCTGCCCACGGCTTCCCAGGGCAGGAACAGCCCCGTCCTCAGCTCCCTGGCGGGTCCTCGCGTGATGCCTGCCACCGCCGCCTCGCTCCCTCCGCCGCCGGGTCTGGGTGGAGTCAAAGTGGCACCGGAATTCCAGAGACCCCCTCCGCCCCCCGTGGACAAGCTTGAAAAGTTCCTGGAAAAACTGCTGACACGATTTCCCCAGTGTAACAAGTGAGTTGAGCTCCTTGGTCCGTCAGAGCTGTCTTGAGAAACAGGAACTGCTGGGCATTCACCTTGCTTGGCTCGCCTGCAGCGCTTGTCTAGGGAGCTGCGAAACGCAGAGGGTTCTTTTCGCGACCCTGGGGCAGGTGGCAATGGCAGCCTGGGAGGGTGCTGCAGAGCTGAGCTTGCAAGCAGTAGCCTGGGGGAGTGAGGGTAGGGTAGGGGCATTGTAGAGTTGGAAAGGGAGCCTGAGGATCATCTGTGCCAACTTCCCGTGATGCAGAAATTTGCAACTGTGTCCCATATGGGGATTGAACCTGTGACCGTGGTATTATCACCTGTGCGACTGCCATAAAACTTAGGGAACAAGCTGTACTACCAAAATGATTAAGGTTTTAAATGATAATTTTAGGTTATATTTTAGTGATCAAGATTTAATATATATTTTTAACTGCTGCTATATCTGAATTGTCTCTGTTATACCCAATTGCAATTCAATGTATTCCTGTTGTGTTTTATGATTTTCCTGATATTGTAAGTGACCCGGAACCGGTCTGTGACTGTGATAATACCATGAATTAGAATTTTATTATCAGCACCATTCTCTTAACTATCTGAGCTATCCAGTGGTGAGAGAGATTCATTCTGGAGCAGCTCTGCTGCCAGCTTAGACTGCCTGACCCCTGGAAGAGGGGCTGCCTGGGAGAGCCGAAGGGTTGTTTTGGGTGGTTTCTTAGCCTTCATATAAAGAGCATGTGGGGCGAGAGGCCACAGTCGACCCCAAACCCTCAGCTGCAAGGGGAATTGCAGGGAGCAGACTTTGCTGTGCTCTGTTCCAGTTGTTCTGCGAAAAAGGGGTCGTTGGATTGCTGCTGCTGCTGCTTGATTTGAGGCTGTGGTTTGGTGCCTGAAGTTGGGGTGGAGGGGCTGCTCCCCAAGATCAGGCTTGCTTTAGGGGATCCCATCCCTCCCATCAGATTGTATGAGAGAACCTATTGATAACCCCACCTCTGGCGGGCAGCATCCACCCCCCCATTGTGACAACTGACCCAGTGCATGCTCTCTCTCCCCCTCTCCCTCCTCAGGGCTCAGCTGACCAACATCCTGCAGCAGATCAAAGCCGCACGAAGGACTTTGGCTGGGCTGACCATGGAGGAATTGAACCAGCTGGTGGCCGCCAAGCTGGTTGAGCAGGAGCGGGTGGCAGCTGTCGGGACCCAGGTAAACAGGATGGAAAGAAGGGGCTGGGTCCCTCGAGGTGGGGAGGATGGCTTGGGCCAAGGGGTCGCCTGATGGTAAACCGCCACCACCCTTCCTGGCTTTCTCTGCTACTGCAGCCTCTTGGCCGGATCCATTCCCCGATGTTCCCTGCTCCTCTGCCGCAGATGAGCAACCCCATGTTCTTGCCCTCGGCTCAGGTCTCCTACAGTGGGACACCACCCCAGGTAAGACATTGACATCTCCTCACCTCCCTGGCCTTTCTGAACTGGGCCTGGGGAAAGGGTGCAGGGCAAGAGGGAGGTTATAGAGGAAGCCCTCCCTGCCCGGTGGTCAAAGCCACCCCCATTAACTTACCATCCCACAGCCTCGTTGCCGCTCTCCCTTTTCTCTGTGCCCGCCAGGTTCCTGCGGCCTGCAAACTGTGTCTGATGTGCCAGAAACTGGTCCAGCCTAGCGAGCTCCACCCCATGGCTTGTTCCCATGTGCTGCACAAGGAGGTGGGTGCTCAGAAGTGCCCTAGAGACAGGCAGCCTGTGGGGCAGGCCCAGCGCGGCATCCTTCCAGGGAAGGACTCACATCATGGGTTCCGTCACCTGGCTGTGGCAGAGCAAATTGTAAGGCCACCACACATTCAAGCTCTAGTTCGGGGATCAGCAAACTTACCGCGCCTCAGGCCGGTGTCTCCAGTGCCGATCGCGCAGCAGGGCAGGGGAGCGCGTGCGCACACGCTATTTCCGGCACACTTCCGGGTTGGAGGAGCACCGGAAATAACGCTTATGCATGCGCAAATAATGCTTGCGCATGCGCACAAGCTATTTCCAGTGCTCCTCCATCCCGGAAGCAGGCAGCCGTGCAGCGCAGCGCCAGTAAGAGCGGGTGGCGGCTGCGGGAGTTGCCGTGGGCCAGATAAACAAGTCCCTCAGGTCTTATCTGGCCCACGGGCCTTAGTTTGGAGACCCCTGCTCTAGTCGCTATAAAGAACTGCTGCTGCTGCTGCTGTTATTCAGGAGTTTCCCCACCATGAGCCAAATGGAGTGAAGGCCCTCTCCCTCCTAGGGGAGGCAGCTTCCTAGGGTCTTAGTAGATGGGATAGGAAATGTCAAGATCAGAGTCTGTTCCGCCTTCCAGCTCTCAAGAAGCGCTGGTTTCAAGGACACAGGATCCTTAAATTGGTTGGCAGTGGAGGAGTAAACACTGAGGATCCAACTGGGTCCGGATTAGTAGGTGGTAGCATAAGCTGGCATTTTCTATAGCTGCTGCTGGAGGTGGGAAAAGACACTATTCGGTTTTGCCCCCTGTGCAAACACTGCTTCTAGTCCCCGCCCCTTGCCCCAGTCTGAGGCGGTTGTGAAACGGCAGGCTTTGTCCTCTTCCTCCAGTGCATCAAGTTCTGGGCTCAGACCAACACCAATGACGCTTGCCCCTTCTGTCCCAGTCCGAAATGACCACCGGTGCAAAGAGGACAAGAGCGGTGCTCAGCCTGGGTGGGACGAGAGCTCCAGCAAGACGCCAGGCACCCCCAGAATTTCTACAGCTCTATATTTATATGGCCATGTATACACATGTACATTTTTATTCTATAGGGAATGTGTGTATAGAAAGTCTGTATACATACCAGTTCATAATAAAGTGTGTATATTATGCAGAGTGTGTGCAGTGCTGTCGCTGCTGTCTGGGCCCCCTCCACTGCGGCTTCCTGCCCTTTCCCCACCTCCCGTCTTCCTTTGCTGCCTCTCTGCCACACCAGAAATAATGGGGCTTGAAGCAAAAGAGTGGGGGAAAGACTTTTTTTCTTCTCTCTTTAATGCAATAATTTACCATGTTAAACATTCATGTTTCTGACAGAGACATGGGTTGGGGGGAGTACAGTGCTGGAATCTCAGGTGGTGCCTATCCCAAACCCCTCATTTTACACTCTCTCCTACAGCACCTCCTGCTTTTCTGATTCTGCCTACAGGATCCTGGTTGTGTTGCTCTTCGGGAAAGCTGTGGGGAGTGGGCAAAGGACCCTGCTGCTCCTCTCTGGCCTTGGCTGCAACGAGCAGCAACATGTGCAAACTGGCAGTCGTTGGGCCTGCCCACTTCGCAGTGCTTCCTTCCTCCCCTTTTCAAGCTGCCTTGAAGTCCCTGTAGCAGCTGATTAAGGCAGTGTTTGCTAGGGAGCCCCCAGAGTCCTATGTGGCTGGGAGCCTCTCGTGCTGTTTACCAAATCGAGAGGGGTTGTCACCATGCAAGAGGCTCAAGTCAGGGGCTGGGAGTTGGTGGCCCCTGTCGCCTAGGGGTTGGGTTACAGTGGCTGATGCTTCCCTACCATGATCTTAGAACCAGCTATGTCAGAACCTAGTACTCTTGCCATCACCTCATCCAAGGCAGGTCACCACAACCGTCCCGCACCATACGAAGAGAAAGTAAAAAATTAAGTGGGTCCCACAATGCGTGGCTGAGCATGAAGGTCAAAGAGCAAAGTTTGTTTAAGGCGGTGTTTCTCAAACTTCCAAACGGGATGCCACCACCTTACCTTACTCTGCCTTCAGTAAACACAAATCTGCCCCCCGTTTCTGGGATATGTAGAATGGGACTCTCCCCTGCCGTGGCCATGACAAAGCCTTTTGCTCACCTTCCAAAGCCAGCTTGGGAAGTAAGCAGAACTGCACAGGTGTGCACACACACCCCTTGGGCCATGCTCCTGGGCCACTTCAGATCTGCTTTGCTAGCCTGGGGAGGCAGTGGTGCTTTAATTCTGCTGCAAGGGCAAAAAATGCTGTAGGGTGGGGGAATGGTGAAGCTACTGGCCATGGTGGAAGCTGGGGTTCTATCACTTAGAAGGCCTTCTCCACCACAGTGTGGTGTGCGTGTGCGTGTGCGTGTGCATGCTCCTCCAGAGTTTGAAAGCTGTGGGTCAAAGTGCTTGTGGGCCATAAGGACCAGACCAGATGTGCACAAAAAGGTAGACCCTTCTCTCCCCAAGCCTTCAGCAAAAAGCTTTGAGTGGCATCTGCGTTGCTCTTCTTTCCCAGCTTGCCTGTGTTTGAAAATGACCTGATCTGTCCTGATGCTTATAAAATGGTACTGAGCACTGGGTGGGTGTGGGTGTAAGGTGCTTGGCTGGGGCCATTGCTGTGCTTGGAGGGGGGGCAGGACAGGAGAGAGGGCCTTCTGCCATCACACCACTGAGGTCATTATTTGAAAGCAAGCTTTGCAAACTGCTTCAGTGGTGCTGATGGCCAACAAGTGCTTCACTCCCATAAGCCAGACCATTCCAGGGAATGGGAGGAGAGAGAGAACCCCCCTCAGCACCACTTGAAGCTTGGTACAGTCCATAAAGTGCATTTATCCATCCCAGAGCTATCCCCCCCCCCATCCACCCGGCCTCCCACCACCTGTCCATTAAGCCTTAGCAAACAAGTGTTTAAAAGGAACCAGACATTTACAAAAATAAAAAGGGTCACTTAGCTCCTTTCTCCTCCACTTCCATTTGAGATAAAACTGGGAGGATTTGGGAGCCAGTATTACAAATATTTACAGAATATTGTACAAGCAGATGGCATCTGGCATTCTAGCAAGCAGAAGGCAGCTACCTCCGTCCACACTGCAGAAATAGCCCTGCAACTATGCAAAAAGGTTTTTTGGAAAATAACAATTTCAAGAACAGCCAACATATATATATATACACACACACATACATGTATTTGAAAAACAATGGACATGTCATTGGAAGGGGAAGGGATAAAGCCTCTTGCAACCTTCGGATCAACTGAGCAACACACACACACACTTCAGTGGCAGAAGTTTGTCTCTTCCGAGCAATGCCAGGCAGAGGCAGCCTCCCCGTCTATGGCTTTGGTGGGTGAGCAGCAGCTGACCGCCAAGTGCTTCTTGGTCCCCTGTCTTTCCTGGAGCTGGGGCAATTCCTTGCTAGCTGCCTCTTGCCAGTGTGGCAGGCAAAGGCGTGGACCCCTGAATGCAGCCCCCCAGAGAGAGTAAGCAGCAGCACCAACCCGTCCCAATAGAGACTCCAGGAAGCCTGCTGGACATCCTTGCAGGAGGAATGTGCCCCAACTCCTTCATACCACTGAGAGCCCAAGGCAGGGCAGAGTTAGGAGGTTGGCTGCTCCATGTCAGCCTCCCCCAAAGCGTCTGCTCTACCCAGCCAGCAACGAGGGCATGGCACAGCCATTTGTCCTAGGCAGAGGCATCTCTCCTGGTGGGACATCTACCACCAAACAAATGATGTGGGAGTGGGAGAAGGGTAATTCCTATGGTGATGTGATGCAGGGCCAGATTTCCTGAAGGAAAGCCTGGCCTCCTGCCCGCTCTCTTTCTGGGAAGAAAGTCATAGCCAGGCTGCCTGCTGCATCCATCCAATTGCGAGGCAGGCAAGCCAGGCGCCTGAGTAGCTGCCTCCAGGCCACTGGTCCAAAGTTCCATCCTCAACCTCTCCAGGTAAGGCAAGGAGAGACCCCTGCCTGAACTGCTGCCAGCCAGGGGCAGAACAGCCTCTCTCAAGGGCAGCACTTGCCTGGTGTTTTTGACTACAACCTCCATCCTTCCCAGCCAAGCACAGCTGTGCTCCCTTCTCCCAGGATCACACAGCTGGGGCTAATGGGAGTTGTAGTCCAAGGGCACCACCTTGGCGGAGGCTCATGTTGGATGATACGGGGCTAGATGGACCAGTAGCCTCCCTTGGCAGAAGGCAGCTTCCTAGGTTCAGTGATGCTCAGGTGACAACAGCGGCTGCAGAAGCAGCACCTGGCTATCAGCAGTTGCCAAAGGATGCTCAGCAGGCAATGATGAAATGAGCTCTAAATATCTGTGGCAACAGGCAGCCCAGACTCCTGGACCATGTTCAGACTGTAACAGGGAAGGGGTGGTCCTGTTTCCTTGCAGAGTAAGAGTTTGGAACCCCCAAGAGAGGGGAGCACAGCACCATCCAGCTGGCCCCAGATCTGGCTCATTGCACCTCCACAGCTACCATTGCCCAACCAGCAGGACTTAACAATGAAGAAGAAGCCACAAGGAAAACACTGAAGGATGGAACTGGGAAAAAGGGAGGCAGGGTGGATATGGGGGTGATGAGTCCCCTGGAGGCTTGCTAAACCCAAGTGAGTCACACATGGCTCCAGGTGTGATGGATGTCTGCATAAAACCATCCATCCCAGATTGGTGCCCTCCAGGTGGACAACTATTCCCATCAGCCCTGGTACATAAAGAGGGCTGACTCCCCACGATGGGCAGAACTCCACTGAGTTCTGCCACCCCAGAGTCCTGCTCATGAAGGAGGCAAGGAACAAGGAGGAGTGAGATGCCCATCAAGAGAGGCTCCTTGAAGAGAAAGCGCTTCTCCGGGGAAGCAGCTAGGAAAGGCAGCTAGACAGCCTTGAGAAGGGAAGAGGCAGCTGCTCCTTCTCATCAACGGCTGCAAAACTCTTTTAGACTCCTGAAAGCCTTTTGGATGCCTGGGATTAAAAAGGGACCATCAAGGCCCGTCCACTGCCAGAGGCAGGAATCCTCGCTCCACTTTGCACGGTTAACAAAATGGAACCCTCCTTCACCTTGAGATGGACACCTGTGTGTCGCAGCTGCCCTTGCCCCCAGACCCTATTGGGGGGAGGGGTTCCTTGAAAGAAGTGCGGCCAGTGAAGGGCCGAGAAGGAGCCCAAATGCTCCCTGAGTGGGGTGGGGACAGATTCCCCCTCCTTCAGTTTACCATTGTATAAGTTACATATATTTATATATATCTCTATATATATATATTGTAGAGAGACACGCACACAAACCCTTTAAGAAATGACAGCCACTCTCATCGGCGCTACACAGAAGCAACACTTTGGGGTCCATCCATCCCCGCTGCCCTTTCCGGCAAACCCTTCCAGGTCGTGTGACCTCGTGAATAGTCCCATCGTCACAACACGAGCAAAACGGGGGAAACAGACATGAAGCCCTGAGGTGGGAAATAGCTCTGGGCCCCTCCTGAGCTGAGCAACCAGGCCTCACCAGGGCTCCCGCTTCTCTTCCTTGCACGGTGACAGTAGGCCTCTCTCGCCCACCAGGCGGGCAGCAAGAGGAAGAGTAGGGCCTCCGTAAGCTGCCATCCCACAAACCACGGCAGGAGGGAGGAAAAGGTTGCGCGTCTTCTGCCGCTTTCGGTGCAGGCAGCCAGTCCCCTGCTCGCAGGTGGCCCTGAGGCAGCTGCAGACCCGCACACGGCAGAGGTGGAAGGGGGTGGGAGGAGTTTGTGGCTCCCGGCAGCTGTGCCCCCTGGCTGCCGGCACGGGCCTGAGGGTGGGGAGGCAAGAGCGCTCACTTGAGCAAGGAGATGTCGTCGGCAAAGTCATCGTGGCCCCGGCGCAGGCAGCGCAGGCAGCGCCACTGGGACACCATGAGGCAGAGAGGGAGCATGAAGAGGGCGCAGATGGCCGCCATGACGTAGGCGATGGTCATCAGCGTGGATTCGTCCGTCTGGGGTATGTTGTAGCCACAGTCCTCCATGTTGGAGTGAAGGAAAGGGCCGTCCACCGCGGCCGTGCGGAACTCGTCGTGCACTGAAGCCAGGGGAGCAGAGGAAACAGAGGATAATGAACACAGGACAGCAGTGGTAAGACAAGACAATTCACGTGCAGAAGGCCCCAGGTTCGATCCCAAGTAAGTACCGTATTTTCTGTGTATAAGATGATATTATTTCCTCAGAAATAATAGGCAAAAACTGTTCCGGTTCAATCCGATGTTGGATTGAAATTAAGTGGTTTCTAGCTGTAATGGTAAAAGGAATATGATAAAATGGTTTTTCTTTTTGTAAGCAAGAATTTAAAGTTATAATAATTTAAGATGTTGGAGGGAAAATAAGGTGTTTTCTTTTCTTTTTAAAGCTGTAATGCTTTGAGATAAGGATTTGCTGTATAAATAATTTGAACTGGATATACAAGAAGGGAAGGTATGAGGAGGTCGGGGAAATATGTTCTGAGAAAATAAGTTGTGAAAGTTATGTGTTTTTAATATTTTTATGTTTGCTTTTTTCTTTTTGTCTTAAAAAATTGGAAAATTTAATAATTTTTTTTTTTAAAAAAAGAAATAATAGGCAAAAACTGTGGGTCGCCTTATACACAGATGGCCGAGGGGATAGCGATTTGTGGCAGCAGCCAGCAGGAGATTTGCAGCAGCGATTGGGCGTGTGATTGGTTGCTGCAGCCAGGTCTGATGATGATTGGCTGCGGCAAGTGGGCGTGCTCTTTAGGCATGTCATGGCTGCTTTAGTTGAGATTCCTGCATTGCAGGGGGTTGGACTAGATGACCCTTAGGGTCCCTTCCAACGCTACAGTTCTATGGTTCTATGAGATGCATAAGCAATGGTGTGCCTGAGGCAACTGCGCAGGTGAGTGGCACACAGCTCTGCCCACTGGAAGGGGCTGCCCGTCTGTCTGCCCCTTCTGCAGTCAGCCCCTCCTGACACCTTACACTTACCATGGCAGGCACTGACTGCAAAGCCGATGCGCTTGCGAGCCCGGTCAAAGACCACGTAGAAGCCCTCCATGATGACAGCGCCCATGACGGTGCCCGTGGACGACTGGGAGATGGCGAACTTGTAGCATTCATCCTGAGACGTGGCCACGTCCTCGACAGGCCGCAGGTATTGCTGAAAGAGGGAGAGGCTTTCGGTAAGCCAGGGCGCAGAAATACTACCTTCCTTCCCCAAATGAGAATATCCTGCCATGTAGGCTCAGGGGTGTCAGGGTTGCCCAATGAGATGAGGAAAGCACTCTACCCATGCTCAAAGGCCCTCTTGTTTTCTCACAAGGGCTAAGACTGAGGCCAGCTGCCATTTGCTATCAAACTGAGCACAGTTTGTTTCCTCCCTGCTCATCAGGAAACACTAGCCAGAGCTAGGTTGCATAATTGCTCTGCTATTTTTGCTTCAAAATTTTGAATTTGTGATTTGAGTTTCAGCCAAATCACCCTTCCGAAAGCTCAGCTGCATTTTCCAGACCGCCTTGGTCTTCTGCGCAGCTGCCTTTGCACCCAGCGTTTCTAGCGCCACATTTAAAACCACCCTCCACTGCGATGTCAGCAACGTGTTGATGTAGTCCATGGTTTCCCAAACATGGGCCTCCAGTTGTTTTTGGACTACAAATCCCATCATCCCTAACCACTGGGTCCTGCTAGCTAGGAATGATGGGAGTTGTAGTCCAACAACAGCTGGAGACCCAAGTTTGGGAAACGCCGACCTAGTCTTTGTATTAAAAACAAAACAAAATTGCAGTACCTGGTAGCTCTGGCAGGCTCCCTTTTAAAGAAAAAAGTAATTTCGGCACCACTTTACAGAGGGCTGGAATAGTTTTTAAACCGTTTCAGCCCAGACCAGCGAGTGTTTTTAGACTATCCTGTGCTATTGTTTTAAAGTGCCTTTAAGAAGAATGGGAAATGATGAATTTTGATAGTTGAAGAAGACCCCCAATTCCCAGCAGGGTGAGTGGACTTTTAAACAGATCTTAATCTCCCAACACCCAAATTCCAGCCCACAGCTGAATCCGTTAGCATTTTGGTTTAGCTCTAACCCAGATGCTGCCAAGCATGGTGCCCAAATCCAAAAGGCTCGTGTTAATCTGAGATTTCTCTCTCCAGTCCATCTTCCTCTTCACTCCCTAGAAAACTCCAGGCCCCTCGAGACCTCCCAGGTGGAGAGACTGGAGAATTCAACTCACAGTACTGTTGTGCCTTGGTTCTTGAGTGCTTTGGTACTCGTACGTTTTGGCTTCCGAACGCCGAAAACTCAGAAGTAAGTGTCTCGGTTTTTGAATGTTTTTGGGAAGCTGAACGTCTGACATGACTTCTGCTTGAGTGCAGAAAGCTCCTGCAGCCAATCAGAAGCCGCGCCTTGGTTTTCGAATGGTTTCGGGAGTCGAACAGGCTCCCAGAACGGATGAAGCTTGAGAACCAAAGTTCCACTGTATGTGGATGGAAGACTGAGATAAAATAGTGACAGATAGCTATACGTAGATATATACAATTGTGTTTGATGAGGATCATCACTACTGTATTTTATATTTTCCTTTTTCGATAGTATTCTTTTCTTTTGGTGCATTGACCTTTATTATCTTTCTATAAAAAGAGTTTGGATTTCATGGCTTAATATGTTAAAAACCTCTAATACAATTCTATTAAAAAAGGGGAGGTGGAGAGAACTCCTGGCCCCTCCAAGCTGCAAGAACTTCTCCTGAGAGCCAGATGCAATGCCTCACCTCAGGTTCTATTCACACTCCCCAAAGCACACGTGCAGTCGTGGCACCTACCTGTGGCAGGATGCTGATCCGGAAAGACTGGTTGGTGGTCTCGCCCATCAGGTAGAGAGAGATGACCGGGAAGATGTGCCAGGGGGTGGTGCCCACTTGCCAGCAAACCAGCTGCTCCCCCAGCCAGAAGCCATCGGGGAACTTCTCTGTCTGTTGAAGAGGGAGGGAAGGGGGTCTTCTTGGCACCAGGACAACCACACCAGATTTTGTCGGAGGAGAATCAGGGTGGGGAGGCTGCTGCTTTTTTTTGTTTTTCCTCCATTCCTCAGATCAACAAAGATGAAGCAGCTCCAGGTTTCTGACTCTCCACATCCACCCCAGGGAATAATGATGCTTTGTGCTAGAACATCTAGCACAGAGATGCTGGCTCACTTTTCAGAGGTGGGGTGGAGAAACGGTACCAGGAATGGGTTTTACCATTTCCATGCATTGCAACACACACACCCCCAGAGGAGGCCCAGTTACGCTAACCAATTCATTTTTCACAATATACCGCATTTTTCGCTCTATAAGACGCACCAGACCATAAGACGCACCTAGTTTTTGGAAGAGGAAAAGGAGGAAAAACAAATTCTGAATCCCAGAAACGCAGCGATCCCGCTTGCTGTCCTGGCTTATGAGATAGCCGCGCATAGCCTCTCCTGGGCAAGGGGAGCCTTCATCCCCTGCCCGGGAGAGGCTGAGCGGCTAAGCCAGAAGCCAGGCCAGCCAGTGGGCTCCTCCAAAAGCCGCGCTCCCTTTAAAGAGCGCGCGGAGTATGTGTGCGGCTCTTGGGGGCTTTTCCCCAAAAGCTCCACGCTCCATGCGTGCTCTTTAAAGGGAGCGCTGAGCAGAGCCTCCCGCCTGCATTCGCTCCATAAGATGCACACACATTTCCCCTTAATTTTTAGGAGGGGGGAAGTGCGTCTTATAGAGCGAAAAATACGGTATGCCCCATTGCAGAATCTGAATGTTCTGGTCCCAGAGCCCTTGGTTCAGGATTCGAACACAGAGCTGGGCACACCTCACTCTCTGCAGGGCCCGCCGATAGGCAGACCAGGAGGTGCTCTTTTCCCTTTGCTGATCCCACCCCACCCCCAGTGCATTTCTCACCGAGGAAGCTGTCTTTATGGACTTCACTGCTGCCTCAAAGACTTTCTTGGGGAGGCGGAGGTTGGTGGTGCCGCTGTCCACGATGCTCTTGTCATAGTTGTACTGCGGGGAAAGGCAAAGGCTTTCAGGCTCCAAAACACCAATTCCCCTCTTCCCTCACTTTCCCAAGCTCATGCACACCAGCTCCAAACCAGCCCTGGCAGTGGGAGACAGAAGCTGACTCATACTGGAACCTGAATGGGGTGGGTGGGGGGTTTCTGAACTGGAGTTCCCCTGCTATGGCCAGGCTGAGCACAACCTGACCCCAAATCTGAGGAGCGGGAGGCGAGCAATGTCGGTCTGTGGCAGAGGAGCAAGGGTAGGGTCCAGTCCTCAGTACCAAAAGGTGTTCCTAGGCCCTGCCTCCACCTCCAAACCAAGGCATCTCATTGGTGGAGACTGCTCAGGTGGCTCCTCTGCACACACCCCAGTAGGGTGGATTTGATTTTATATCAAATTGATTTAAATCACTAGTCAGTAAGACTTGATTTAAATTCCCCCCCCCCAGAAATGACTCATTCTTGCTGGTATAATCTTAATATTTACAACCAGATGAAGGTTTCATTTTTGGAAGAATAAATTTTCAGAGTAGTTTTTACAGTTACATCAAAAATTTGGTTATACTATTAGAAATACATAGATAGATCATTGTGGAATTATTGTGAGGTTTAACAAGTTAACTGTTTATATTTGGACAACTTTTCTGCTGTACTTTATTGGAAGGATAAAAACAATCATTTCCTTAATAACAATTAAAACAATTAACTAAAAATTATAGCACATGTATCCATGTTTGTTAACTGATGAATTTTAAAAAAACAACCTTAAGACTGAGTTTTAGCACACATGAAAAACTTAAACAAATCCTTATTTCCTGATGAATAGCCTTTGGACTATAATGTAACTTAAATAGAAAACTATCTTAGTCACTTGGTGGGTGTCTGTGTGGGGTAGGTGTGTAGGTATGTTGACATGTACAGCATAGGTAGGTATCATATAGAGTAATGTAGGTATGTTTTATGTTATGAAAATAAGGTAGTGTGTTGTGTATTGTGTAAATGTATATGTATGTGTTTTATATGTTAATAAAATTTAAACGAAAAAAAGAAAAGAAAACTATCTTTAGAAAGATTTTTCCTGCAAAGGCATTTTATTTTAAAAATCCAATTCAAATAAAAAAAAATCCGATTTTTTAAATTAAAAACTTTGATTTTTATCCACCCTGCAGCTGAGCATCCCTGGCTCCCTCTCACCTCCTTGCAGTCCATCTGCAGGTCCTGCCCGTTGATCTCTATCCTGACAATGATGACCTCGTAGTACCACTCTTTCCGAATCGGGGTGTACCAGATGCTGCCCACGTAGAGGGACGGGTCGATGCCTCCAATGATCTGCAGGGACAGAAGTGTGGCAGGAAATGGCATTAAGAGGAAGGGGCCGAGAGGAGGGTGGTGGGTGCCCCGTTCCCCTCCCCTCCTCACCGCTCCTCAAAGCACCAGCAAACTTCCTGCCTGGGCTGCTGGAGGCTCAGAGCTGCCTGGAATCTCCAGTCCAGGCCAAGTGTAAACGGGACAAAGAGGAGAGGAGATTGAGAGGAGAGGACACTCTGTGTGTGCTTTGACACACTCTTCTCCTCAGGACCCTCGTACCTACGGGACTGCCTCTCCTGGTATGCCCTGCGGAGGACCTTAAGGTCCATAAATAGCAACACCCTAGAGGTCTCGGGCCCTAAGGAAGTCAGATTAGCCTCAACCAGGGCCAGGGCCTTTTCAGCACTGGCTCCGGCCTGGTGGAATGCTCTGTCTCATGAGACCAGGGCCCTGCGGGATCTGATTTCTTTCCGCAGGGCCTGTAAGACAGAGTTGTTCCACCTGGCCTTTGGCTTGGAACCAGCCTGATCACCTCCCCCTCTTTCCTTTTCCTTCTGTGATGGAACCCCTATTTGGGGACTTCCCTGGCTTTTCTGGCCCACGTAGGACCAGTCTGGATAGTTGGCCTTGGTGAAGATTTGACGTTTTCTCCCCCAAACAGTTTTTGATCTGGGCTTCCACTGAAATGAGGCTGAATTTTAAGTAGTACTTTAATCTTGTTTTTAAGTTGTATTTTAATCAATTGTTTTTATACCTGATGTTAGCCGCCCTGAGCCCAGTCTTCGCAGGGGAGGGCAGGGTATAAATAAAATAAAATAAAATAAATAAAATAAAATTAGAACGCTGGCCTTCCACATAAAGGTAAAGGGACCCCTGACCATTAGGTCCAGTTGTGGCCAACTCTGGGGTTGTGGCGCTCATCTCGCTTTATTGGCCGAGGGAGCCGGCGTACAGCTTCCGGGTCATGTGGCCAGCAGGACTAAGCCGCTTCTGGCAAACCAAAGCCACGCACAGAAACACCGTTTACCTTCCCGCCGGAGTGGTACCTATTTATCTACTTGCACTTTGACGTGCTTTCAAACTACTAGGTTGGCAGGAGCAGGGACTGAGCAATGGGAGCTCACCCCGTCGCGGGGATTCGAACCGCTGACCTTCTGATCGGCAAGTCCTAGGCTCTGTCGTTTAACCCACAGCGCCACCCGTGTCCCTGGCCTTCCACATACTCACCCCCAAAACAGGAGAGCCCTTCTGCCTGAACCTCAACATAGCTGGGCTGTGATTGCTTAATGGTGAGGGGAAGGCACTCTGCAGATGCCCAGAGGTGCTCTCAACCTCTTTATTATGTAGCTGTTTCAAGACTGGGAACAGGTCTGGGGATCCAACTAAAAGGAGGAAAAAGAGACCCTTCTTACCCCAGCGCCCCTCACTCACCATGCTGCCCCCCACAGAAGCCAGGGCATCCGAGACGTTGGGCGGGAAGCCGGCGCCACACAGCTGCAGGGAGAAGAGGTTGGGGACCTGGGTTTGCTTCACCAGCGAGTCAAAGAAAGGCTCCAAGGTGTCATCAGGCTGCAGAAAAGGAGACGAGGGAGGAGGACTCAGCTTCAGTGAGCAGGGAGGAAGCAAGTAGGCTGTGAGCCAGCCCTGGGCTTCAGGCTCACAGGTAGGCCCTGCTGGGCTTTGGAGGCTTAGATGCTAAAATATCAGGGAGAGGGGGATGGACTGCAACAATGTGGAGTTTTTGCCCAAAGTGGAGTTCGAATCCACAGCCCTGAGATTGAGAGTCTCCTGCTCTACCAACTGAGCTATGCTCCTTGGGGATGAGGAACATCTAGGGCCTACCAACCCAAACTACCACTGGCCCCAGCCAGCATGACCAATGGTCAGGGCTGATGAAAGGAGTCGGATGACTCCAGAAGAGCAACAAGCTCGCCAGACTCAGGATGAGACTGCACATTTCATTCTGGGCAGCTTCCACATTGCTCCCTGGCAAAGGTGCAAAGACCTGCTCTCTGGAGACTGGAGACCCAGGGTGGCTAGCTGGGCAGGTTTAGCAAAATCTCTCACTTGGACTACTGCAATGCGCTCTACGTGGGGCTACCTTTGAAGGTGACCCGGAAACTACAACTAATCCAGAATGCGGCAGCTAGACTAATGACTGGGAGCGGCCGCCGAGACCACATAACACCGGTCTTGAAAGACCTACATTGGCTCACAGTACATTTCCGGGCACAATTCAAAGTGTTGGTGCTGACCTTTAAAGCCCTAAACGGCCTTGGTCCAGTATATCTGAAGGAGCGTCTCCACCCCCATTGTTCAACCTGGACACTGAGGTCCAGCGCCAAGGGCCTTCTGGCAGTTCCCTCGCTGCAAGAAGCCAAGTTACAGGGAACCAGGCAGAGGGCCTTCTCGGAAGTGGCACCAGCCCTGTGGAACACCCTCCCACCAGATGTCAAAGAGAAAAACAATCACCAGACTTTTAGAAGACATCTGAAGGCAGCCCTGTTTAGAGAAGCTTTTAACGTTTAATGTATTACTGTATTTTAATATTTTGTTGAAAGCCGCCCAGAGTGGCTGGGGAAGCCCAGCCAGATGGGCAGGGTATAAATGATTATTATTATATTATGTAAAGTGCTTAAGGTCTAACAGAGACCCGCCAGAGGACAAATGCAAGGAGACTGTTCTGCAGGTAGCATTCAAGAGGGCAATGCCCTCTAAGGGGAGCTCAGTTTTAAGAGCAACAGGATTGCCCCCCTAAGCCCCTTTGGGCCTTCCAGGAGCCAGGGCAAGGGGGTTAAAGGAGGGTTATCCTATGCTGCTTCTGTGGCTGCATTATAGCTTCCAAGAGTAAAACAAACAAACAAAAACAGGTAAGCCTCTAAACTGGAAAACTGTAGGGAATTTTAATAAATTTTAACTGCCCAACACATTTCCATTGGGAGATGATGTTGTTGTTTTACTCTGCAGTTGTGATTTGTGCTGGAAGAGTCTGGGGACACCCCCCTTAACATTATACAGTTTCCACAGTGGCAAGGGGTACATTTCTTCAGAGGTGCCCACACTGATGCCAGGCTTACCCGGGCAATCTCTGCATACGCCAGGCCCAGGATCCCTTCCCAGTTGGACCCGTTGATGAAAAACTTGTCTGACTCAGTGATGGCAGCAATGTTGGCGCGGACGGTGACGTTTGGGCCGTGGGGGATGGTCACCAGGTCAGTGCCAAGCTCCCCTTCCCACTTGCCCTGCGTGTACGGCACGTAGACTCCTTTCCGCAAGTCCCGGTACGTACCAGAGCTGCAAGAGACACACAGGGGGAGGTTATGAGGCAGTGAGAACACAGGTAGGTGGCATGTTGAGGGAGCTACCTGCATGAGGCAGCCTCAAAAACTCAAGGAAAGACCAGGGAAGACTGTTTATATATGCGACAACAACTGCAAGGATGCTACTAACCCAAAGATGCAAAGAACCAACAGTCCCAACTAGGGAAGAATGGCAAGCCAAACTGCTGGACTACAGGTGAAACTCGGAAAACTAGAATATCGTGGAAAAGTTCATTTATTTCAATAATTCAACTTAAAAGGTGAAACTAATATATGAGATAGACTCATGACATGCAAAGCAAGATATGTCAAGCTTTTATTTGTTATAATTGTGATGATTATGGCGTACAGCTGATGAAAACCCCAAATTAACAATCTCAGAAAATTTGAATATTAAAAGAAATCAGCAAAACAAGGACTGCAAATAGAGCAATATTGGACCCCTGAGAAGTAGAAACATGCATATGTACTCAGTACTTGGTTTGGGCCCCTTTTGCATCAATTACTGCCTCAATGCGGTGTGCAATGGATGCTATCAGCCTGTGGCACTGCTGAGGTGTTATGGAAGACCAGGATGCTTCAATAGTAGCCTCCAGCTCTTCTCCATTGCTCGGTCTCATGCCTCTCATCTGTCTCTTGGCAATGCCCCATAGATTCTCTATGGGGTTCAGGTCAGGCAAGTTTGCTGGCCAATGAAGCACAGTAATCCCGTGGGCATTGAACCAGGTTTTGGTACTTTTGGCAGTGTGGGCAGGTGACAAGGTCCTGCTGGAAAATGAAATCAGCATTCCCATAAAGCTCATCTGCGGAAGGAAGCATGAAGTGCTCCAAAATCTCCTGGTAGACAGCTACGTTGACCCTGGACTTAATGAAGCACAGTGGACCAACACCAGCTGATGACATGGCTCCCCAAATCTCTTTTCTGATGAGAGCAGCTTTTGCATCTCATTTGGAAACCAAGGACCCAGAGTCTGGAGGAAGAATGGGGAGGCACACAATGCCAGATGCTTGAAGTCCAGTGTGAAGTTTCCACAGTCTGTGTTGATTTGGAGAGCCATGGGAACTTTTTACAAATTATGTTAGAAAAACAACAAAATGAATTGGACTCCTTGGCAGGTTTTGAATAAACATAAACAAATTTATTATTGTTAACATAATAGATAGATAGGATTTTTACAATTTTGTAACATGCAGAGAATAATATGTGTTGAAAAACCAGAAAGAGGAGCTGAGGGAAGTCTTGTGGGGGGAGGGGAGGAAGGGTTTTTCTTGGGGAGGGGGGGAAATGAAGATATGTTTTTGATGATTTGTTATGTTGAAATTCTTAATAAAAACTATTTTAAAAAGAAAAGAAAAGAACAGAACGGACCTCCAGAACGAATTAAGTCCTTAACCAGAGGTACCACTGTAATTCAGAAAGCGCTCTTGACAGATGTGGTGCCTTGGTGTGTGGGGGGGGGGGACATCACATCAATGGTGTGCACCTGCCCATCTTCTCTGCTCACGTCTCAGTAGCAAGAGGAGCAGATCGCCCTGAGGCATGTCCATAGCACCCAGTCCATTCCCGGCCGGCTTTGGGCCGACTCCCCCATCAGCGCCTTGGCTCTGAACGGAGGCTGGCTGGCTCTCCCCACTCGGCCACGCAAGGCGAGGAGGCAGTGAGCAGACCGAGGCGGAAGGGAATCAGCCTGCTATTGTCCATTGTGCCCTCCAGCAGCAGCTCGAGGGCCAGACAGGAGCTCAGCATTTCTTCCCCCACGGCACAGAAAGAAGCCATTTAGCCCTGATCTGTGTGCTGGTGTCACCCTGGCACTGCCAGCCCGTGGCCAGATGGTCAAGTGTTTTCAGAAGACCTTACCAACGATAGAAGAATGGCAGATGAAGATGATGGGATTTTTCGGAGCTAGCCGACCTAACTGGAAGAGTCCGCGACCAGAAGGAGGAGTAGTATCAGGAAGAGTGGATTAAATTTAATGATTACCTAGTTAAATATGTTAAGTTAAATTAACTGAAAACAGCTTGCAGATACTTAATTGGCTCAGGATTTTATTTATGTTAAGTGTCGAATTAATATGTTTAATTTCATAATGTGAGGATTTAAGGATGTTAATGTTTAAGTTAAATTTTATAAGAACTGTGATTTGGAAAACCGTTAAAAGGATATGCAGTGAAATTCAACCAAGGGGAAGTGAGGAAGTCACTTAACAATGTTAACAAGTGTAATTTTCAATAAGGCTATGATTCATGTTTGTTTGTCTTATGTGTTTGTTTGTTTATAATGTTGTGAAAACCAATAAAAAAAATTGAAAAGAAAAAGTGCTTTCAGAAGACCAGAGACAGATGGGGCAAAGGGGCATAGGGATTATGGCTGGTGCTTGCAAAAGCAAAAGCCCCTCAAGCAAATTAGGGGCTAAACACCTCCCTGGCGAAAGAGGCTGGCAGGACAGAAGAGAGGAGAGGAGCGGTTTTCTTGCTAGCTCAGAGCTGCCCTGTCCTGCCCGGCCCCACAGCTCCCCTGCATACTCACAGCTGGCGCCGGTAGTACCGCCTGAGGAAAGGGTGAGGTGCTGCACCCACAGCAAAGTTACTGCTCCCTGTGTCCACCAAGATATTCAGCTGGGGGAAGAGAAATGGAGAAAGGTCAGTGCGATTCAAGCAGAGCAGCCCAAATGTGCACGGCAACATCCTGTCCGGGACAATGAGCTTGTGCCTGACCCACCCACGGCCCAGAATATAATAGCTCCAGGGTGCATAATGCAGCACCACGTCTCTTAAACGAGGCTGGCTTCTGTTAGCATTGGGCACATGCAGCCTTCTGAACTACACAGGTCTCTACCTCAGGCAGAAAGGATCTAAATTGGGCACAGAGAGACCAAGCTTGGCATCAAGATGCAAATGTTCTGTCGCTTTGGGCAGCAGCCTGTTAAAAGTTCCAAGGTCCAGGAGTGGAAGGCAAGTTCCCCCAAGGAAAACGTCTCTGTGCACATGTCTTTAAGCCAAAGGGTTCACCCCCTGCCCTTGGTCTGCAGGGACAGAAGCAGCAGCAGCTCCTCTGTGTGGTTTAGCCTGTCTCGGAAGAAGCGTCAGCATCAGCAGCAAGCTGCAGGTGTATCAGTTTCCATGTCAGCTGAGGAAGGTCAGGGCTGCCAAACCCCAAGGTGGTGGCGCTGAGGCTGGAAGGAGCCTGCCTCCCCCAATCGCTACACGGCCTAACCCTTTGCACAAGGGGCGCAGCAGAAAGACAGATAGCTTGCTAACCTTGTGGGGTCAAACGCGGAACAATTTGAAGCGCTACTGTCTGAAACAGCACAGGAACACTGTCCTTTACACTAGGAGTGAAGAACCTGCCCAGATGCTGTTAGACTTGCACAACACTAGGGCTGATGGGAGGTGCAGTGCAGCAACAGCTGGGGGAGAGCACAGATGTTTCCCACATCTGCTTTTTACACTCCAAGAAAGGAGGGGACACCCCCATGCACTAAGGCACAAATACCCTCCAGGGATGGTTGCATTGAGAGGGTCTGGGCCACTCATAGGAGAATTCAAAGAGGGGTTATGAAACAAGACTACTTCACTGTTGTATGCTCACTGTTCATATAATAATAATAATAATAATAATAATAATAATAATAATTATTATTATTATTATTATTATTATTATTTATGATTTATACCCCGCCCATCTGGCTGGGCTTCCCCAGCCACTCTGGGCGGCTTCCCAAAAAACATTAAAATACTGCAATACATCAAACACTAAAAGCTTCCCTAAACAGGGCTGCATTCAGATGTCTTCTAAAAGTCTGGTAGTTGTTGTTCTCTTTGACATCTGGTGGGAGGGCATTCCACAGGGAGGGCGCCACTACTGAGAAGGCCCTCTGCCTGGTTCTCTGTAACTTGGCTTCTCGCAGTGAGGGAAGCGCCAGAAGGCACTCAGCGCTGGACCTCAGTGTCCGGGTAGAACGATGGGGGTGGAGATGGTCCTTCAGATATGCTTTATAAATAAGAACAGTGTGCTGAATAGACCCCCAACGGCACATGCGTCCATGTGGAAAGGCTACGGTATTGATATGCGATTCCTCCAAAACATTGCTTTGCAGAATCTATTTCATTAGGATGCCTGCAAAATTTTATCCCGACTGCAATAATGTGCTCCATGCAGTTTTTGTTTCTTAATGGTATGCCCCGCAGAGGACCTTAAGGTCCATGAATAATCATACTTTAGAGCAGTGTTTCCCAACCTTTTTTGGGCAAAGGCACACTTGTTTCATGAAAAAAATCTCGAGGCACACCACCATTACAGCCCCGTGACGTCAGCATGCAGCGTCACGCCGGGAGGGACATGAATTGCTAGCAAATTACATAATCACCTCCTTGAGGGCTGGCTCATCTTCTCCGAAGGCAGAACCCCATTAATTAACAGCACAGACTCACACCATAGCCAAGACGAGGGGGGAAAACCTCAGTCATGCACAGTCATGCACATGTGGGGGCTAAATGAGGACGAAGACCGGGCAGAGAGCAGGGTTCAAATCACCCCACCTGGCCAGGACAATCCCTGGGTGCTCCCTTGGGCCACTCGCCTGACCCACCTCGCAGGGCTGTTGTTGCGAGGATAACACGGGGAGAACCACGCGCGCCCCCGGGAGCTCCTTGGAGGAGAAAGCGGGCGATGAATGCAATGCACGAAATATATGAGAGGCGACCAGGTTTTGCAGGTGAGGGGCCCCCGCCAGCCTCCGCTTCCAACACCCGGTGCAACGACGTCGAAGTTTTCCCCCGGGCTCGGCTCGGCTCGGGGAGCAGCGCTGCTCCCCCCCGGCTCCCCTTCGCCCTCCCTGCTCTCTCTGCCGCCCACTGGGGACCCCCCTCACCTGCCAAGTCCGGAGCGCCGGTGGAAGTTGCATGCATGCATGCAGGGCGCTGCGTTGCCATTACATTGCACTGCACTCCATGCAACGCCTGCACGCATGCATTGCCTTGCATGCCCGCCAAGGGGTCTCCCCGCGGTCCGATGCGTCCCCTCTGGCGCGGATGCAGCATTGCAAAAATAACACACACACACCCGACGCAGCCCTACCTGGGGGGCAGCCTCCGCCTCCACCACTCCGCCTCCGCGGGGATCCCCGGGCTCCATCCTGCCGCCCGATCTCCGCGGGGGCGCAGGCAGGCTGCGCAGGGTCTGCGCGGCAGAGCCCCTGCCCGCCCGGCCGCCGCCGCTGCGCTCATTCCATGGCCGGGAGAAGAGCGCTTCAAACTAAACGCCCGGCCCGCCAGGCCACGCTGGGAAACGTAGTTCGCGCACCCCGCGCAGGCGCGGAGCCCAAGGGCGAGGGGACTACGGATCCCGGCAGCCCCCGCGCCGGGGACGGAGGGGGAGAGGCCGGGTGCAGGGATGGAGGGATGGGTGGGCGAGTGAGTGAGTGAGTGGCAGCCGCCAAGCCTTGGCCGAGAGCCAGGAAGGGCCTCCCCGGAGGAGGAGGAGGAGGGAGGCGCAGAGCGGGAGGGAGGGAGGGAACCCCAGGGGTCATCTAGTGACGGCGCCCCAATCGAAAATTTGACTTTTAAAAAAAAAATCTTTCGAATTTTTTAATTTTTCCCGCGGCACACCAGGCAACATCTCGCGGCACACTAGTGTGCCGCGGAACAGTGGTTGGGAAACACTGCTTTAGAGGTCCCAGGCCCTAAGGAAGTCAGATTATCCTCCACGAGGGCCAGGGCCTTCTCAGTGATGGCTCCGACCTGGTAGAATGCTCTGTCCCATGAGACCAGGGCCCTGCAGGATTTAACTTCCTTCCGCAGGGCCTGTTAGACAGAGCTATTCCACCTGGCTTTCAATTTGAACTTAGCCTGATCTTTTATTCCCCTTCCTTCCTCCCTCTCCCCTTTTTATGAAGATTACCCGCTCTGGGATCCCACAGCTAATTTTCCCCTGGTCTCCTCGCTGGCCCAAATAGGACTAATTTAGCCAGCTAGCTCTGGTGATCATCTAATGCTTATTGGATGGATTTCCCCCCTAAAATGATTTTGAATTCTGAATTTATTGTTATTCCCATTTTATACTGTATTTTATCCTGTTTTGTTGCATCAATTAAGTGTTTTAAATTTGTTGTTAGCCGACCTGAGCCTGGTTTTCTGAACCGGGAAGGGTGGGGTATAGATAAAAAATTATTATTATTATTAATTGTCTGTCTTGTTTATTTGTTTGTTTGTTTGCTTGCTTGCTTGCTTGTTTGTTGCTGTTTTTGAAAACTCAGTAAGCACATCTTTGGAAAGAAAAGCCCCAACTCTCCTGCCTGGATAGCCATGCAGCAAGACAGGCCATAGATGGGAGAGCATAGTGTCCACGCAGGCTTGAGCCCAGCAGCTTGGGGAGGAATTTCTCTCCAGTTAAAGGCCATCAAAAAAGCAACAGTCCCCCCCCCCCTAGCCTTGCTTGTCTTAAGCAGCCCCAAATGGAGCAGGGAAGAAAGCTTGCCGTGGAGGCAAGAGGTCAGCAGAGAGGCAGGCTGCAAGACCTCAAGCTACTGCCTGCAAATGTCAGACCAGGCAAAGGCATTTGTAGCTTCTGCTCTCTCCACATTTCTGGGAAGAAAGGCATGTGTGCCTAATCACAATGAGATCACAAGCAGGATGCCAGATACTTGTTGGCTCCCTCTCCTGGATCGTTCACATAGGATTCTTCTATATTTATACAGCTTCTCACCAAAATTCATCATCATTCTGTTCCATATGGCTCACTTAAAAGGTCCATCAGCAGCCATTAGTACACAGCATCAGGCTTCTCTAGGCTATGAGGATCCTGTGACTAAGCTGCACAAAGATGCAGGATGCCCAAAGCATCCTTAAACATTTATACAGCACAGAGCATTTGGCTTGGCACCTCCTGCATTTTATTACCAGCACTTGACAGAGGGATTCCCCTTATATATTCACCTCTGCCTCCTGAATACCCCTACTGGTTTCTTATAGGCAAGACTCTTAAATGTCGGTGACTACCTGGCGGAGTAAGAAGATGCTTTGATAGGTCAGCAACTCGCAGGGCTGATCTAGAACTCGAGACAACGCCAAATGACAAGCACCAAGTGTGCAGCAGCAGCAGCACCTCAGCAAGAGTAGAGAACCTCTGGCCCACCAGATGTTGCTGAACTACAATTCCCATCAGCGCAGCAAGCATGGTCGTGGATGATGGGAGTGGTAGTTCCCCACCCTTGGACCTCAGAGGCCAAGACCAAAAGGAAAAAAAAAATCCGAAGCAAAAACAAACAAGAACCTCCTAAGCAGACCATTGGTTCAGACAGAGCTTTTGGGTTACGGTCAGAGGCAGTAATGCTTCTGATCAGCAGTTGCAGAAAACCACCAGAGGGAGAGTCTACTTGTTCTGCTTGCAGCCCTCCCATAGCTTCTGGTTGGCCACTATGAGAACAGGACATTGGCCTCAAAGGGCCATTGGCCTAATCCAGCAAGCAGGCTCTTCTTTTGTCTTTATGTTACCACTAACACAGTGATTTGCTGCAACAGGCCTATCTGCAAGTGGTAAAGTCACTGCAGCCAGGTGTGCACCGGCCTAAGTCCACATGGGTTGCACATCAACAGAGAGAACTAAATTGAAAAGGAAAACAACAAAATGATTGGATCATTAGCAAAGCGGTTCAGGAAGATACACCCCCCCAAAAAAAGAGTTTTGTGCTGCTATTTTGTTCTTATCATGTTAA